>NC_079212.1:25260285-25577785 GCF_029633865.1 Lampris incognitus | reverse complement strand
ACCTCATGAGGGGTTAACCCATGTGCTGCATTTGGTTGGGTTCTCATGTTGAACAGTACCCATGGTATGGCGTCTAGCCATTTCAGGCTTAGTTCGCTACATAATTTCCCCAATTATTCCTTGTTTGTCCTATTTGCTCTTTCCACCAGTCCCTGGGAGGCAGGGTGATAGACTGAGCCGTATTTGTGTTTCATCCCAAACATTTCCTCAACCTTCTGAAGGTCCTCACTTGTGAAGTGGGTACCATTATCTGATCTGATGGTTCTTGGCAACCCATATCTGGGTACGAGTTCTTTAACCAGCCATTTAATTACTTCCTGTGCTGTTTCCTTCTGAATCACTTGTATTATCCTCACTCTTACTGTCTATATTTTGTACAACTTTCTTTTTCCCAGTCTTAGCTTTAGTTGCTGTTTCTTACTTTATCTTCTTTCCCTCAGCCATCTTTTTCCACTCTTCGTCCCCTCTATTCCTACTGTCTGGTTTTTTCATTACGTTCTCGTTCATGTGTTTGCTTATCAGCGCGAGTTTCTGCTCCAGGTCTGCTTGAGTGACGGGAGCGTCTTTGGCATTGTCTGGGGCGATGCTTCCACCTATGACCCCTCTTTTAACAGTCATTAGAGGGGCCTGTATATCTTGTCTCCTAGTTTGGCCCCCCCCCTTTTTCAGCTTCTTCCTCCTTTACTTTGGTTGCTTTATCCTGCTCTTTTCTGCTTTTCTGATTTGTTTCTGGCTGAGTTGGTTTCGGCGTTTTCGGCGTAGTCTGTAACATTTCGAAAAACCAGAGGGCCATGGTGGCCTGTCTGTCTGCCTCTCGTTCTGCTTTTTGTATCTGTGATTTCTTTGTTAGACATCCCGTCTGTCCAACTTTTTCTCCCACCTTAGCCGCTTTAACGCGGGCTTGTGCCTCATATTGTTCTAGTAGTTGTGCGCTGGGTGGTGGATAAGTCCACGCCCCTAGCAGGCCTTCTTCCTGCATTTCATGTGCCCAAATCAATAATTAATTTTTCTTTGCCAGTTTCTTTCTTTCTCCGGGCAGAGTCCTGTATGCTCTTAACATTAGGGCTTTGTGCAGGACCCTGCCTAATGTGTAATGGGGTAGTTTTTGCCAGCCTTCTATCGCTGCTTCAATTTTATCAGACATTTTCAAGACACACTTTGTTCACATACACTGATGCACCAACCAAGTGGACTCTAGGTCCGGGGGAGGGCGGGGAACTCGGCCACGGAAGAGGTTGGGGCCCCGCCGGGTCACCCAATGTCAACCGCCGGTATTTTGATCACCTCGAGCGAGAACGATACAGCAGGCTTCTACCCACACGGGGCGGCTGTACCTTCACTTCAAATCTCGCTCAGGTATCGCTCCCCGAGTGTCCCCTTTTACTCTGGAGGCGCCATACAGTGTTCTGGGTCCCTGACCTTATCTCTTATCCCTTATATTCTGCTAGGCCTTCCCCATTTGACAAGCAAACACACTGGTTTCGGAGCCTGGTGTGTGTGTTTTTTTTTTTGTTTTTTTTTCAAACTTCCACACAGGCTAAAAAGTCTCGAAAACCAGGAAACCACCCCACAGTTTGTGAAAAACAACAAATCTTTCCCTGTGTCCTTATTCTTTCTCTCACTTATTTCTTCCTAAATTTGCGACAACTCTCCGTTTTTACAGGAAAGAAAAAGACGGTCCCAGACTCGTTCTTTTGATTACGTCTTATTTTGTCCAAATGGTTTTGCTGTACTAAACTAGGACACTTATTTTCTTTCCCTCGTGGTGTTCCTCTATGTGTTTTAAACAGTACATGTGAAACACATTCATTGCATGGTATGCCACAACACAATTATATTTTCTCATACTTCTTAGTAGCCAATGTCTTTCCCTGTGTGAGTTTATCCAATTCTCCCCACCATATGCCCCCTCCCTCAGCTATCGGGGGCATCTTATCCACTAGGGCTTGTACGTCACCCAAATTCCATGGTTTATATCGGCTCCCCTGACCCCTATGCCACTGCACGAGTGGACACTGCAATCGGGACCGAGCCCGTGTCTGAGGAGGGGGCCCTGCCCCCCCTCTCTTTCCTTCCCTGGGGATAACAACAACTCTGGTTCTCTCATTGCTTCAGCGGAGGGAGGTTAGTAAAGCTCCCGCCACTGCACACTCCTCTCTCTCTCTACCTCTCTCTTCCTCGTCTTCCCAGCTTCCCTGGGCTACGCCCATTGCTCCCACATGGTAGGTATCTGATATCTCATTATCATCTTCACACACCCCCGACAATGAGCCTGTGATGACCACTGGCCTCTCCCCCTTTTCCCGCTGTTTCGGCTTCGGCCGCGCCCCTCTGGCTCCCTGTTATCTGGCTAATCTCTGTTTAAACGGGACTTCTTCCTCTTCCTCCTCCTCCGGGGAGCTAAGCCCTTCATTCACAGTCTCTATTCTCCCCCGTGATCGGGTTGCTATCTTGGGGGCGCTGGGCACCGGAGCTGTTTCAATTTGAAATTTTCCATCCGTAATGTTTAATACCGGATATAATCCGCCCTCACACTGTCCTTGTGGCTGTGGGCTACATCTTCCCACCTCGTATGGAGGAGGATCATTTTTTTCTATCTGGGGTCCCCCTGTCTTTTTCTCTTTCATGCAATGAACAAGCCCTTGCCACATGATAGCATAATTATACCATCTTAGTCGATCTTCCTCAGCTTGCCTTATAGTCTTATTCCATGTCCTCTGTGACATCAACCCACATGTCTGTCTCTTTTTCTCTGCCTCTACTCGCTTTTCCTTACACATTTTTTCCTGCTTCCACAAATACCTCCCCAACGGAACAGCGTCCTCCGCTTTTCTCTCTTCCCTTATAATAGCTTCTTCTAACCTCCTTTGTTCTTCCTCCCTTCGTCTCGCCTTTGCCTTGGCACCCTCATTTTTTTGGTTCGTCATCATTTGTATCAGTATGTCGCCCTGCTTCTGCAGGGACTTCCACTGCGGTCCGCCACCGCTTTTTTCTCCTTCTTCTTTTTCCATTCTACCTTTTTCGTCTCCTGTCTATCTGTTAGGGACTCCAACCCTTACTCTATTTAATCTATTGTTCCGGGACTCCAACCCTTACTGTATTTAACCAATTTTTCAGGGACTCCAACCCTTACTGTATTTAACCAATTGTTCAGGGACTCCAACCCTTACTGTATTTAACCAATTTTTCAGGGACTCCAACCCTTACTGAGCTCTATTTAACCAATTTTTCAGGGACTCCAACCCTTACTGAGCTCTATTTAACCAATTTTTCAGGGACTCCAACCCTTACTGAGCTCTATTTAACCAATTTTTCAGGGACTCCAACCCTTACTGTATTTAACCAATTTTTCAGGGACTCCAACCCTTACTGAGCTCTATTTAACCAATTTTTCAGGGACTCCAACCCTTACTGAGCTCTATTTAACCAATTTTTCAGGGACTCCAACCCTTACTGAGCTCTATTTAACCAATTTTTCAGGGACTCCAACCCTTACTGTATTTAACCAATTTTTTCAGGGACTCCAACCCTTACTGAGCTCTAAGATTCCCTCCTTTGGGGGTCCTCAATTCCCCGGGAGAGTTTTCCCAGCCTTAATCTCACCCCCTCGTCAGAGAGTGAGTGGGTGCGCCACTACCTAGGATCTTAGACAGAGGACTCCAACCTCTTCTACCGATCATCTCCTTTTTAATCTTACCGTAGGGGACTCCAACCCTTACTTTTTGTTAAACTGGCCGCCTTCTCCTTCCCGAGCTTAGTACAATTTAGTAATTCAGTCCAATATGCAGATTTCGTTAAAACAGGTTCTGCTTACCTTATTCGTGTTGTGGGTCGACCCCAAGCTCGGAAGGTGTCGGCGGGCAGCCACACTGTCCAATTAGGACCGCTTCTTCACATCCCGGACGAAGCCCCCAAAATTGTTAGGAAACATTTCGTGTTCCTCGTCCCCGGGTCCGTTGATGTGAAGAAACAGCCACCACGTCTTAGGAGATTACAATGATTTTATTGAGTACAGATCTGGAGACACACTCTGCCAATCCGTTGTGTGTGTGTCTGACTTCTTTGTGTATTCTGGTGGGTTATATAGGCCCCCCTGCTTCTCCTTTACGCCACATCTGGTCTTGATTTTCCTGTCCACTATGTTTGGTCAATGCAACCTTTCATGGTTGAGCTTTAGGGAGTGCTCACCCTGTTTTGACCTACTGACCTTAGCCGGAGGTCTTCCTCGTACCAGACACGGTGTCTCTCCCAAGGCCCCAGAGGACGGCAACCCCCCACATTCAGTGCGAGGCATGTAATATATTTTCATCGACATGAATGTGTCTTCCTTCACCCTCTGTTCTGGTTACACACATTGGTTACATACAGAGTAATACAAATAATACCTTGGTTACATACATAGTGATACAAATACACTCGGGTTATATGTAATATCAATCAACAATAGTACGTGTATAAAGAACATTGTACAATGTACAATAGTATTGCCTTATCTACTATGCTAACGTTACCTGTTTAGATATCTAGTTACTACTGTCTGAAAAAAAACCTCGTATGTCCGGCTGCGGGTGTCCACAGGTGTCCTGCCAAGGTACGTATCCCCTGATAGAAGTGTACCCCTGGCCGAAATCTAAACTCGTTTTTCGCTATTTACCAAACCGAATATACACACATACACTAGAACGTTCACAATGACGCCTCGCTTGATTGGCTTGGACGCTAGCCGACCCGAAGTCACCTCTGATAGGAAATGTACCTGTTTTCGCCGCTTTTTAGGTAACGCTACTTCCTCCATTTGTTCACCTCCTCTGACTGACCAAAAAGCCCATCAGATTACCACCACAGCGCAGAACGACGTGAGGTCGATTAGAACGTCGGGAGATCAAATTCTGGGCTTTTTAGTGAACATTAATAGCAACACAACATGCTAAATCAGACAACCGAGTTGTGTGTGCTAGATGGGCGCAACCAAGTGTACAATTGGGAGGGGGTTCACACGTTTGTGTTTTTCTTACAGAAATACATTGAAAACGAATAGAAAACAAGAAAAAGATCCGTTGACAGGGTTGATAAAAGGAGGACATATTTAACACGTTTTCTACAGTAATTTGGGGAGGGGTGGATTTTCTCAGTAATTCTCGGTGGGGGGTTTTGGGGGGGGGTCGTCCCCCTAATACTGAGAATACATGATTACGCCCAAGCTAACGACACAAAACGATGAATAATACATGCAGTTGCCGATTCGGGATTTTTAAACATGAAAATGGTCTCCTAAGAAAGGACCAAGGGAGCCAAGACCATCTTGACGATATAATCAAAAGACAAATGCAGTAGATACCTGCTACTCGGATAGTGAGGGGGGGGGGCGTGCGCATTTTTACTTTAAAGCTTTTTCTTTTTTTTATCACAATGAAAAACATTTGAATGTAAGATGTTTTTATTCTTTAACCAAATAACAATTCTCTACATTTACTGTCAGTGGGGTGTTTCCAAATGTCAGATAACAAAATCTCCCTAGGTTTTGAGGGAAGTTATAAATGGTCGGGACATATCTGTTGAATCAACGGACAAAATCACAGGAATAAGATTAATAAATGCTATTTTAGCTTCATTAGCCGTTTCACTTGAGAATATTTACACCATATGAAAGTCAAGAAATGCACATCATGGCTCACCGTTTGAAAACAGCCCTATACTGTATCCTCTTTTCTATTCTTTTTTTTGTACATTTTATGCTTTCATCCTCTGGAAAACATGAATAAATAACGAAGAGCTTCTGTGTTGTGGCTTGTAGCATTTTTTTTCTTCTGTTAAATGCCTTGTTAGCAGCAAGTTTCACCCCCCCTCCCCATTGCAATTTGAAGTAATTGTTTTCTGTATGCATCATTGAAATGCTGCAGAAAGCAATGATGTGACGGAACAACACGGCGTGTTGAGTGTCTCAGGCATACCCCTGCCTGTTGAATAGATTTAGTGTTATCAGTTTCAGCATGAATATACAAGAAATCACCACAGTCCTTAACAGCCCCATAGGTGATATGATGCATATATCCTCTGCCCCCCCTTCCCCTCTCCCAGTACCTTCTTTCCTACTTCCTCTTTATTTTGCTAGTGACTGCTTTGAGATAAAGCTGAAATCCAAGATTTTTCTCCATTAGTAAATCATTATATTATCAATCTGGACCATGGAGTTCCGTTACATAAGACTAACTGGTATCTTCATCATTTCACTGGGTGGCACAAACACCTGTGCAGCAGCACGATGTTCCTACTCAAGCAGAACACCACTCCATCCAAGCCCATATTGCAAGTGCATGTTAAAACCACAATGTAAAATGTTAGCTAGCAGATATATAACCTGTAAACAGTATGGGAGACTGGGGATGGTGGCAACATATTTTGCATTTCGAGACTAGACTAGGGGTGGGCAGTCTTATCCAGAAAGGATGAGTCTGGGTGAAGGTTTTTGTTCCAACCAAGCAGTTACACACCTGTGTGTCCTATCAAGTTCCTCAGCAAAGACTCATCTGGTTGATTAGTGGGATCAGATGTGTAACTGCTTGGTTGGAACAAAAACCCTCACCTATACTGGCCCTTTCTGGATAAGACTGCCCACCCCTGGACTAGATCAACCAAATCTTTACATGTTAAACTTACATCTGTCTGCTAATTACCCATACCATTTAAAGATGATTACATATGACATATCCTTCATATTTATTTGAATAGAGGAAGTCGGATGTTGCAACTTACTCCAACCCTGTGGTCAGTTGCAACGTGTTAATTAGCTTTTGCTTTTTGTCTCAATAAGCATACTATTCTGAAAATATGTATTGTTTTGCAGTTGTTTTACAATAATATTATTTATTTATTTAGTAATATTTATCGAATAACAGTTACTGAGTTCTGTTTGTTTATGTGTAGAACATAAGCCTACCTTGAGTTAACGTGCAGATGTTACGGATGCTATTCAATCTCTCCATATTTTGGTGTTAGACAGGAAGAACAGAACAACTTGCAATGCAGCAAACTTTTATTAAACATGTAGGTATTTATTGTACAAAACTTCAACTGCTTTAAACACTGATTTTTGTCACACTTTAGTCAATGTGAACTGCGACCTTGGGTTTCCTGAAAGATGCACAAACATCCCAAAATGACACAGCAAATAAGCAACCCCCCTTCGAAGATTCCTAAGCAAATGGACAACATCCACCTTCCCCCAACAATTGTGCTGGTTCCCGGAAAGCAATACCATCAACAACAAAAAAAGGGGGGGGATTCGTTCTTTCAGAGTCAGAGTTGTGGCATGTGTAAAATCCTCCAGCTCTGCAATCTTTATGTGCCCAGGACTTGCACATCTAGCACTGCAGCCACACTTCCCTTTATCTTACCTCTTTGGGACTCAACCCATATTATAAATCAGCTGCCCTTTTTAAATACACTCTGAGGCTCCTCTCTCGGTCCTCTGAGAACACTTTTCTGATGGTCCAGTGTCCTGCACTTTGTAGCATATCCGATCCCTTGCCAGAAAGTTTATCTCTCTTTTTTTATGGAATCGGAATAAGGCGATGTGACAGATGGCCAAGTCCTTGACCGCTGCCCTGCCCTCATCTCTGATGGTATCTGATGCTTGTTCAAAATATTGATGGGGACGCTTCTGTTCACTCTTGACATACTGAAAAACAAACAAAACACAATTTCTACTTTTAAATGATTTATTCGCTGTATGACAACTACTATTTGCTAATGGACCGTTACAATATTAAGATTATGTTAATACAAAATAATGAAATGACCGCGTTATTACATTATTTACTCCAATGATTATGCACATCACAATGACTCGTGTATGAATAAATGTATACATTATTAAAAAAATTGTAAAAAGAAAAAAGCAATAAAAATGTGTATTTGGTTGAACTTTCCTTACATTTAATGAATTGTGTATGTTGAAAAAAGTAATACAAATTGGTATTTGGGGGAATTATCATTTTATGTACCCCACAATGACTTGTTTACGTTGAAAAATACTGTTGTGTGGTCTGATATGGCTGCTTAGCTTGGACCCTATCAGCCATGACAGAATATAATGTGCTAGCAAGACACACTGACCTTGACCTTCACTTAGACGTCAACAAAACAATGATTCATTCTAAGTAGCCTAAGTTTTGATTAATTCCTACAATAGGACAGGACAGTATGACAAAAAATAGAGCTCGTGAAAAAAAAAATCATACCTCTAAAACACGCCCCCCCTCCCAATAAATGCAGCAGCAGCAGGTGTTGAATGTGTCTTGCTGGTTGGGGGAGGATTGGCTCTAACTGAGCATGTGCAGTATGAGTGTCATCACTCTGGCATGTTTCTGATTAGAGGAATAAAACCTGTTGCAACCGTCCCTTGTCTCTCCTATGCTCACATCTCCATCCAATCCGCTTATCCTGCTCGCGGGGATGCTGGAGCCTATCCCAGCAGTCACTGGGCGGCAGGCGGGGAGACACCCTGGACAGGCCGCCAGTCTATCACAGAGTGCTCGTGCTCGCGCGCACGCACACACACACACACACACACACACACACACACACACACACACACACACACACACACACACACACACACACACACACACACACACCTTGAGACACGGGGACAACATGTAAACTCCACTCAGAGGACGACCCCCGCGGTTGGACTACCCCGGGGCTCGAACCCAGAACCTTCTTGCTGTAAGTCGACCGTGCTAACCACTGCACCACCATGGCCCCTGCTCACACCACATTCTACAATTTCAAACTGACTCGTTCGCATTTTTTTGTTTTTTTGTTTTGTTCTTTCCTCATTTGTGAAATGTAGGCTAATCAAATGTGAAATTCACTACAGATGCAGATGGAACGGAGATGCACAAATAGCTGCCTGCAGCAGGGCTTGCCGTGCACTCGTGTTGACTACTTCAAGCCAATTTGTTTGCTATTCTGTGCAGACGATAGCCTATAGCCCACGTCAAAGTTGGTAAGTGATGGATAAACTGGTGCTCGGGCAAGAAATACGCAGTCACTGGTTATAAGAAAAGATTAACGGGTTTCAAGCACCGATTTATAATGGATATGGGGGGTTCCTCCCGTATGAGCAAGAATTAAGCGCGTATAGTGGAAAATAGAAAACCTGGAGTGGCGTTTTAATGGAGGGACTTCATCATGATTTGAACGGGGGGGGGGGGGTACCGCTCATTGTTGACGTAGTTTGTAAAACTGCCTGTGTTCGTTTTGGTTCGAGGAAGCCATTTTTACAAGGGCGGGAACTGTTCACTGCTGAGCTGACGTCACGCATGCGACAATGGTTGCTGCGCCTCGTTTGAAGCTCCTCGCTGCCAGAAGGAGGGATTCCTTTAAAGCAGATCTCCGCTTTGCAGGAATGATTCTGATTTGCTGACAGTCTATTTCTATTTTAAACTCACATACATGTGTTTTTTTTTTATTTGCTGGGCCACGGTGGAGTGATCCTGCTGGAATCACTTGTATGTTGAGTTATAGGAAGGAGCACAGTAAACCAAACACCAAGAAGGAATTTACATTTAGCAATAGACATGCCGAATTCTTTCACATGAACATTCAAATGTTCTAGGATAGACTGCTGTGGCACCGTGTCAGCTCTGGCTGAACAGTGGCATGCTTTTTGTACGCTGAGCGACGACTGAGCATTTGTACCCCATTAATTGCACCAAACGAGATGGCAGCAAGTCAGAGCTAAGCATCCAGTATGAAGAAGAGATGGAAAACGTGGAAATTAAACCTACTTATCGGCTACCGACTACATGGAAAGTGAGTATGAAACACGGATAGGCTTCAAAAAGTTAGAACTATCCCTTTAAGTCTCGTGTTTCCGGTATAATGTCCAATGCCACGCGATTCTTTGTTGCCATTACCTAATGACGATAGTGCCTGGTTGGTCATGAGGTATACTCCCCTTCCTGGTGGGGCCCGGGGTCACAGCTCTGTCGTTGGTATGTATAGCGAGGCAGCTGCTTGTGGGGTCCCCGGAGAACCGGAAGGGCACCGCAGCACAAATCCTGGCCCCTGGCAGAACGGAGATGTTCCCTGGCCCCATCGGCTCATCGCAAACCTGCCCCGCCGACGGGGGGGGGGGGGGGGGGGGGGGGGGCGGCTGCCTGCATCACAATGTTCGCTGCCTCATATTCAAAGATGACATTTCAACTGCCCCGCTGGGAACACAAATAAAAACCACGGTGCGAGATTGAAAGAACATAAACGGGGTCGAGAGGGGAGGCTGTATTGTATACGATCCAAGGCCGGGGCGGAAAGTTTTAGGAGTTTTACTGGCTTCAGTCACCTCGTACGATTGGGTTTCTTCTTGTACTACTGCGCCACAAGTGCATGCACTAATCTCACAAGTACCTACGCAAAAAAATAAATAAAATCAGACACCACAATATTAGTAAATGGATGCAGAACAAATACACATTCCACAGTCAGGGATGTTATGTAACTGAACCAGCTATTTCTCTTGGTCTAATTAGCCATGGTAAATCACTCTGGAGCGCCTGTGGTCAAGCTGTTTAGTGTATGGCAAGTGTGTGGGCACAGAGCTGATAAGGCGCAGCACCGGGGCTGTGTGGCTTAGCCTAACCCTCGCTGATCAAAGGCCGGCCTGCCGGAGAGCAAGCATCAGCTGCACACGCAACAAAAGAAGGTAGACTCAGGGAGCATTTGGGAACGTTTGAAATCTCAAAAATGCAGCATGGAACTGAAGTAATGAGCTTCAATTCCACCCTCCCCCCTTTCTCTATTTCTTTTTCTTTTTTTCTTTCCACCGTCTTCTTCACAGTACATTCTGCCATGCTCATCCTTCCACAAAGACACGGTGATATGCAAGGATACGACTGACAGTTGT
This sequence comes from Lampris incognitus, assembly GCF_029633865.1. Lineage (NCBI taxonomy): Eukaryota > Metazoa > Chordata > Actinopteri > Lampriformes > Lampridae > Lampris > Lampris incognitus. The sequence continues at coordinate 25,566,876 of NC_079212.1, read as the reverse complement.
TTTCTTTGGAAAGAGAGTATTAAAAACTCGTGGCTCCCCGATATGTACTCAGCTGAACACCTTGGATGCCATCCAACACATCTGAGGCTGATAAAGCTGACAGGTTTAGTCTGCGTTCTTCATGTAAAACACGAAAAATACTCATTTTTATGCAGTGCGGTGTCTGAAATGTGAGGAGCAGCGCTGTATTAAGAGGACGGTGTTATATTAACGCCGGAATCACCATGAGAAATCATTTCTTCAAAGCAAATTCCTGGGTGTGAAATTGGCTGCAGTTTTGACTACCGGCTCAAGAGACAACTCGTCTGTCTACATCTAACCGAGTTTACGAATTTAATTTGAAGACTGATGAGCAGAAGGTCCATTTTGGCAGCCCTGTCATGAAGTGGCAGCTTCACTCATACATGTCAGTAACACCACCACAATTGGGATTAACACTTCTGTGATTTGAGTCTTTGAGCTTGTGAATGCACCTACACAAATGTCATTTTAATATCACTGTTTTGGAGAGTGCCATTGGTTATGAAGTTGCATGGATAGAATTGTTCATCAGCTGGATTGGTAGAGAAGACTTTTGATGAAAGTCACATACAAGTAAAGAGGAATGATGCCTGATCGCTTATGGGATTTTGTTTCAATTTGCAGCAATGCCCCTCTGTCTTCCGAATGCAGCCGCAAGAGATGATGACTTTCATAGTTAATTAGCATTGTATCATACGTGTGTGTGTGTGTGTTCGCATGTCTGTATGTGTGGGCATGCATGTGTGAGGTACTTTTGGGGCCCATATTAGTATTCCCCCCGAAGCTCTTCAGATTTAATGTGTTATTTGGTAGGGGGAGACAGCTAGCAACATGGATACTTAGAGGAAAAAAACAGGAGCTTAATGACAATGACATTCTCTTCAAACTAGAACTGATGAAAATTCATATATAACACACACAATTAATATCAATGTTGTTGTGATCCTGGAACAATGAGTCCTCCAAGGCTTTACCATCGGAGTGAATCTGTGTTACTGTCATCAGTCGTTACACTTAAGTATATTTTGTTAATCTATCGCATTCTCTTTACAAGCATATTCTGTTGCGTGGGACCCACATCATATATTACATTACATTACAAACAGCTACAGCTAGAATAAGATCCCACTAGTTCCCACTAGGAACCAGCAGCAGATGTATAGAGAAAAGGACTAATACTCAAGCAGCTGGAATAAGTCTAATAGCAACTTGTTAAGCAAGAAATATGATACTTACTCTATTCTAGATGATCCAGCAATTCAGAATCACTCCAGAAGTTAACACGCACACTCCTACCCTTCTTCCTCTCCCACTGCATCTGGACATGCCTTCTCCCTCCTCTCCTTCACCCAACAGTAGCATAGTTTCCACTGGTACCCTGCTGGCCAACAGTACCGGTGGCGATCATTGGTAACCTGGATCTCAACTGATCCGGTATGGAAATCCGATTTATGATCTGCGTATTTGATTTGGCAAAGGTTTTACGCCGGATGCCCTTCCTGATGCAACCCTCCCCATTTATCTGGGCTTGGGACCATCACTAAGAATGCACCAGCTTGTGCATCGTCAGTGGCTGGGTTTCAATAATAATAATAACTTTATCTAGTCCTGGGGGAGGCGTGAGCAGGTGTTGAGGAGGAAAGGATGAGCAGAATGGTGGGCATGCAGCAGCATGGACAAGGTGGGAGGGTGCACTGCAGAGGAAGATATCCTGTGCCGATATCTGGCAGGCAGAACCGCAGCAGATCAACTTCATGATACAAGCTGTGTATGATGTTCTACCTAGCCCAGCAAATCTCTGGCAAGATTGATTCTCCATCATGTCCTCTGTGCCCTGGAAAAGGTTCACTCAAGCACATCCTCAGCAGCTGTCCATCAGCCCTGGGGGAGGGCCGATACCACTGGCGACATGACCAGGTGCTGAAGACAGTTGTAGAGGCCATCTCAAAAGTTGTGGCCAACAACAAGCAAGCCCGCAGACAGAGGAACGTTGTCTTTGTCAGGGTTGGTGAGCAGCCTCAGTCACAGCCCAGATCAGCAGCTGGTCTCCTCACCTCTGCGTCAGACTGGGAGCTGCGAGTTGACTTGGGGGGGGTGGCAGCTCTATGACAACTTCGTTGAGGCCAGACGTAGTGCTATCATCAGCCTCTTCAAAACAGGTGCTCCTTATAGAGCTTACAGTTCCCTGAGAGGACCGGATGGAAGAGGCAAATGAGCAGAAGCGATCCAAGTACCAGGAGCTGGTGGATCACTGCCGGAGGGAGAGGCTGCAAGGCACGTTGTGAGCCCATTAAAGTGGGGTGAAGAGGCTTTGCTGGGCACTCACTGTGCAAGGTCTACACTCTACTTGGCATCACTGGTGCTGCAAAAAGGAAAGCCATCAAGTCTTACATGGAGGCTGCAGAGAGGGCCTCCGGATGGCTTTGGATCAGAAGGCAAGGCAAGGCAAGTTTATTTGTATAGCACCTTATCATTGCAGGGGTCATTCAAAGTGCTTTACAGGCAAAAGATAAGAAGAAAAAAACATTATAAAAGCATAAAACAAGAAAAATAAAAGTACAGACAAATTTTATAAAAGTACAGACAAGTTAAAACCGAGTTAGTAAAATAAATAAAAGTGCCATAAAAACCAATTAATTAAAAGTAACAAAAATCGGAGCAGAATACATAAAAATAGCAAAATATATAAAACACACACACACACACTCTCACACACACACTCTCTCTCTCTCACACACACACACACACACACACACACACACACACACGTACACACACACCAAGAACTTAGCCATAGGCTGTTTTAAAAAGTAAGGTTTTTAACCTGCTTTTAAATTTGTCCATTGTGTGTGTGTGTGGGGGGGGGGGGCTCTCTCAGGTCCTCAGGCAGGGTATTCCATCTACTTGGGGTGTAAATACAAAATGCAGCTTCCCCTGCTTTGGACCTAACATGAGGGATGGTTAAAAGACCACTGCCATTGTACCTGAGAGTTCTTGCTGGCTTTAATTAATTATCATGTCTTTTATATAGTGTGGTGCAAGGCCATTTAGCACTTTGTATACAATTAATATAATGTTTAAATTAATTCTAGTTTTGACAGAGAGCCAATGCAGAAATCTAAGAACAGGTGTAATGTGTTCATACTTTTTAGTTCCGGCAAGAACACACGCTGCGCATTTTGAATTAACTGTAGTTGGCACACAACTGGTTTTGGGAGGCTGGTGAATAGTCCATTACATTAGTCTAGTCTACTTGTTATAAATGCATTGATTCATTTCTCATAGTCTGATTTTGATAGAAAGCCCCTTGATTTTGAAATGTTTTTAAGATGGTAGAAGGCTGATCTTGTGAGATGATTGATGTGGCTCTTAAAATTCAGATCACTGTCTATGACTACACCATGATTTCCAGCTTCACTTTTGCACTCCAGAGACAGAGAGCTGAGATGAGCTGCAATTCTCTGTCTCTGAGTCTTTGCACCAAAAATAAGTATTTCTGTCTTGCCTTTGTTCAATTGTAAAAAGTTCTCTGACGTCCATAGATTAATATCATCAATAGAATGAGGTAGGGAATGTATGGGATCTAGGTCATCAGGAGATAGGGATAAGTACAGTTGTGAATCATCTGCATAATTATGGTAATTCACTTTGTGTTTCTGTATAACATGTGTGAGTGGGAGCATATAGAGATTGAACAGTAATTGGTCCAAGAATCGAACCTTGGTGTACACCACACATTATACCCACTGTGTCTGAAGGAAAGTCTCCAATAGACACAAAGAACTGCCTGTCCTGTAGGTATGTTCTAAATCAGTTGAGAACCGGGCCAGAGAGGCTGACCCATTTTTCTAATCTCTCTACCAAAATGTGATGATCAACAGTGTCGAAGGTGGCACTGAGATCCAGGAACACAATAACAGACAATTTATGAACATATGAACACAAATTATGTGTTCATATGCAGATTGTTCACAACTTTGAGAAGTGCTGTTTCTGTGCTATGGTGAGATCAAAAACCTGATTGATAAATGGCTAGAAGGTTGTTTGCTATTAAATAGTTATTAACTTGTGAATAAACTTTTTTTTCAAGTATTTTGCTGAGGAATGGTAAGTTGGAGATTGGCCTGTAATTGGCAATAGTTGTCGCATCAAGATTGCTCTTCTTCAGAAGTGGTTTAATGACAGCTGTCTTAAGTTCTGCAGGAAATATACCTGCCTGAAGAGAGCAGTTAATAATTTCTAAAACATCATGTGCTAAGCAATTAAAAACATTTTTAAAAAATGTGGTAGGCAGAGGATCCAAGCAGCAGGTGGAGGACCTGAGCAGCCCAACAATATTGTCTAGACTTTTAAGGTCTAAAGGGTCAAAGTGACACATGGCGCCAGTGATATTTCTAGAGAACTGGAGGGTGGGTTCATTACTGGATCTTGAGGCACGAATGTTCTGTCTAATGGCAATAATTTTGTTATTGAAGAACAGAACAAATTGCTCACATTTTTCAGTGGACACCATCTCTGATGGGTTTGGAGATGGTGGATTAATAAGTCGATCAATAGTAGAGAAACGCACTTTAATATTGTTAATATTTTCATTAATGATTTTAGAGAAAAAAGGCTGTCTGGCCTGTTTAATTTCTTTGCTGTACTTGTTCAGTCTATCCTTGTAAATTTTATGGTGGACCTGAAGTTTAGTCTTTCTCTAATGTCATTTTGCCTGGTGAAACTCTCTCTTAAGCTACCTAACAACCACTCCATTTCTCCATTGGGCTTTTTGTTTTTCTGTGGTTTAAGTTTTAACAGGTGCAATGTTGTCAAAGATATTTCATATTTTTTATTGAAGTTGCTCACAAGATCCTCAGTTTGTGTTGCCATGAACAATGATAACTCATTTACAGTTTTCTTAAATGTTTCAATTGTATTATTGTCAATGAAACGTTTTTTGAGTATTCAAAAAATGTACAACAATGATCTGAAATAGCAACACCCATGACACAGGGTACAGTAATATTAAGTCCTTTTGATATGACTAAGTCCAGATATGCCCCTTATTGTGGGTGGGTCCAGAAACATGCTGACTGAGAGCAAATGCCTCCTGTAAGCTAATTAGGTTTCTAGCATCGGGGTCTATTTGATTGTCAACATGAACATTAAAATCACCTAAGATTATGAAACAATCATACTCAGTGGAAACCTTAAACAGTAGCTCAGAAAATTCATCAAGAAAGCCATGTTTAGAGGCTGCGGAGAGGGCCTCCAGATGGCTTTGGATCAGAAGGAGTGATCTGTGGGTCAGTGCTGCTAGGACACAAGGACCTGATCAACCCTGCCTGGGTCACCCGAGCGAGGGTGTATGATGTTGAAAGACCCAAAACACCCGAGGACCACAGGGAACATCACTGATGATGTATCCCACTGCATCCTAGGATGTATATTTGAATCATTTGTATAGCACTTTTCAAAACAGAGTTACAAAGTGCTGTACATACACACACTAGAGTAAAATAATAAAAGACATGGGGAAAAAGGACAAAGAGTGAGTTACCAAAACGAGAATTACAGGGGCAATTACAAATATGAATATGAAAACAATAAAATGAACAAAACAACCAAACAATAAGTAGAAACAAAAATAAAGGCATTAGAATCAAGAATTCAGAGCAGCTTTATACTGGTTTATTTTGAGGAGTGACTTGAAATGGGGCACCAATACAGCACCTCTGATCTCCTCATGTAGGGCGTTCCATAGTCTGGGGGCTCTAACATATAATGCACAGTCACATTTAGCTTTTAGTCATGACTCTGGAGCAGATGAGGATCTCAGGCTGTGCGTTTGGTCATATGAGGAGAGCAGCTCGGAGACATAAGGAAGCATCAAACCAGACAGGACCTTAAATGTGACTAAAGGGATTTTAAAATCGATTCTAAAAGACACAGGTAGCCAATGTAAAGAAGCTAAAGTGGGTGTAACATGGTTACATTTTTTGGAACCAGCTAAGAGCCAAGCTGAAGCATTTTGTATGGGTTGAAGGCCATGGAGAGACTTTTGAGAGAAACATGTGTTATAGTCGAGGCATGATGAGATAAACGCATGAACAACCTTCTCCAGAGCAATAAATGACACAAACAATTTGATTTTGGCGATATTTCATAATTGATGAAAACAGGATTAGACAACCTTTTTTTTTACCTGGAGGTCTAGTTTAAGGTCAGGGTTGAATAGTTTAGTTTAAGGTCAGGGTTGAATAGGGAGGTTTTTTTTTAAGGGACTTGTTCCTTATCTGATGTGAGGGTCTAAGGACAGGATGTTGTGTTGCTGTAAAGCCCCTTGATGCAAATTTGTAATTTGTGATATTGGGCTATACAAATAAATTTGACTTGACTTGACTTGACTTGAATATTACACCAACATTTCTGGCAGAGGGCTTTAAATTGGAAGCCAGTGGACCAAGGAAGTCATCTTCAATCTGAGCCCCAACATGGGAGGAGGCAGAGAGGATGACCTCAGATTTGGTGTCATGAGCTTTAAGCAGTTACATGCGAAGCAAAGTTGTTTGGCACATCTAACATGAACCTCGTTTGGCTTTTGGCTTCAAACAACCCCTCTGTGTGATCCAACATCTTACATCTTTAATCTACCTTATGCTTTATTGAAGCATGCCCCTATCCCGAGGCCTCTCTTAACATCAACTTCATGGGCTATACACCCTTAAGAGACTGGCAGGTTTTGTTATGGTTTCCTGCTGATCCCAAATGAATGTGGGCACTATCTGAGAAAGATGGACTCGTCATGCATTCAAATTACCAATGAGTGGGGTAATCCAACCGGAACACAATACCTCTGGCTAGGGCATCATTGGACTGATGAAAAAGAGCCAAAGAGAAATGGCAAAGTCTAAACTCCCCCATAAGCAGTGATAATTACACATCAGTTTAGTTTTTTGGTGTTTTATGATAGACATGAATTAACCATCAACAAGTATTACCCTGATGTAGTCAGCAGTACATAAAGAGACAAAAATGTGGCTGTCATATTTGGAGATGCAGCCGATCTCCTCCCAAGCCAGCTAATGGGCTGTGGAGGTCCGGCCTGTTTGTGTATGTGCATCATTGTTAATTCAGGTCCTATAGCCATGGCAGTGGTCCATCCACACTGCCTCAGTGGCATGTGCCAGCCTTGTCACGTGCCAGCCAAATCCACCCACTCCACTGCCCCCTTTATCCACCTGCCACTCTCTGTAGCTCATCAAACAGAAGAAAAGCTTTAGCTTGCCCCGAAACGATGTCCACCTAAATAAAATGCTCTCCCCATTGTTCGCTCATGTTTTAGTCCCGACCCAGTTTCATTTGTGACTCTGTGTGTGTGTGTGTGTGTGTGTGCGTGTGCGTGTGCGTGTGTGTGTGTGTACCTAAGTGATTGCTTCCTGGTTCTGAGTTTCGCAGTACCCCCAGGTAATAAGGACTTGGGAGCAAACAGATGCTGAACTGATTGGTACTTCGCTGTCCTACAAAATCCTCCAGGGATAAATGGGATCTATTTGGATGGAGCCGTGTTTTCTTCTATTTCTAAAGCATTTGCCCCTCAAACCTCCTCCCATGTTCCTCCGCTTGTTAACAGAGTTAATAGCCCCTTAGAGTAAGTGGTGGAGGAACTGACATTGATGTGTCACTGTGAGCCCAGAGACCTCCAGGTATAATGACTAGCACACCTCTGCTGCTGCAAGATATAGTTGGAAATGTGACATTAATTGCAGCCAATTGCTTCCCCATTGCCTGCTGTTATTATATAAGAGCTAAACATGTGGAGGCTTAAGATAGGTTACTCCTTCATCCATCTGCAGTGCGTTGGGGTTTAAAGCCACTTACAAAGGGCATCAATGTAAGGTGCATTAGCTTTATTAGAACCGATTGGTCTTTATAATCTGGCACAGCTGTTTTATCTAGAGGGAAGGAAGCTGAGGTATGAGGAAAGGCTAGTCAGAAACCAAAGGACAGCATTACTGTATGCTGTCCTTTGCTGTCCATTCTGGTATGACTGTCTTCATGTAGCATCACTGTGTGTTGCCTCAAAGGGTAAACCACAATACAAGATGACGTTTTTTTTTCTTCTTCTTCTTCTTCATTATCTGTATAACAGTGTATGTAACTATTACCTGTTGGTTGCTTAATTTTTTAACATGGTTGGTGCCAGGATTTAATTATGGCCGTCAGCTTACATCGCTGACACAGACTTGTTGCACTGTGTAATTAATTAGAGCTCAGCATTACCATCAGAGGGGCAACTGGCGCACAAACACAGGAACCATAAAACCATTTCAGCAGACAGCACACAGACAAGAGAAGCACCTGCTCCATTAGCTGCAATAAAACAACGCTTTGGGAGAGATAAAATACATCTCCAGGTAATGGATTTCATAATTTGTTTGCGTAATGGCGTTCTGATGATGTCAGCAGGTTCACGGATGTGTCACCTTCCTGCGTTTTCCCGTAATGTAGCCTCGGGTGGAGACACAGAGGACGACGCATCGGTTCCTCACAGATGAACCTGTAATGGGTTGGGGGGGGTGAGGTTTCATATGTCCCCTGGCAGGTTTTATGCATTCCTGTATTCTCATTTGCAAATACTTTTATCTTTATTGCCGAAAACATTTGTAATAAGGCTTAGTGAATGTCATGAGGAGCATTTCAGGTAAACTGAATCCTGGCATGGAGGAGGAAACTGGAAGTAGCTTATGGAGCTGATTTTCAATAGGTTCTCCACTATCAGCTTTGCAGGACTGACCACGGTGTCACAGTGTGAGTGACTACAGCACCAATGAAAGATTGTAATGCATTAATAATCACTCACTCCTTTCACTGTCTTAAATTTAGCTGTACCATTCGTCTTGCTACAAAATACTTACACCGTACACTCCAGACTGGAATATTATTCACAATGACATTGTCACACAGAAGAAGAAGAAAGGAGAAGAAGAAGAAGTGAAAGAAGAAAAAGAGAATATATTAACGGATTCTTCCTGTTTCAGTTGGCATTATTAATTAGATGGGATCATAACATAATTTGATGGCAGTAGTTTGCCCCTGGTTCTCATTAATTAGTACGCTTTATAGACATGTTCGTTGGCACTCGAGGCTTTTGGAGGACTCTGGCTCGGTGTTGCACACAAACCCGAGGTGGCTCCAGGAGATTATTTGACGGCCAAGTTTTAATGTGGGTTCGCACTCTCATACTGTACGGTAAACACACGGGGAAATGCCCTTCCTACATATTATACAATATACAACATGAAACGCTCCTTATTTGAAGCACTGGATAGCTAAACTCGAAACTGATCCAACAGATTTAAGTACCGTTGTGCTAACCATACGTAGCTGTGTGCTTTATTTGTGTACTAGTTAATCAAATGCAAACACACGCTCCCTCGGCATCGACTTACATTTGGTGACGGTGCTCAAGCGGCGAAGCACAAGGCATCTCATTTACAACTTGCCAAGTGTGCAAGTCTTCTTTTTTAAGCAAACAATCATAGATATGCACGAGATGAAAAATGTTACCCATTCAACTTTTGATAGTGTGATAATTACAATCAGTCACTGCATTGCCAAGTGTAATAGATGAGATTATACATTTTTTTGTGAGATATGGCATCATTGAATGATATTGAAATAAGGTAGGCTCAATTCGTGAAACAAAATTACAACACACACACACACACACACACACACACACACACACACACACACACACACACACACATCGAGAGAAAGAGAGAGACAGGGGGGTGCTAAATTTTTTGCAAGGCTCCATTACGCTCCTGGTTGCACCATCTCTGTTTTTTTCTCCTTCCACCAAGCGATGGCTCATTGTACTATGGCGTCCTGCCCCCGTCATACCTTGTCCTCCCTGTCTACTGTCCACATGCGGGAGTTGATCACCACATTCTCCACAGATGGTTTTCTGAACACAAGGGACTCCTACCTGCTGCCAGCTGCTGCAGAACATAACATTTTGTTTCCCTGTTCCTCAGCATAACGGAGACAAGCGGGGCTGTGATGCTGTCACTCAGCTCTCTCTCTCTCTTTCTCGATATCTGCTATAATGAGGACTTTTTGGGTGTGAGAGAGTCTGTGAATGATCATGTTCAGCCAGAAATGGCTTCTCGGGTTCCTACAGACACCCTATCCCCACAGTGGAAAGGCACAGCTAAATGCATTGTAAGTCCAGCATGTGACCGACCACCGTTAACCATATGTTCAATTAGGTTTCTTGTTCATTAAGACAATCTGTAGCAGCTGAGAATATGCCAGATAAGCCTTTGGAGCTGAACTTAAGCCCTCACTATCCTGGAAGACGACTGTGGGATAACTTAGCATGCACCTAGTCGCTGCCATCTGGTCCTTTTTCTCTGCTTTGCTGACAGGAAGCATGTTTACATGAAACCATTGCAGCGTACTAACCATTACACCAGGTGCCTTGCCAGACGTAATGCGCTACGTTCAAAGCATGAGTAACATTTAGGAAATAATTTCACTTTATGATGTGTATGTCAAAGTTTATCTATGCGGCAAAGGACTGAGGAAAACATTTAAAAAAAACATAGATACAGAGACTTTTTTTTTCCAATTTGTATTCAATTCAGCTACCATCCTTGCGGTGATTGGATTTGTTGCAAGGACAAGGGGGAATCCTTTATTATCTATCCGCTGACATTGGATCCTGTGTTTTTTTTTCAGAGGTATTTAGCGCTTGAAAAATGTTTGGAGAGGTTCCAGCTGAATGTTTCCCTTTAGGCAAACCCATCACTGCACTTTAAACTTGATTTTGTTTTCTACCTCTACAAAGGGGATAGCGTTCGTTATGTTTGCTCAACAAAAACACAGTTCTCAACATGGACTCTGCAGAGTCAAATCAGAGGACTCTTGATTGCATAAGATGGGATAACTAAACTATTTAGCATCAAATAGATTTAATTGTAGTTGTTTTTTTTTTTTTTTTTGCATAGAATTGTGCAGATAGATATGCATGACATACAAAACATGTTTTGAGAAAGAGATGCTGAAGATTTGCAAATCAGTGTAATTTTAACGACTGGTCTCATTGAACAGATGTCATTACGCTGCTGTTAAATGGTTAATGTTTTCTGCTAGTGGTGAATCAGTTGATATCATTTGATGGGGTGAGTTATCAGTTGAATGGTTGGTATATCAGCTGTCTGGTATGTTTTGGATCAGTCGGTTCTTGCCAAGGCAGGTACTTTATGTTCATTTCCTGGAGAATTCAATCGGCTGATTAATTGCACCCCTCAGAGTAAAGGGCTGAGATGCCAATACTGGCCCAGCAGGAATTTATCCATCACATCAACATCTAGCAGAGCACATATTTTACAGTTTGTACTTGCTTGAGATGGCTTATCTTTTCTTGCAGCAAAATGAAAGCCCCTTTCACATACAGTGTTTGTTTCCTTTGTCTTGTGACGTTAGATGCTATCATGAACGTATGATTTACACCTGATGAGACGTTGGATTCAGTCGACACACTGAATTCACCTGATTGCACACCCTTACTCCAAGGTTTCAAGGAAGGAAATCCATGTGAGGATCACTTTTATTCATCACATTTTGAAAATGAGTACTTAAAAAGCTGCATCTCATAATAACCACAATGCATCCTTTGATAGTAGCACAGACTGCAATCAACAGGAAATTAGCTTAAGTCATATGTAAAACATTTTATGTACTTCATTGAATTGTAAGGGTACAACTGCATTTTTGCCAGGGCTCATGTGGAACAACTCGATAAGCAAAGACTGGCCAAGAGGAGCAGAGCAATCCAGTGCCCTGATGGCAAATTGAGATCATGTGCTGCATTTGCTAAGAGAACGAAAGTACAACACAATTTATGCACAAAAATTAGACTTTTTCTGCATGAACACTTGTATGTTTGTCCCTGCTAACAACTGGATCACAGTGATTAGAGTTAGAAGCCAAAAGATCAGAGATGTCACACTTAAAAGAGGACAAAAGCTCAGCACTAAATGCCACTGCTGACTTGTCATGCATAAACGATGAGGAAGGAGGACCATAACAAACGGCAGCAATTATAACAGGACAACCCAATGGCTTGCTTCCTAAATTATAGCCTAATTCATTAGTCCGACATGACTGATAGTAAAATAGTATTAAATTTCTTTTCAGGGTAGGACGCACTTAGAAAGGTCGACGGTGAACAATTACAGCGAGGATTGCCATATTAGAAAAAACTGAGCACATTTGCAAACAAACCTCCCTGAAAAACCACCCCTGAAATATGTATTGTACTCACAAAAATAAAGAAACACATGAGGATTAATAAACAGGTCCTGGATCGAGGTGTGATCAACGTGTGACCCGCACATCAGTGATGGTCCCAGCATCGGCTCCCTCTTTTTCTTTTTTTTCCTGAAGTCGCCATCCTCGTTCATCATTGTGCTTTCGTTAAGCAGAGCATCACTAGCCCTCTTTGTAAACACGCAGTTCCCCAAACTGCCACAGTCAGTCTGGCAAATCAGTATGTAAGCCATCTTTGCCAGCATTGATATTACTCCCAAATACAGATTGTCTGCCTCTTAACTGTCATGGGGTAGTAGTACAGGAGAAGTTGCTGGTAAACACTTCACGCTGTTGTGGACAGGCGGGAGGGAAATTGTGTTTGGTACCAGTGAGGGACAAAGAGAGGAATGTGTTTCTGTAGTGCTGCAGAATAGCAATCCTTATATTCTCACTCTCACACAAGAGAGGTGATAAATGTGAACGTATTGTTGTTGCTGTCACTGACGAAGTTGATTTGGCACTCCTCCAGTCTAATGATATCGCCCAGGTCCAGCTCTGAGAGTAACTGCGTGGGGTCAGTGTTTGTGGTTAAAATCCTCTGTTTCTCCTGGCGCTCCTGATATTCTTCTACGTCTTCCTCCTCTTTGGCCTCCTCCACCTTCTCCTTTTCATCCTTCTCCTCCTCCTCCTCCTCCACCTCCTCCGTGATGGAGCAGAGGCGGGTGGTGCTGTCTAGATTGTCGGCGGGTGGCCTGTAGTGGCACTGCCCGTTCAGTAGTCTCCTCAGTGGCATCAGCGGCACTGCTTCCTCGCCCAGCAGCTGCTGCTGGCAGTGGCGGAAGTCACTCTGACGCTTCAGTCGTTTGAACTCGCTGAAGGCGGAGGTGGCATTCTGGTAGAGGCTGTGGGCAATGGCCTGGGCCTTTTCCGTCTTGCTGACCAAGACAGCGTGACAACGCAGCACCACTGCCATGTTCTTGACCTGGTGCCGGTAGATCCAGGCCAGGATCTTGGGCCGGCAGGGGTCAGCTGTGCAGTATGTGATTCTGCTCAGAGAGTAAAGATGGGTGGGTTTCTTTTTTCCAGACTTGTCGACACTCATCCGAATACCCTGCGTTCCCACGGTCAGCCTCATCTTCATGCTCTGCTCTCCATAGTTGCTCCGTGCCCAGATCTTGGCCACTGCCTCCTGGGTACAGCCGTCGCCCTTCGCCATGATGGTGACGACGCTTCCCAGGTAGCGCACGTTGTATATAGGTTCCTCCTTGTTGAGTTCCACCTTCTGCCTTTTGGATTGGAAGATGCTGCCCATCCACTCGAAGGGGCAGTCAGGTAGCAGGTCGGGGCAGGAGCGCAGCAGCGAGGAGAGGATGGAGGTGTAGGTCAGCCCGGTCCCCAGGCTCTTCGCTTTACTCTTGGCCTCATCCTCCACCAACACAAACTTACTCCGTCTCCAGGGCAGCATGCTGTGGGAGGACTTGGAGGGGAAGTTAGCCCCTCTACCAGCACGCGTGTGTGTCTCTGTCAGCTCGAGTGAGGGAAAGGGAAAGAGTGTGTGTGTGTGTGTGTGTGCGTTTGTGTGTGTGTGAGAGTGTGCGAGTGAGAGAGAAAATGAGAGGAGCAGCTTTGTCAAACACACAGGAGCGACTGAGAGCTGTGAGGCTCAGCCAGTCTGTTCCACCGCTCGCTCCTCCTTCCTCGCCTCCTCCTCCTCCTCCTCTCTCTCTCTTCCGCTGTCTGCATCATGCAGCGCTGATCAGTGCTAGAGACTCAAGCACCCTCAGCCCCCTCCCTATCCTATCCTCTTTTCCTTCCAAATGGTTCCCTACCAAAGCCGTATTTATCCGGCCAGGTTTGCTTCAAGATATCAGAGTATTTATGCCTTTCTTAAACCTGAGGCAGGGAGGATATTTAGCCTCATCATTCTCTCTCTAAGGGTGTATGCATCTAAATATGAAATGAGGTCTACAGGTCAAATACCGTTAAGAAGGACATTTTGACAGAGTTCAAAAGACTTTGTGATGATTCATTTCTTCTCATAATCATGACTTTTTGTTTTGTGTAATGCTCAAATGAATGAGTCAGTAAAACATGATCTTGCATTTCTTTTTTTAACAAGGTTGTTACCGATTTATATTGCTTTTGAAATGCTGCCAGGCAGAAACACAAGTAACACAGTCAGGACAGTAACATGACTACCCTAATCCCAGCTCTAGTTAGATTTTGTAAGAACCAAAAAGTCATAAAAATTAGTTATTAATTTACAGAACCAGAGAACTCTATCCATGAAATTAGACAGTTACTTCATTTTATTATAGGATGTATTTATGAAGCACCTGTATTGGTTAAAGTTCCATTGGAGATATTTTTCCAAAGGATCAAAGCTCAGTTTAAGCACAAGGTGTCCAAATTTTGAAAATGAAAAGCTCCTCCAAAGCACTTCCACCTAAAGGCTCGGAGGTGACTGATGAATTATGCATTCACCATATGAAATCCCCAGTACAATTTGAATCACAAAAAAATGTGTTTGAAGTTCTACCTAGTCAAAAACTAGCCCTCGGAATATGGGTTTTCCCTCTTAAAATGAAGGGACACAATAGACATTTGCAGGGAATCTTGAAAATATTACACCACATGTGCACGTCTGCTTAACTCTTTCGGAACACGTGCAAGAGGAAGTGGGTACACATACGGCTTCATCTTAATTTGTTCCTTTGTCTCTTCTGTACCCTGGTGACTGTTTGACACCTTAAAGGGAGGGCGGATGAAGGTGGTGCTACTCCAGATGAGGGTTTTCGCTGCAGTGAATCATCATATTTGAGCGCAGACTATATCCACACATGCCATTGGATTGCCATGCAGGATGGACAGAGCTGACGTGTGGATGAAGTCCTCCGTTGAGAGAATGACTCCAGCTGAGTAGTAGTTAGTTCCTGTGGCAACACTGAACCAAAGCGTCTCTTATTCTTCAATATCAGACTGCAGTGAATTAAAGAAAGAGCAACACCGCACACAGTGTTGTGAATAAGAGGAAATTATTTCACCATCACCCTCCTGAGCTATTCACTCTGCTCTTTTAAACACGTTATCATCAGTGACCCAGGTGCACACTTAAAAAAGTGCCTCTCGGTACTCCCCGTTGATAACTGGAGAGTGGGTGGCCGATTTGTAGACCTTTCAGAAACAGTAACAGGCTGATACAATGCTAAGGAAACTGTGTTTGCTCTGTAAGGAACAAGCTGTTCTCTTCAGATTCTTAGCAGACGTCTGCTCTTAATCTAGTTCAATGTGCTGTGATGTGTTTAATTTGAAAATCCCGAGGTCCCAGATCACCAAAGGGGAGGTGATCCAGCAGGTCAGCTGTAAAGGGAGAGGTCCCCGGACGAATCATTAAAGTGGTGCGCTGAACACGTTAGGCACCACAGTGGAATTATAATGTCATGATATAGGCCTGGGTCCTGGGCATATCCTTAATGCTATTAAATGACTATACCATTGACTGATTCGTAATATATAGCCTATAGCCCACCATTAGTCTCACACAGACATCATAAATGTAAAAGATAATGCCTAAACATGTTGACACAGGAAGTTAAACACCCAGGAAGTAGGGTGGCATGGTGGCCCACTGGTTAGCACTGTCACCTCACAGCAAGAAGGTCCTGGGTTCAAACCCTGGGATTTTCCAGCCTTGGGGCGGTGTCATCCCAGATCGTCCTCTGTGTGGCGTTTGCATGTTCTCCCCATGTCTGCGGTGGGTTTTCTCCGGGAGCTCCGGTTTCCCCCACCATCAAAAAGACATGCATGTTAGGGTTAATACTCCTGTCTGTGCCCCTGACCGAGGCAATGGAAAGAAGGAGTGGAGTTGGTCCCAGGGTGCTGCACAGCGGCTGCCCACTGCTCCTAAGTACACAGCTAGGATGGGTCAAATGCAGAGAAAGAATTTCCCCACAGGGATTAATAAAGTAGTAAAAAAAGAAAAAAGTAAATATCTTAGTGTAGACCTATAGTTGAATAATCACAGTGTAACTCCGATCCCTCATTAACCAGAGTGGATAACCAAACACCAACAAAAACAAAAAAGGTCAATGATAACAATTTGGGTCATCACAATTGCCCCATGTTCACTTTGACAGGAGATAGGTAGTTCATAGATGTGTGCTGTGTGCTATGAGCAGTACATCAGCTATCATTGTGTTCATCACCCATCCTCACAGAGAGATTAGCCAATTACATGTTTTGGAAGGAGGAAAATAGAAAAACAACTTTTTTTTTACATCGCATACGAAAATTAACGTTGCTTGGTAGGGGATCTTTGCAAACAGGTGTGGAACCACAGGTGGTCCAAAGTTGAGAAGACCCGGCAAGAAATCAAATGATGCTGTGAGTAAGGGCTGTGACTCCAATCCCAGACTATCTTGAATCTTTGCATCAACACTTGACTCTTAAAAGACAATTTGATTGAGAGACCTTATCTAAATAAATGGGATCCCATAAATCACTGCTGTGGTTTGAGATAGCTCCTCTCTCACCACAGAATATTAGCGCAGACTGTGCTATGCAGAGTTGAAACCATCCATGACGGCTTGGCCTTTACAAAGATGGATGCCCATGGTCATTATTGATTTACCTGTTCCAAGTTATCATCTTAAATAGGACAGTTGTTGAATGAAATAGGGAAATGTCTGAGGGGTCATTGACTTAGCTGTGTTCAATTTCCAGCCTTTATTCTCCTGGCTATGGTTCACTGCTTGCCTCATCATATAAGATAATGAAATTGCTTTATCAAGAAGCTAAAAATGTGAAATATTCCATAAGAAATGTTACACAGAACACACTGTACCTAAAAGTGATATTGTTATTACTTTATTATTATATCATATTGTATGTTTCTTGCAGAGCATTTATCATCGATATATTATATTATACTATATAATTATAATCCAGGCAGGTGTTCATAAACACAGTATCAACTGGTACATTCTTGTTTGAGAGTGAATGAAGGGAGGAATATGAGGACTATGATTAAAACTGAAAAGAACCAACCCATGTGAATGTATTGTTTTACTAAGAGTGAGAGCTGAATTTTAATAAATCTGCCCCACATGTTATGAATGTTGATGTTGTAGCCATGCTGAAAAGAAAAGGGCAAACCAATTTTAATGTATTTATGCGCTCGAAAATAGCATCAACATTTACTACAATTAAATAGGTTTAATTTGTTGTGAGAATCAAAGTCCCTTTGGCATGGTGAACAGAACAGTGTAATATAGTGGGGTATTTGTGGCTTGTGTTCATTAGCCTCTCCCAGTGGAACTAATGTTGATGAGAGCACTTAGCAACCGTATCAGAGCTATACCATTAACTCAAGTGTAAAAAAGGAAGGAAAGTATGCGAATGAACTGCATTCTAGGTTTGCTTACAGTTGAGCAAAAGATTTTCAAGTGATTCCAAACCAATCTCCAACATGGCACATACTCTGGCCCTGTCTCTCTCTCTCTCTGTCTCTGTCTCTCCCCTTTGCTCTCTGTCTCCCCCTCTCTCTCGCTCTCCTTTACTGTCTGTCTCTCCCTCTCTCTGGCAACATTCACACCTGCTCGATCAACACACCCATGCAACCCCAGGCACAGAGTGTTATCACAACAATCCAATTACTTTTTATCTGAGCAGCATCCCTCCCTCAACACCCCCCCCCCCAAAAAAAGAATCCATTCTTCTCCCTTATTACCTCTCATCGCTCAGCTCTTGAAGGCCTCCCTTTATCCCGGGCAGTGTACACTACATATTTCTGTCCAGCAAGGCAGCCTAATTGAATTGGACTCTCTCTTCATCACGCTACACTTATCCAATGCAGTGTAATCGATGAGTGGGGAGCCTGGTAGAGAGAGGCCCTGACTCCTAGATGGCTGATTTACGGCCGCACGTGGGGTCACCGGTGAGGCAGCGGGGCATGCAGTAAAGAATGAGAGGAGAGAGATGACGGCATGGGCATTGTTGTGTTCAGATTTTTCCCATAACTAATGAGCCTTTGGGTGCATGTACAGGAAAGCAAGATACAGCAAAATCAGATGGTGAGGTAGCATCTTGAGCCCTTCGTAGAGATGTGTGCCAGAATTGCCTTTTTCTACAAAGAGGCTCGGCCAGATTCCAGGGGATGGAAATCAATAAAGCCTCATTCCTATATCATATAATATTCCCATGGGCTTTGCTTGCATACATAATAGTGTTCGCGTGAACTATGGTTTAATGAACCAGGAGAGTTACATGATATTACAGACAGGCGGCTCCTTTCCTTCCTTAATCATGAAAATGATAGCTCCACAGTGGACTGCCCTGTCAGGTGCCCCTTCATTTACTAGTCTACTATAGGAAGGGGTTGTACAACTGAAGATGATTAATTAACTGGTCAGATGTACTATAAACTATGCACTGAACCTGCAGAAGTAAATGTTCACTGATTAATCTTAAAATCGGGGAATTATAGACATTGGGCTAATGAATTAGTAAACGCCAAAAATAAGGGGCTTTATCGATAACGCCTGGATTTTGTAACTCCTGAACTCCTCTGGAGTGTCAGTAGGGTATATATGTGAAAACAGGTTTTGCTACACCAAAGCCCAACATTGAAATCAAAGCTCTCAAAGAGATAGAGCATTTCCCACAATAATTCCTTATTCAAACGGTTGACCTGATTAATGATATCCCTTTAGAAAATATTCAGCAGTCATCAGCACTCGGCATCGTTTGCATTCAGATTCATGTTATTGGTTGCAGGTACATGTATGCATGTTTGGAGTTTAGAGCGGGAAAATGAGAACTGCCAATCTACAGGCATACGCCAAATAGCTCAATTATTCATCCTGCACCTTTGTTTGATAATCCTCAAAAGCAATCCTGCAGACACAGACTGCCAGTTGATTTCAATATCTTGAGGTTTTCTAATAACATGCATTTCAGCAGGAGAAAAAGCAGTTTTCCTCTGTTATGACTAAAAGGTATACTTTACAGCTCTAGGAATGAAAGCAACTTTACATTCATTTATTCCACTGTCTTAAAGGAAATTTGGCAATCCAAAGAAAGCTGTGATTTCTAAATGTACTTTTACTTGTATTTCATTGCAGACAGAATGAACACATCATGTTTTCATGTTCATGTTTTGTCTGGTCAACTAATTTCATTTGTAAATATAGATCCATTCCTGCCATTAAGGCCTGCAACAAATTCCAAAAAAAGTTGGGATGGGGGCAATTTAGGGCTAGTCATGATGTAAAATAAATAATCATGTGATGCAACAGGTGATTGTAATTATGATTTGGTGCAAAAGCAGCATCCAGGAAAGGCCTAGCCCTTTAGGAGCAAAGATGGGCTGAGGATCGCCAATTTGCCAACAAATGCATGAGAAAATTGTTGAAATGTTTAAAAAAAACATTGTTCCTGAAAGAAAGATAGGGAGGGATTTATATATTTCAGCCTCTACGGTGCACGCATAATTAAAAGAGTCAATGAATCTGAAGGAATTTCACTGCATAAAGGGCAAAGGCCCAAGCTTAAGCTGAATAAATATACTCTCCGATTCCTCAAACGACACTGCATCAAGAACTGTCATTCATCTGTAAGTGATATAACCACATGGGCTCAGGATAACTTTGGCAAACCTTTGTCAAGCATGACAATATATAGTTACATCCACAAATGCCAGTTACAACTTTACTGTGCCAAAAGGAAGCCTTATGTTAACTGTGTCAAGAAGCGCCGTTGACTTCTCTGGGCTCGGAGGCATCTGGAATGGACCATCACTCAGTGGAAACTGTATTGTGGTCAGGCAAATCAGTATTTCAGGTCTTTTTTGGAAGAAATGGTCCAAATGGACTAAAGAAGAAAAGGACCATCCAGACTGTTTACAGCAACACGTCCAAAAGCCAGGGTCTATCATGGTATGGGGTTGTGTCAGTGCCCTTGGCAAAGGTAACTTAACTTCTGTGATGGCACTATTAATGCTGAAAAAGTACATAGAGATTTTGGAGCAACATATACAACCTTCGAGATGACATCTTTTCAAGGGACGCCCATGCATATTTTAACAAGACAATGCAAAAACAGATTCTGCACACATTACAAAGGCATGGCTGCAGAAGAAGAGGGTGCGGTTCTGGACTAGCCTGTCTGCAGTCCTGGTCTGTCCTCAATAAATAATGTGCGGCACATTTTGAAACGCAAAATGCGACAATGAAGACCCAGTATTGTTGCACACCTTAAGACTTGTTTGCAGGAAGAATGGGACAAAATTACACCTGAAACCTTTCATCACTTGGTGTCTCCAGTCCCTAAATGTATTTTAAGTGTTGCGAAAAGGAATGGAAATGTTACAAAGTGATGCTTTACACTCCCAACTTTTTTGGAAATATGTTTCAACAATCAAATTTTTTTTTAAAAAGTGTTTATTTTGAAAAAAAAACCCCAAAACAAAACAAAACAAAACAAGAAAATCCATGAGGTAAAACATCAAATAATGTGCTGTTATATTGTTTTCAATGAAATACAGGTCAAAGATAAATTACAAATCACTGTTTTCAGATTTAATTTTAGCATACCATCCCAACTTTTTCTGATTAGGGGTTGTACATTATTAATTATTACTTTTGATTATATACTTGATATAATATGTATAATGTAGCATGTATAAACAAGTTTGAGATGGTGCAAGACTTTAGAGAAAAGCAACCTCCGATGGATGCTTTAGCCTATATCCTATGGCAGATGACAGTAACTGTTGTGCCAAAATTACACTGAATGCACTATGGCTTTGTTTATGTAGGTGCTAATTTATCCTTGATTTGAATGAAAACAGCCCTGGTATTCAAATTAGTATACAACTTATTGTAAACATATTGGAGTTTTTTTTTTTGTCTCACCATTTCCATTTTGACAGGTGTGGTCAATCTCATACATGATATCGCTTAGTCATTAACACAGCTTGCCTCGGATATAGGACTATAATACCTGAAACAAAAAAGCTATGATGAGAGAAGGCTTGGGTGAATGCAGTGTGCTTTGGGTGTTGAGCATATAATTGGCTAGACTTATGTGGGGGAGGGAATTTGTCTGTCTATTGCAGCAGAAAGGCTGTGTGCTAGGCATATATCTGCATCAGACACAGAGATGCTCATAGCCGTACTCTCAACTCCACGGCTTCGAGGGAGACGCATCTGGTGCTTCTCTCCTCTCTCCACTTGTGCTCCTCCTACACGGATGTTCCCTCCATCTGTCTGAAATACATGTAAATGTGTGCAGACCAGGCAATTATACAGTAATGGTACACAGACCTACCCAACAAGAGAAGAAAAACAAGGACATTGGTGTTGAGCTGTGTGTGTGTACACACATATTGGAGAGAGGGTGTGGTTGTGTGGGTGTGTGTGTGTGTGGGGGGGGGGGCTCTGTAAGGTAGACCGTGTCCCCACAACAAGATGACTAATGCTGTAAAGAAGCCCAGAGGAGGGTTCTGTTCTTTTGCCGGAGTTGAAAAAGAGGTTGCACCTTTTCTTATGAGGAGCCTGCCCCAAATTCTTGTGGGTTAATCACTCATATAAGTCAGGTTGATGATGTTAAACTGTGATTTTTCAGCAGACTTTTCTGTGGTAGGCTATGTATTCCTATTATACTACTGAACTGGCATAGCTTTTGAAGGGTAGTTTGAAGATGGGTTTTTGTGAGTTGTTATTATGGGTGGGTTCACATTTGGTTGTCTGGTTCTTACTGTCACAGCACCTCCTTGGTGGGTTCATCTATTACTGGTTATGTTTATGAGTCTTGTTGTTTTCTGTCTAGCACTATGATCATGAGACTTAATAGTTTGTTTTTGTTTTTTTTGTTTTTGTTTTTTAACCCCCCCCTCCCCTTTTTCTCCCCTGGCCAATCACCTCGCTCTCTGAGCCGTCCTGGTCGCTGCTCAACTCCCTCTGCCGATCCGGGGAGGGCTGCAGACTACCACATGTCTCCTCAGATACATGTGGACTCACCAGCCGCTTCTTTTCACCTGACAGTGAGGAGTTTCGCCAGGGGGATGCTTGGGAGGATCACACCATTCCCCCCAGTTCCTCCTCCACCCCCCCAACAGGTGCTTCGACCGACCAGAGGAGGCGCTAGTGCAGCGACCCGAACACATACCCAAATCTGGCTTCCCACCCGCAGACACGGCCAATTGGGTCTGTAGTGACGCCCAACCAAGCCGGAAGTAACACGGGGATTCGAACCGGCGATCCCCATGTTGGTAGGCAACGGAATAGACCACCACACCACCTGGACGCGCCGAGTCTTAATAGTTTATAAACTATTAAGTCTTAATTATTAACTATTTTTCCCTCTTAATAGTTTATAAACTATTAAGTCTTAACTATTTTAAAAACAAGATAAAGAATGGGCTTATGAACACATTTACATTAACAGAGAAAAGGCAATATGGCAAACCAAATATTCAAAGGAGATGAACAGACATCAGAAATTATAGCAGAACTCAAAAACTTAAATACTGTTTTCCTGAATCATTTACGGTCATTTACATTTTACACATGTATAAGGAGCTCAGTATTAAGGATTACAACAGACACTCCAATTGCATAAATTAGAGACAGCTGAGAGAGAAACATCAGCAGATAGTTTGCATCCTATTGTGTACTGAACTTTGTCCTTGTCACAGACTGTGTTGTATCACTTGCTTGGCAACACTGAGGAAACCATATCCAGATTGCTTGGCTGACTCTTTCCGTAACACTGTAAAACGCAACACTGAAACTAAATTACAGATTAGGTTATGGATGCTCCATGTGGTAATAAATTGACAAAGCGAAGGGATAATCTCCCTTCATTTACACATGACTGAGATAAAATCCCAGCAAGATCACCTTGGCTGCTTTCACTCAGCAATGCAGAGTGTGCATCAATACATTTATAAGACCGAGTCTGAAAAGGCTCAATTGCACAGCTGGGAAGTTTTTCTTTTCTTTTCATATGGATCCCTCTTCATGTAATCTTTCTGACACATTCGAAACACTTATTGCTGTATATCTGTTTCATTTCTTCCCATTCCCATTGCATCATAGATATTTACATGAGTGTAGTTCTCTTCAGACATCTTCTTTCTCACTCAGCGAGGACTTATTCACTTATTTTATCTTTTACTTCTACAGATGCATGCAATAAAGGTCCATGGGAGAACTCACCCTGAAAGAAAAATCCTAATTGGCTCACTGACAATGTAAGAAAGACAAGTCAGCATTACAGCTATAGAGTGGCAGTGTGCAGAAGAGCCCATTCTGGACTATAAAATACATGAGCTTGAGTGCTTGTTTACTGTAATAATTATAAAATTTGTCATTAGGAACTAAAATTTTCACATGGAAACCATTGCGGGGGGGGGGGGCTACAATGAAGATGCAATAAACGGGTGTGCCAATCAAGTGTGTGTGTGTGTGTGTGTATGGGGGGGGGGCATTTTGTTTTGGGGCCTCGAGCAGTAAAGGTGCAATGACTCATATTTGGACTTTCCTGAAGCGTAATATGACTTGTACATTTTGGCAGGGGTTGCAGAATGGTACTGATTAAAATGATGTGAATGAGTCACAGTCCCCCCACCTCCACCCTGCCTCCCCAGTGTGCTGCATTCAAAAAGACAGACACTGGACCAGCTGAACCAGTTTTGATTTTGATGTTGATGTTGTCTGTTTCTCCCACCTCCAAAAGCCTCAGCTTGTTCCGACAGTCCACAGCAAACATGCAACAATCACAGTATAAAATCCCTTTGATTTCCCCCCCCCCACATTGCTCAATAATAGTGGTCAGTAATTGAGAGGTACTATTACATAGATCCCTAAAGAGAGGAAATACTACTAAAATAAAGGCGGCTTGTGGGCCTTACAATT
Source organism: Lampris incognitus (assembly GCF_029633865.1). NCBI lineage: Eukaryota > Metazoa > Chordata > Actinopteri > Lampriformes > Lampridae > Lampris > Lampris incognitus. The sequence goes on along the minus strand of NC_079212.1, from coordinate 25,542,631 downwards.
GATGAGAGCCCCCGGTGGTGTCGTTTAAGAGTTGTTACAATTGCTGACGAACTTTAACAGATGTTCAGTTATTTTTTTGCCTCCTCTTGAATCAACAATTGATGAGCAATTCTCTGCTATGCACCTTTTCTTCCTATGTACGAGATACCGGCGCTGCCAAACGCTCGACTCGATACATGATCATACACTGACACATGCTGGTGGAAGAGAACATCGCAGCTGGGACCTTCTGCTTTCGCTAGCTTTTATTTTGAAGTGAACCCGAAACAGTTCGTAACCCGTTTGCTGCTGAGAAGCAGCGAGTAAGTCATCTGTGAGACCATTTGAAACGTTTGCTGACGAGCTTTCATCGATAACAGACTTCTAGAGTGAGTGTAGAATCGGTTTCGTTGCGTCCAGTAACTGGTGTTAAGTTAAACATTGCAGCCAGTTCAGTCACCGGGCAGCTAGATAAGGTAGCTAGCTAGTTAGCTAGCCCTTTGAAACTGCCCGTCTATTATTAGCTAAGTAACGCAACGAACCACTTTGGGACTTGCTTGTATTACGACATGTTTATTTTCAAATAACATTAGCTTTGTTAAATAACATTAAATCAAATATAATTTCACGTTGAATCTTGTCTCACAAGGTCACCATGCAGGAGGATTGCTATGGTGCAGATCAGGTTTAACTAGCTAGCGCTACAGAGGTTTGGCAAACGCCTGATTAGTGTTGGAAGAATCTGAATTCAGTCACGCCGTAACGTTAGCCGTGATGAGGTCCATATAATATACTCTAATTTACGATCTAACAAACCGATATTTTACTTAAAAAGGGGCTGTGGTTAACTAACGTAAATGCTCGCAGTGTGCTTGATAAGGCTTATCAAGCTATTTCAAACAACAGCTGTTCAGCACTTCTGTTTTCTAGAGATTCAATTTGCCTTTTAAATTAACTTGTGGGCCCAGTGACCGGCTAGTTCTCTCTCCTGGGGCCGTTTTGGACCTATGTACTCTCACTTTGATCCATCAAAGCCTATGTTGTGGAAATATTGTTAGAGCAGGTAGTGATAAACGTCTGCTACAGTCTGTGTCTGATCTCCACCTCTTCAGCCTTAGATGCTGCAGATTAAACAGAATATTACGCAGGATGGATTCCAGTGGGAAGCCTTCAACGGCACAAGTGGTGGTGTTAGCCACCAGCTCTGCCCTGACTGCAGTCTTTTACTCAATCTACAAGAGGAGGGCTACAACAGTTGCCAGATTAAAGGTTAGTCACATTATAGAAACTGCCTCTGTCATGTAAATATTAGTAATATCAGTAGTACTGGTCTACAGATTTGTTTCAAGTTCATTCAACCAAAAAGTTTCAAAATTGTTGATGTTGCACATTGTTTTTCACAGGAAGCCAAGAAGGTATCTATTGACCAGGATTTGAAAAATGTGCTGTCTGAGACCCCTGGAAAATGTGTCCAGTATGCTGTAATAGAAGGTGTGTCATGTCTAATTGAAAGTTAAATAAAGTTGCTGCACCACAGTTTGTATTACTGATGAGGCAAAAGTACAGTGAACATGGATACTGAGTCATGGATAGTGTTGACAAAAGTGTCTAATTTTTTTGCATGTCACAAGGTGTTGTGAAGGCTGTTAAGGAAACGCTGAACAGCCAGTTTGTTGAAAATTGCAAAGGTGTCATTGAAAGACTGACGCTGAAGGAGAAGAAGATGGTGTGGAATCGTACGACGCACCTCTGGTATGTTGAGGACTTGAACTCTACTGCTGGTGTAAATTAAAATGGCTTGTATTCAATTCAACTTTTTTGTCATTGTAGAGTGCTCAAGTACAAGGGAAGGTGTGCATGCATATAAAAAAAAGAAGCAAAAACAAACAAGATAAACTTGATAAATTGGCTTAACAGACAAATTAGCATGGTGAAGTGTTCCTAGTCTAACAGTAATGAATATGTCCTTTCAATAAACAACAGGAACGACACAGAGAAAGTCATTCACCAGCGCACCAACATAGTTCCATTCAACCTTGCATCCAGTGATGAAGCGATTACAGCTACAGTTAGGATCATACGGCCACTAGACTCTGCAGACTTGGACCTGGAGACTACTTATGAGGACTTCCATCCAACAGTCCAATCCTTTTCCAATGTTATTGGGCATTTCATCAGTGGGGAGCGACCCAAGGGCATCCAAGAGACTGAGGAGATGTTGCGTTTGGGGGAGAGCGTCACGGGAGTAGGAGAGCTGGTGTTGGACAACACAATGGTCAAGCTTCAACCTCCAAAGCAAAACTTCCAGTACTTTCTCAGTCGGCTGGACTATGAGTCTCTGCTGCGGAAGCAGGAAAATGGCGTTAGGATATGGAGGGTCCTTACTGTGGCCTTGGGTGTAGCTGCCTGCTCCACGCTGCTGTTCATCTTGTGGAAATGGTACCTGCACTTCAGACAGAGGAGGAAGGAGAAGAGCATCCTGGAGGAGTTCAAGGAACAGCAGAGGAAACGAATGCGTGAACTCAATGTTGAGGAAAGCAGCATTTCTCCTAGCGCCTGCACTGTCTGCCTGAGCCGGGAACGGTCTTGTGTTTTTCTTGAGTGTGGACACGTGTGTGCCTGTGCTCAGTGCTATCAGGCCTTGCCAGAGCCAAAGAAGTGCCCCATCTGCAGGGCAAATATAGACAGAGTGGTGCCTCTCTACAACAGCTAATGTAAACACTGATGGACTTGCGGCAATCTTGGAATATATGTATATCACATCTTGGAACACTTCTATAGTCAGGATAAACCAGAAAAGTCATGGAGTTGTGGTTTTCATGTTTTTTCTTTTCTTTTTTTTCGTGAAATTCATAAAAGTTTGACAAACATTTATTTTTCAGTAGTTTATTATCAGTGTCCAAGAACTATGTTATTTGAATGAAGCCACACATATCGTACATTTGGGATATTTAAATCAGCTACTCTGAAAAGAAAATAATATATAACATAGACTTACAAACATCATAGAAATATTCCTTTAACCCTTCGACAAGTTGTTCATCTTTACAGCCAAAAGTTAAGGAATCTGCCCAGTGTGTGAGCTGCCTTTTCATGCCTTTGCAATTTATTTTACTTTTTCTCTTTAATGGTTAGGTTTGACTTAAAGGTGTTGTAGTTAATTCTGGGTTGGGTGGTAGTGCAGCAAAGAGGTGCCAAAGGATGGTCTGCATGAGCTTCTCTGGTTGTTTCCTTTCTCCTGGTGAAAAGGAGGGCTGGTTCTGTCCTCTTGTTTTTTAGTTCTTTATTCATTTTTACTCTAGGGACATCCATTTGGCAAAATGGGGACCAGGTGTGCAGGTTGTACTAGGTCCTTGTACTGTCAGCAGTGTGAGCCAGCAGCAGGCCAGAGTACTCCTCTGGGGCCAACCCCTGGCCCAGTGGATTCATTGTTTTCTACCCTGAGGATCCAGTTTTGTATCACTTTTCATTTTGGCTTTTTACCTCCAGTGTTCTATAATAGCTTGCCTGTCACTTGAATTGTAGGGGGTGTTTGTTTAGGACGAAAACTAACTTGTGGACTAGTGATACACAACCATGTCACTTTGGTTGAGGACTAGTTTCACGAATGCTTTTATTCCAGCCAAGCACTACACCAGCTGATCTCACTGAACAGTTTACCCTGTCAGGCTGAAACTGTGATTGTTATGAGTTGGTGAAATCTACACCTGACTCAATGGCACATGGTTTTCCAAAAACTGCCAAAGCCCTTACTGCCTCTGGCCCACTGAAACCTTATTAAAGACATATGGAATGTAGGCCATTTTCTGAGAGGGGGTTACAGGATAATTCACTTAAATGTCACAATAAAGACAGATAAAACCAGTGACCACTCTTGTGCTGTAATTGGAGAATGAAGGTGACTTTTGCCAGGAGAGGGTGATGTTTGCCTTGCTGAAGATACAGGATGCGCATCTGAGGTCGTTTGCTTTATTTATTTGGTTGGCAAAGAACACAAGGTTAGAAAGGCATACTATTAAATGATAGGGCTGTTCCTCTTAATGGAAAACTGACTCTGAAAGCACAAGTAAGGGTATCATCATTCCTTTACAAAGTCAAATGATACTTTACAAAGCTGTGCTCACAGTGCAAGGTCCCCTTCAAGCCTGCTTATTGATTCTTGGGCATTGACAGAATCTAAACAAGGTGCCAAATTTGAAGTTGTCTTGCAATGGGGAATACGACTAGGAACTTCACTACAGTTGGCCGCAATTCAATTTAAAACAATTAAAAATTACATAAATATAGCAAATCTTTTTTTCCTTCAACAGTCTACTTTTTGCTTATGCATAAGTGGCACAATTGACCAGTGACCAAATAACCAAAACGCAAGCAGATTTAGTCAAACAAACCAGAATGGTGTACTTTACATGTCTTCATATCAAAGATATGCATATCCAATGCATGCTGGGATAGGCTGCAGCCCCCCACAACCCTGAATTGGATCAACTGGGTATAGACGGATGGATGGATAATAATCCTTTACATGTCTTCTAAGATGTTGCTTGCAACCCAGTGTTGATACTAAAGTGCTGGATCTTTAACAATATTACTGAAGTTGATTATTAGTTGATTAGTTTTTTTATTCATTTTTCAGAGGACACAATGGAGTTGAAGCCTTTCAGATGGAAACATATGTCATTATGAAGGAGTGGGCAATAGAAGAGAAACAGTTCTCCATCACCTCATCTACAGGTGGTAATCTTTGTTTTACTAGTCCTAGAATATGAAAAAAGTCCTAACTAGGATAGAAGCAGAAGTAATAGAAGGTCAGTTTGTTTTTGTACATGTGCCAAATACCTATATGCATGTGCATACATAGGCAATGGGCAGAGTGATGCAGTCCTATGTGATGAATGATTTGCCTAAATCTAGATGACTTCTGGTAGGCCAGCAGTAAAAATGCTCCAACAGTTAAAGTAAAATCACACCATCAATCCCAAATTGACTCAGAAGAAGATCTAACAACACCAGAGGCCCTGGGTAATCTGATAGACCTGTGGATGGATCATCAGGGTAGCTTAGAAGCTTTTCCCACTTTGTGGTGAAACTGCAAATTGTTAGCAGAGAGGAGAGTAAAATCATTCACCTCAATTCTGGAAATCAGTTTATTTAATGTATGTCTTCTAATCTCAGACCAGCTTCTAAAACTTTGTGGCAAGTCATTCTTTATTTGTTTTAATTATTATAGAACAGTTTTGTTAAATAATTTAAAAAAATCATCTATATACTTAATATCTTAAACACTGCTCAAGTTTCCGTCCCAAAAATAATTCCCTTTTAAGTATATTAAAGCCATGTTTGATCAAGGGTTGTTTATTAAAACAAACATTTCTCTGTGATAAAGACAAACTGATCCAATCTTTGTCTACCTCTGACTTTTGTGATGTGCCTCACTTCAACAGAAATGGTTGTGTTGAATCTCTTCACTGAACAGATATACTATTCAAGCTATACTGAAATAAAAACAAGCTTAAAATTAATAGTCTCGAGGAATGTCTCTTCTGCCATATCTGCTTGCAGGCCACAACAACAACATTGCCTCTTTTCCAAACCCCCCCCCCCCCACGTACCACTTCTTCATCTGCATTCGGTGAGTTAAAAACATGAAATGCACTATGTATGCACCATATCACATTCCTGGTAAAGTCCTACTCGGCAGTAACCATTTCAGTAAGCAACCATGAACGCAATCAGGAATTCGTAGTAAATTAGAAATTTCCTTAAAATTATCAGCAATGAAAAGTAAAAAAAAAAAATTTTGCATGTAAATCTTGAGGATTGGAATTTTGAATCAAAATGTGCTTTCCTCAGTTTTCGCAGCATTATCTAACAGTGCAACAACGTAGATATAGTAGTTTTTTTATGCCCTTTGGCATTACAGAATGGTGACATGTTCAAAGGCTCGTCTCAGAACTGTCCTTCCATATTATCTGACGTGTATTATTTAGTATGATCCTTGTGTTCAGAGGCATGTCCATAGACATCTCCCGACGAACAGTGTTCAAACAGGAACAACCTTATGGTCCATTCTCTGGCTGATGTTTGTACGACACTAAAATCTTCATTGTAGCCACCTTGACTAAAAGGACTTAGTACACCCACTCTCTGTTCTTGCACAGCCCATAACTTCCACTCACATCCCCACTGAAAATTGGTCACCTGTGTGATTGCTCACTATTTTTATTGCAGCGTCCTCCAACTTGTTGCCAGAAACTTGAATTGCTTAAGTGTTGTTGTAGAATCAGCCTCAAAATCAAATAAGTTTAGCATGACAAGCAAATCGCTTAGGTAAGTGAATGGAGTTACTGATTTCAGTGCCCAGACGTCGGAACTGTTCCATCAAAAACTTTCGTTTGAGTAGCATTTGAGAAATAGGACCTATTTACCACATGCCCGATCCATCAGAAATGCATGAACAAGCGAAGTGATTTTTTTTTTGTGTCCCATAAACATGAAAGCGGCAACGAGTTTAAAACCAGGGAAACCCACAAGCTTCAGTCTAGGCCTACTTAGTGTTCATCAATATGGACTGTCATTGCTGTTCTTTGAACCATCACAGAGATTCTTTCTCTCTCTCATCCCCCACTTAGGAGTTTTGAATTTCATTGTCTCATGAGGACTACGCAAGAATCTGATTTTGTAGATTTTACTTACAATTTATTTTCATAAATAGCACACTTGACACTGGCACAAGTGTCAGTTGCAGAGCAAGTTGGTTGTACCTGTACTGGATAATAATAATAATAATAATAAATTAAACTTATATAGCACTTTTCTAATACTCAAATGATGATCTGATATCACTGTGTTGGTGTTGTTCCCACAACATCATAATTAATGTTGCTCCAGGATCATCATTGCAATGGACCAATCACATTGTGATGTTGTGCCTTTGTGACATGGGGACAAAGACTGGAGCGATACCAAAGCTAACTTAACATAACCTCAACCTAACCCTAACCTTAACCTAACACTTACCTTACCCTAACTTTAACCGATAGCTAACCCACCTGCTTGGGTGTGTGAGGCTTTGCTTAAAGGCACGTTGCAGTGGGTATTTATCCTCATAGCTAACCTCAGCAAGAAAGTTCATGGGCCGAGCTCTTCTTTACTACAAAAGGGCTTAGTGGTGTCTTATTTGTCTGCCCTGTCAGGACTGTAACAGCCAGGGGAATCCTTTGCCCTCTGAGCTGAAGAGTCTGAGGCCAAAATTAACAATGTTCTCATTTCCAGCCCATTGCTCTAACCTCATGGCTATTGTGTTTTTCCTCAAAAATACATTCCAGTTCTGTGAAATTCCGATATTGAGACAAATTACACTACCAGACAGGTGAATTACTCCTCAGACCACACGTTGGTCTATGGGAGGTAAACAAATAGGACATGATATCACCATGTAAACTTAGAAACACAGTGCAGACTGGCTGCTGATCATATTTATTTTACTGTAATTGGAAATGGGCAGTAATTGCAATTTGAATCTGCAGTATGGTGTTACTCTTGCCCTTTCACATACATGAATTCAAAAATGTGAGATTTACAATTCCATAGTATTATCTTTTTGATTCTTTCAAGGGGCCCATTAGGAACTCCAGTAGCATCTTGATCAACAGAGCCATAAATAACTAATACTCTGCTTAATTCTTAATGTAAAGCGGCAGTAGTTAACTTTTCAACAGTCCTCCCCTAGTGTCTCCAATTGTTTTCATTGTTTGCGCCACTGTCACAAAGACAACCAAATCGCTTTCCATTTATTAGCTGCCTGGCTACTGCCCAAAGCAAGAAACAACTGTAACAATGCCAGCTTGAACTAGAAACCCTGTATGCAGTGCTATGATAGAGGCAGAGTAAAACAGCTGGTAGTATTAATAAGTAGGCAAGTGTTGTTACTTACTGTCCAGTAGAAAGAATGCCAACTGAATGTCGGTTTGGAGCCCTCTCAAGTCCTGGGTGCTGTATTGAACTGTTTCCACGTTGATATCTGTTTTCTTTTAGCAAGAGTTCGATACAACATCAGGACGCTTGATTAACCTTAATATAACCTCAACCAAACCCTAAGTTTAACCTAATGCTTACCTTAACTTAATCGTAACCAATGGCTAACCTGTTTCCATGGGAACGCTTTCGTCTGGCTAGGGGGAAACAGATCTTGATGGGGGAACAGAGTTTGATACAACACTGGAACTCACTACATCAAGTGAATGCCCGTCCGAGGTTCACTCTTGTTTTAACTCTGTTTCTATCACTCTCCCTCTTTGCCTTCTTTGCTTCCTCCGTCAATTTTTTCCCTTGCTGGATAGAGTTTCCACTGTCACTTCAGTTCTATCGTCCACCATTACCACTGCTGAGGATAGCTATGGCTACCGATTGGGGGAAATAAATAAAAGCGCTATACCCCCCCCCTTTTCGCCCCAATTGTACCCAGCCAATTACCCCACTCCTCCGAGCTGTCCCGGTCGCTGCTCCACCCCCTCTGCTGATCCGGGGAGGGCTGCAGACTACCACATGCCTCTTCCGATACATGTGGAGTCGCCAGCTGTTTCTTTTCACCTGACAGTGAGGAGTTTCACCAGGGAGACGTGGCGCGTGGGAGGATCACGCTATTCCCCCCAGTTCCCCCTCCCCTCTGAACAGGTGCCCCGACTGACCAGAGGAGGCAGTAGTGTAGCGACCAGGACACATACCAACACCCGGCTTCCCACCCACAGACACGGCCAATTGTGTCTGTAGGGACACCCGACCAAGCCAGAGGTTACATGGGGATTTGAACCGGCGACCCCCATGTTGGTAGGCAACAGAATAGACTGCTACGTTACCTGGATGCCCAAAAAGCGCTATACTCTTCCAGTTTTACTTGGGCAATGGCTGACGCACTTCCTTTGTGCCATAAATCGAGCATTAATTTTCCCATGAGATCGTATCCGGTGGTAGACAGAATTTAGTTCCCTATAAGCCTGAAAACAAGGCTCATAGGGAACCAATCTAAAAGCCGATGTTGTCTTTATTCTATAGCCATTAAACTGTGCAATCATCATTTACTTCATAATTATAAGGTAAAGCAAAAAAAAATTGTCTACTGGTGCTTTAATTGATTATTAAACATTCTCCTCTACTGTGGGCTTACTTAAGACAGTGTCTTAGAAGGAGTCGGGTATCACAATGAGAAAAGTCAAATATCCATTCTGGTATTTTAATCCGAATGTTTATGTGATCTGACCAGTACACTGGCTTAACTTTCCAATAAGACCGACCATCGTTCAGGTAGTCAGAATAATCTATTAAAGAATTATTCTTTCCAGCTGAAAAGATAGATAAACTACACAAACCTTGTACTTGAAGATAAGACCCTTCGATCCACTTTAAACATTAATTGCTAATTTTATGAGTACTATTCATACTGGAGTTCTTGTGAAAAGGACTGATGAATTATGGATACTGGTAGCAGAACCGTTTACCAGAAGGTTCCCTAATTGGCTTTCTACATAAGCGTGTGTATGTTGCACTTTTTTTTTTTAGCAGAGCTTGTCCCGCAGTTTTCACTACACTCATTCATTTGAATTCTTGGTATCTAAATGAATGTTTCAAGCTGTGTTGGTGTTGCTTGTAATACTGAATTTTCAAGTTCAAGAGGGAACATATCAATAATAAGGCCGTGTGTATTTGGTTGGTGCCTTGCATAGCTGACACTGCCGCTGGTGTATGAGTGTGTGTGTGTGCATGCGTGGGTGAATGTGAAGCATTCATTGATTGTAAAGCACTTTGAGTGGTTGTCACAGCTAGAAAAATGCTATATACTGAGGAGCCAAAACATTACGACCACCTGCCTAACGTGCTATTGGTCCTCTGTATGCCGCAAAAACAGCACCAACCCACCGAGGCATAGACTCTACAAAACCCCTGAAGATATCCTGTGGTATCTGGCACCAAAACATTAGCTGCAGATCCTTCAAGTCCTGTAAGTTGCAAGGTGGAGCCGCCATGGATCGGACCGGTCGATCTAACACATCCAACATATGCTCAATCAGATTGAGATCTGGAGAATTTGGAGGCCAGGGCAACACCTTGAACACTTCTTCATGTTCCTCAAACCATTCCCAAACAATGTGTGCAGTGTGGCAAGGAGAATTATCCTGCTGAAAGAGGCCACTGCCATCAGGGAACACCATTGCCATGAAGGGGTGAAACTGGTCTGCAATGATGTTTAGGTAGGGGGCACATGTCAAATTGACGTCCAGATGAATTGTCGGACCCAGGGTTTCCCAGCAGAAAATTAACCAGAACATCACTCTCCCTCCACCAGCTTGTCATCTTCCCACAGTGCATCCTGGTGCCATCACTTCCCCAGGAAAACGGCACACACATACATAGCCATCCACATGATCTAAAAGAAAACAGGACTTACAGGGTCAGGCGACTTTCATCCACTGATCCAAGGTCCAGTTCCAACACTCACGTGCCCATTGTAGGGGCTCTCGATGGTGGACAGAGGTCATCGGCACTCTGACCGGTATATGACTATGCAGCCCCATACGCAGCAGGGTGCGATGCAGTTGACACATTCCTCTCATAACCGTAATTAAAATTTTCTGTGATTTGTGCCATAGTACACCTTCTGTTGGTTCGGACCAGATGGGATAGCCTTTGTTGCCCTTGCACGTGAAAATGAAAGCCACTTTATTTGATATTGTTTTTTTTACAACTAATTGTATTCTTAGAATGAATTTGTTCTCTGCATTTAACCCATCCCATTTTATAAGAGCAGTAGGCAGCTGCAATGCTCGGGGACCAACTCCAGCTCTTTCCATTGTCTTGGTCAGGGGCACAGACAGTAGTATTAACCCTAACATGCATGTCTTTTTGATGATGGGAGGAAATCGGAGCACCCGGAGGAAACCCACGCAGACACGGGGAGAAGATGCAAACTCCACACAAAAAGGATCTGGGATGACCTGGGGTTCAAACCCAAGACCTTCTTGCTGTGAGGCAACTATGCTAACCACTGGGCCATCGTGCAGTTCACATGGATTTATCTTGGGCGCCCAACATCCTGTCACCAATGTGGGGTTTGTCCCTCCTCAGACCACTGTCGGTAGGTACTCGCCACTGCTGACCGGGAGCACCCCACAAGCCTTGCCGTTTCAGAGATGCTCTGACTCAGTTGTCTGGCCATAACAATTGGGCCCTTGTCAAAGTCGCTAAGGCGACCTGCCCATTTCTTCTGCATCCACCATGTTGACTACGAGAACTGATTGCTTTGACATGTGCCCTTGTTTAGAGATGTACAATATTATTCGGTTCACCTATGAGTGGTCATAATGTTTTAGCTCATCAATGTTTAAATGCAATCCATCTGTAGAAAACTGGCCATCATCAGAGGAGATTAAGTGCGATTTTCCCAGGCTGCTCATGTTATGCTAGCTTAACGTGGCAACTTTACTAAGAATACTATGGCCTAACAATGATATGCAATAAGACAGGGAGGAATTGAAGATGTCAGTGATATGCAAAGACTGGTTTAGGAATAAAATCAGAAAAGTAAAAATGGGCACGCAAACGTGGTTCCCCGTCTTTCAGAATCCAGGCTTTGGGGGGATTTTTCACCATTGTTTTCCAAAATGGCAATTCAAATGACATCTTTTGATGGTGATGCTTGGGTTACACTGCACCGAGGCCCCGTTCAACATCAGCCAAGGTTCGACAAGAAGGAGACTTGAAGAAAAGGAGAAAATCTTCTCATTATTCAACACTTAATCTTCCATCATTCTATACAGCCCTGTAAAAAAGAAAAAAATCTACATGTGTGTCATCGGCCTTTTGGTTTTCACTCCTTAATATCTCTTTAGTTTATCAGTGTGTTCCTTTTGGGCACCAATGTGGGGGGGGGGGCATCTCTTCATGAGCATTTTCGTAAAAATTAAAAGTTCGGGCATCCGGATGGCGTGGCGGTCTATTCCGTTGCCTACCAACACAGGGATCGCTGGTTCGAAACCCCGTGTTACCTCCTGCTTGGTTGGGCGTCCCTACAGACACAATTGGCCGTGTCTGCGGGTGGGAAGCCGGATGTGGATATGTGTCCTGGTCACTGCACTAGCGCCTCCTCTGGTCGGCTGGGGCGCCTGCTCGAGGGAGAGGGGGAGAATAGAGTGATCCTCCCACGCGCTACATCCCCCTGGCGAAACTCCTCACTGTCAGGTGAAAAGAAGCGGGTGGCAACTCCACATGTTTCGGAGGAGGCATGTGGTAGTCCACAGCCCTCCCCGGATCGGCAGAGGGGGTGGAGCAGTGACCGGGACGGCTGCGAAAAGTAGTGCAATTGGCTGGATAAAATTGGGAGAAAAGGGGGGGGGGTGTCCAAAAAAACAACAACCAGAACTTCAGAAAGAACTATCAATCATTTGATTGCTTTCTGCTCCTCAAGGTGAATTCAATACCCCACTTACCCTTTTACATCACTTGCAGCATGCTATTACAGCTGTTGGACCAGACTTCCCAATGAACTGGTGTCGAGCTGTATACTTCAGTCATTTGTTTGTTCGATATTTGGTGTGTGTGTGCCTAGTAGAGGACATTAAACTTGCCAGACATAGCCCGTGCTATTAAATTTGATTTTAGACCTCCATTCTGTGGCCTACCAAGAGAGCACTAACAGCTATAATAAACCACGATAAAGAACACTCTTTTGTGAAAAAGCTGTCAGTGAGCTTGTGTTGTGTCAGGAAACGAGACGGCAGGATGTGAAGTGCACTGTGGGGTTTTTTTAAGCGATGTATACGCATGAATCACGAGTGAGACACGCCTCACCCTGCGATTCACAAGATGTGTGGATGCAGTGGCTGTTTCCTGTGGTGGGCACTGAGCATCTCTACAATTACAGCTGGGGGTTAAGCGACTCGGTGAAGCAATATTTTTGGCAGTAGTTGCTAATAATGGAAAGACTGCCAATCACTCAGACCAGATTTTCTCAGACCATCTAAGGACTGTCAACAGAAACTTAAAAGCCTGTTTCTCTAGTCTCTGACTGCTGCAATGACAAAAGAAAGTGCGTAGGTGCAATGTAATTGCGGTGTAGTGGATATAGGGACCAAATGGGTTTGAGGGGACTTAGGTTTTGGGTGTAATGTGGTGAGATGCATTTTAATAATTTCTCAGATTCCACCAGTTGGACTAAGGAAAATGGTTGGGTTGGTACTACTGTGCTATCAGTCACATTCAAAAAACAAAACAAAACACACATTTCCTTACCTTAGGCTGGCGCTAATTCTCACAATACTGATGACATCAGCGTGAAGGTGGGATCTTTGTTTTTTATTGTGCAAATTGGTTAAGAAAGAAAAAAAATCAGACAAACATCGTACAATCATGTACACAATAAGGAATATGGGAGAGTGTCCAGGTAGCGCAGCGGTCTATTCTGTTGCTTACCAACACAGGGATCGCCAGTTCAAATCCCTGTGTTACTTCCGGCTTGGTCAGGCATCCCTACAGACACAATTGGCCATGTCTGTGGGTGGGAAGCCGGATTGTGGGTATGTGTCCTGTCGTTGCAGTAGCGCCTCCTCTGGTCGGTCGGGGCGCCTGTTCAGGGGGGAGGGAGAACTGGGGGGAATAGCGTGATCCTTCCACACGTTATGTCCCCCTGGTGAAACTCCTCAGTCAGGTGAAAAGAAGCGGCTGGTGACTCCACATGTATCGGAGGAGACGTGGTAGTCTGCAGCCCTTCCCGCATCGGCAGAGGGGGTGGAGCAGCGACCGGGAAGGCTCGGAAGAGTGGGGTAATTGGCCAAGTACAATTGGGGAGAAAAAAAGGGGGGGAGACAAGGAACATGGTACTCCACATTCAAACAGGCCAGGAGCAGCGAAGTGGAAATACTACGTTTGGCGAGACATTAAATCAATGTTGGGCAGTATAGATTTAATGAGAAATATGTGTATGTTTATGAGATGCATTAAGTGCATAATTTGTGTGTAAGGGCTAAGGTGGGGGGTGGAGGAGATGCCTGATGTCGTAAAGGCTGGAGTCCCTACCCCCTGTAATCACAAACTGAATTGCATCAGATTGAAATAACCAGGCTCAAATGAATATTTTCAGTTTATATAATTTCAACGTCAATCTTATCACGTTGTTTGGCCTGAGCCCTGAGAAATCTGTCATTGTCTAAGTGGCTGGAAAATAGGTGCACATAAAATGTCTTTCAGTCCCCATTTCTACAGGAGCCAAAGAAGCAGCAGCCAAAATATGTCAGACATGCATCAAAAAGTGAATTGGACAATTTTTCTTTTGATTCCCCCCGCTTTTTTTCCCTCCTTAATTGTACTTGGCCAATTACCCTATTTTCCGAGCCATCCCGGTCGCTGCTCCACCCCCTCTGCCGATCCAGAGAGGGCTGCAGACTACCACATGCTTCCTCCAATACATGTGGAGTCACCAGCCGCTTCTTTTCACCTGACAGTGAGGAGTTTCACCAGGGGGACGTAGCACGTGGGAGGCTCACGCTATTCCTCCCAGTTCCCCCTTCCCCCCAAACAGGTGCCCCCGACCGACCAGAGGAGGCGCTAGTGCAGCGACCAAGACACATACTCACATCCGATCTGACTTCCCACCCTCAGACACGGCCAACTGTGTCTGTAGGGACCAAGCCGGAGGTAACACGGGGATTCGAACCGACGATCTCCGTGTTGGTAGGCAACGGAATAGACCGCTGTACTACCCGGATGCCGTGAATTGGAACAAATTAATGCATAACACCACTTCTGACAGCGGCGTTTTCTTTTTCAACTTTTCCATCCATTTTTTTTTCTACCCACTTACTCCTTGGTGCAATATGGAAACCACAGGACAGGTTGTTATTCAATCACAGTGCCAAGACACAGGCACTCACACTTGTATTTGAAGTCTCCAGTTCATCTGACATAGACTGCAGCAGGAAGCCATGGGGGGGGGGGATTCAAACTCCACAGCACTGGCTATCATATTATCTTGCTTCTATTCACCTTTGAATAATTGTGAGACTTGTGGAGCCCCTTTCGATTTTTCTAGTAATCTTAGTAAAAGGCCTTAGGACTGTTATCGTATTGCACCATTTTAATGAGCCAAGATTCAATAAGACTTTTGTCTGCTTCTTTATCCATATCTCTCTTTCACTGTCCTCTGTCTTTTCCTCTTCCCATTCAATTTGTTAGACAATTTGTGCAGGCAGTGTGTGCACATGCTGTACCATGTAATAGGTTGTTGGCGTTAACAATCTGCATAATTTGTTGTACCCCGAGGGTGCCCACTTTCCTAATGCATTTCTTTCTTTGAATTAAAGCACCGGCTTATGCCCCCAACCAGTGTTTAGCCAGTCAATCTATGCATTTGGCCATGATGCTCCACTTTTATTACAACAGAAGTGCCTTGTGCTGCTGTCACTTCGAAATTGCAACCATAGCAACCCAATGGAAGGATGCAATGCCCTAGAGGGACAATTCAAACTCAAATTAAAGGGTATTAATCTCAAGCTGTGGAAAACTTGATATGATGTATGCTGCCCCTCGCCTTTTAACTGGCAGATTTAGGCTGAGGAAGACCTGTGACTGTGAGTGGATGTGACTACTGTTCCTATGTCTGAAGATCTGTTCTTGAACCCGTTTTTCTAAAATTTAACCACATGGAGTTCCTGTCTTTGCAGAACAACGGTGAGCTATTATCGACTCCTTGCCAGGAGCCTAGGTAGAGATGCTGCAGTTGCTATGGAGACGTTTCTAATTACCAAAGCCAAACCATTTCAGATGCAGGGATATACAGTAGAGCAATATTAAGACGTAAAGTCACGTTAAGACTTTCATGTGCCTGCTGAATATTGATCTGATGTTACAAAACTTTGGTATCAACATTAGACAAGAAAAGCACTATTACTGATTGTTTTATGGTTTCTCTTTGAGCTCAGGTTACCTCATCACTGGCATAACATAATGTGAAGCGTGCTCTGCATCCTAATTTGGTTTGCAGACACTGCATCCTCACCCTCCAAACTGACTGAGTCTGTGCAGTTGCCATAATCCCTTTTTTCGAGCAGATCCTATTGTCAATTAGCTAAGAATAACAAATTAGTTCATGCAATAGGTTCTCTAGCTTCTTTTAAAGTCTAAAGGGATACAGTAGCCTAGCAACAACACAGAAGTTTGCCTGAGATTGTTTGCAATATACAGAGTAAATTAAATGGCATTTTATGCATCTACAGTGTGCAAAACTCCAATGCATATCTGTCTAACATTTTAATTTTTCCAATCTCTGTAGAAACAGGTTTCTGACAGACAACAGGTTTCCGACAGACCTTTTTCTTTGGTAAGGGGGGAGGAAAATGGAGAGCTAGCTTATGTCTCTCAGTGTCCGCTGCTCTTCAAAGCACTACGTCAGAAGGATCAAGTGTCGGAGTTTGTTTGATCTCTGAGGCAGAGCTGAAGATGGTCATCATCTGGCACCACTTTAATGAGCAATCATTCACCCAGACCACAGTCTTTGTTCTACTCCCCCTCCTCCACCCTTTGTTTGCCCTCCCCCCCTTCCCTCCATCTTTTGGACTTGATACAAAGCCTGTCACTGCACATGATTTGCCATGTAAGGGTTGATAGTATTGCTGGTGCCTTGTTATCCCAGTTAGCTCTTTAATGTTTAGTCCATCTGTTGTTGATAAAGACAGGCATGGATGGCAAAGATAAATCAAACACGTCTGATGCAGCTGACATCAGACAGTTCATTTATTAATAGTCCAAGACAACAAAAGATAAAACTTGAACAAGACAACATCAATCTCTCAACATGGCACCATACGAGAATATATTGTGCCTGGATTCTCAAAGTGCGGTGCAACATCTACTGGAAATAATAATAAAAAAAAGTATTACCTTTTGGAAATATATGGTTGTGGTTGGACAATAATAACGACAGAAACTGAACCTTTGGTGTGGAAAGATTTTTATTACATGCACCTTCAGAGCTGGTCATACCGTTGACATTCATAAATACACAGTACGAGATCTACAGGGCCTCTAACAGTCAATAATCATTTCAGAAGACACACGTATACTTGAGAGGTACTTAACCTCCAATACATGGAAAAAAAACTCCAACGTATCACAATTAAAGCTGCACTTATCACTGCAACTACTGCAATAGCATACAACTATAATATCTACTTCCCATTTCAGAGAGCAAAACACGCACAATAGGTCCAAGGTATGACAATCCACTTTTGAAACATAAAATAGCATAAACACTTGTGCTCATGCAAGAGGATGGATGCAACAGAGCCTGAGTGAGATACTATACCTGAGTAAAACAATACTGCAATGGTGTAAGAGGATGAACATAGAGATACATTCTCAACATATGCTAAATGAACACAAGGGGACAGAGCAAATATAAAAAAGAAAGAGGAACAAACAAAGAGGCTATAACTATAACTTGAGAAAAGTAAAACTGATTCTTAGTTAAGCTACTAAAACCATAATAAAGAAAACATACAGTAAAGTGAATTTAGGGATAAATAAATTACAAGAGAAACAGACTTCTACATAGTCAGTGAACCGTTCAACCATGGTTAGGCACTTGTGGCAAATGAGTTATGAGAATAAAAGGGCTGTTAGTGGGGGCCTTTCATTTCCTATTGATTACTGCCCCCCTCAAATCTATATTACTCACTCTAACTTGAACAAAAACTGAACCTAGATCATTGCCCCCGTTCTCACCTAGATATATATGGTGAGATTAAAAAGTAAGTTTAGATTCTGTTCAGTCATGCTGGTTATTAATTTGACAGTTAGTTTGTTGGGAATATGAGAAGATTGCAGAAAAAATTGTCGCTATGGTGAAGGCAGAAATTTAGACTTTGCATTTGTATTTCTAGAAAGTAAATTGCTTTTCACAATAACAATGCATACAGCATTTGCCCTCAGTTTTTTTAATCCCCCCCCCCCTTTATCCCCAATTGTATCCAGCCAATTACCCCACTCTTCCGAGCTGTCCCAGTCGCTGCTCCACCCTCTACGCCGATCCGGGGAGGGCTGCAGACTACCACATGTCTCCTGCCACTTGTTTTCACCTGACAGTGAGGAGTTTCACCGAACAGGTGCCGCGACTGACCAGAGGAGGCGCTAGTGCAATGACCAGGACACATACCCACATCAGGTTTCCCACCCACAGACACGGCGAATAGTGTGTGTAGGGATGCCCAACCAAGCTGGAAGCAACATCGGGAGTCGAACTGGGATCCCTGTGTTGGTAAGCAACAGAATAGACTGCTACGCTACCTGGATGTCTGCCCTCTTTGTTTAATTGGATTCTGCTCAATAAAGACGAGATGTACCAAATTTTATGTACCATTTGCAATCAAACAGGAACAGAGGACTTAAGAGTTTCTCACCGCTGATTGACTGGCCTAACTTTGCTGCTTAATGACCAGAGTAAAATGGTGTTGGCACAATCGTTACAAATCAATATCAATAAAAAAAAATTAATAACAAAAAAGCAAGAAAATGACATGCTAGCATATTATGTGTTCATAGATTACCATTGAAATCAAATATTTTAAGAGAAGTGATAGAATAAATTCAAAACAATAACGTTTGAATTTTCATTTGCCTGATATGATATTAGCCATGCTGACTTTTGCATATTTTACAGTCTTTGCTGCCACCATACTGCAAAATGGGAAGAATGAATGAAAGTATCTCAATGGCATTTTCATGCAACTCCTTTTTTTTGGCACATTTAATTTAGAGATGTAAAGATGATTTGAAATGTTAGAGGGCAGAGTGGAAACGACAGGAACAAGGAACAATTTCCTTTTGGAATAGTTTGGCTGAGTCCTATCCATAACCAGACATCAATATGATGAAAATAACAGATTTTCTTCCTTTCTCAAAATGTTGATGATCAGTTGTCTAGCATGCTACCTATATCACTTTGACCAAATGAAATTTAAATACTTGGCACAGCTTTTCTGATCCCATGCTGATGGGAGTCTTGCTACAATGTATGGCACCATCAAACTGATAACTTACGTGCGGTGCTTCTGAGTAGCCTGTGATATGTTCAGAAGAGTATCACATACAAAAGAGGGAAGGACCAATTACACATTGCTCACAAATGCAACAACGAAATTTGACTCCAAAAGGCATATTGTATAACAAATAGTACAGCCTTGGTTAGCATAGTATCATGTGGGGTTAAACCCATTTCCAGCGTCTGTGCAGCTAAGTCTCAGACACTGTTTGGGTTGTAGCAGAGCATGTTGAGCTGGAGGTTCTCATCCCAGTGTCTGAGAATGATAAAGAGCTGGTTGGCAGCAGCCTTGACGGAGGCTAAATCCCGTCCCTCGGGAATGCTCTGAGCACTCAGCCACATGCTGGCCTTGGCAGCCACCAGCTCCCACTCTATGAAGTAGCTGGCCGAGCTGTGCTCCAGCCAGGCGAGGGCCACAGCTGTGGCCCACACCATGCTCTCGGGATCTAGCATCCTCCTTAGCAGCCCACTGGGGTACACTGACGGCGGGGGTGTCTCCTGGGTTTCCAACCCAGAGCCCTGTCCACTGTCCATCTGGGACTGAAGATAGAGGGGGGGCTTGGCAGTGATGGAGCTGTAGCTGGACAGGCTAGCTAAAGCAGCAGGTCCAGCCTCAGTCCGGGGACTCCTCATTGAAAGTGAGGGGCTGTGGCTGCTGACTGATTCCTCTGCAAGTTGCTGGTCAGATGGTGACCTGCATCCATCATCTGTGCTCTCGGCATGGCGGCTGCCTGAATGAGATAGCTGGCTCAGGCTGGCACGGTGGCTTGAGAATGGGGAGGTCCACTTAAGTTTGTCCATGGGCACATTAATGGCATCACACAGAGCTGTGTCAAGAGGGAATGCCCCACTTGCCAACTGAAGCGAAACCTGTATTGAAGCAAAACACTTAAGCCTAATGGTGTGTGATGAAGTGTTTAAAGTTGTTATCAGAGGCATCTTAAATTAGAGTGGAAACAGTGCACTCAAATAGGACAATCTGAAAAGTTTAAGATGATGGCTCTGACATCGTAAACCCATGCAAAGTCATTCTGTGAGCAAAACTGGCCAATTGAAGCACCTCTGTCTTCAATTCGCAAAAAAAATCTGCCAATCACACTTATTCACATGCAAATGTGAAAGAAGTGGATAGCACATGCATACAAGCATCAGTAAAGTGTAAAAAATAACTTTTTCTGTAAAAACAGCACCTTTTGCAACAAACTTTAACTAAATGTGTGCAATTTACCAGTGCTCCTGAATATAAAACGCTAATGATATGTGCCTCAGAAGATGAAATATATAGAAAAATCCCCATTTAAAAGATAGGTGTCTGATCTTGATGGTTAAGAACTTACTGCCTGGCAGCGTTTCCAAGATGGTGCCCAAGTGAAATGGCTTCTCTAAAGAGGTTTTGTTGTTACAGAACCAGTATAATATCATTTTGTCATAGCATACGGCTCACAGATGGTTCACTGTACCAAACCCCATTCCATTACTGCCTTCAAATGAGACTCATGAATTTGTGGTTTCAACATGGGAAGTCGAGCGCACAGCACGACATTTAAAAGGTAAAGTCGCAAGTACGCTGTTGCTAGGCAACTGGGCAATCAAAGAAAGTTGAATCAGTTCATCTGGATACAACGTTTATTGACAGGAATGTTTCATCACTCATCTAAGTGACCTCTTCAGTCTAAATGACCTCTTCAGTCTAAACTGACTGCAGGTATCCCCACCCTTATAAACAGCACAGTTGCATAACGACTGAAACCAACGACCAGTTTCATATGCAAATATGGGTGTGACCATTAATGAGAGTTTCAGTGGCCATGTGTACTATTCACAGAGGATTTGGGAATGTTTGCAATCACAGCATTGTAAGATGGCGACAGATGTACTTTTAGGCCTCCCCTTGATTCACAGATGGTCGTTCCCTCTTCACATAGATGGCCTCTTTGACTCCCTGTTCAAACCAGGGTTCCTCCCTATCATTCTTGAAAGAGTGGCCACTGGCCTGTAGATGGGTGTAGACTGCAGAGTCCTGGCCTGACATGTTAGTTCATCTGTGTTGTGCCATCCTCTTGGCCAGAGTTTCTTTAGTTTCCCTGATGTACAAGTCACGGCAATCCTCCTGGCACTTAACAGTGTACACTATATTGCTCTGTTTGTGCCGGGGGACCTGAACCCAGCCACAGAGGATGCGCAAGCCATTGCATTCTTAGTGCCGGTCCCAAGCCCGAATAAATGGGGAGGGTTGCGTCAGGAAGGGCATACGGCGTAAAATCTTTGCCAAATCAAATATGCGGCTCATAAGTCAGATTTCCATACTGGATCGGTCAAGGCCCAGGTTACCAATGACCACCACCAGTACTGTTGGCCAGCAGGGTGCCGGTGGAAACTATGCTACTGTTGGGTGAAGGAGAAGGAGAGGGGGATGGTATGTCTAGAGGCAGTGGGAGAGGAGGAAGGGTAGGAGTGTGGAAGTGAGGGTCGGAAACTTGAATGTTGGCACTATGACTGGTAAAGGGAGAGAGCTGGTTGATATGATGGAAAGAAGAAAGGTAGGTATACTGTGTGTGACAGGGGAGAATGTACTAGCTAGGCAGCATCGGGTGGTGGTATGTAGGATGACTTTGGAGACCAAGCAGAGGAAGAGAGTGAAGGCAGAGCCAAGGATCAAATGTTGGAAGTTGAAGAAGGAAGACTGTTGCGTAGAGTTCAGGGGGGAGTTAAAACAGGCACTGGGTGGTAGTGAAGAGCTACCAGATGGCTGGGCAACCACTGCAGAAATAGTAATGGAGACAGCTAGGAAGGTACTTGGTGTGTCATCAGGACAGAGGAAGGAGGACAAGGCGACTTGGTGGTGGAATGAGGAAGTACAGCAAAGTATACAGAGGAAGAGGTTGGCAAAGAAGAAGTGAGATAGCCAGAGAGATGAAGAAAGTAGACAGGAGTACAAGATGCAGCGTAAAGCATAGAGAGAGGTGGCAAAGGCAAAGGAAAAGGCGTATGGTGAGTTGTATGAGACGTTAGACACTAAGGAAGGAGAAAAGGACTTGTATCGATTGGCTAGACAGAGGGACCAAGCTGGGAAGGATGTGCAGCAGGTAAGGGCGATCAAGGATAGAGATGGAAATGTGCTGACAAGGGAAGAGAGTGTGTTGAGAAGGTGGAAGGAGTACTTTGAGGGGCTGATGAATGAAGAAAATGAGAGAGATAGAAGGTTGGATGATGTGTGGATATTGAATCAGGAAGTGCGGTGGAATAACAAGGAGGAAGTAAGGACAGCTATGAAGAGGATGAAGAGTGGAAAGGCAGTTGGTCCAGATGATATACCTGTGGAGGCATGGAGATGTTTAGGAGAGATGGCAGTGGAGTTTTTAACTAGGTTGTTTAACACAATCTTAGAAAGTGAGAGGATGCCTGAGGAGTGGAGAAGAAGTGTACTGGTACCGATTTTCAAGAATAAGGGTGATGTGCAGAACTGTAGCAACTACAGAGTTATAAAGTTGATAAGCCACAGCATGAAGATATGGGAAAGAGTAATAGAAGCTAGGTTAAGAGGTGAGGTGATGATTAGTGAGCAGCAGTATGGTTTCATGCCACGAAGGAGCACCACAGATGCGATGTTTGCTTTGAGAATGTTGATGGAGAAGTATAGAGAAGGCCAGAAGGAGTTACATTGTGTCTTTGTGGATTCAGAGAAAGCATATGACAGGGTGCCAAGAGAGGTGGTGTGGTATTGTATGAGGAAGTCGAATGTTTCAGAGAAGTATGTAGGAGTGGTACAGGATATGTATGAGGGAAGTGGGACAGTGGTGAGGTGTGCAGATGGAAAGACAAATAGGCTCAAGGTGGAGGTGGGATTACATCAAAGATCGGCTCTGAGCCCTTTCTTGTTTACAATGGTGATGGACAGGGTGATGGACAAGATCAGGCAGGAGTTTCTGTGGATTACGATGCTTGATTATGGCACGGCATCTGGGGCTGCAACTGTGGAAGCCCCGGGCCTGGGAGCAGAGGAGGGAGCTTCAGCAGTGGTCTCCACTCTGGAAGTGGAGAAGGCTGAGGTATCAGAGGGTCCTAGTGGATTAATGTCTCTGCCAGGCACCTCAATGTGGAGTCAAGTCGTGAAACGTCACCCCGCGAAAGTTGCTATTCACTCAAGCTCATGTACTGTTAACCCCGGGCAGAAAAAGAAATCCGGTAATGTTATTGGTACCGGAGCTGGGAGTAATATCAAGGTGGTAAAGATGAAGCTGGTGAGTGTTTTTGCCACGAAGTTCACACCAGACCTAGACGCTGACACTCTGTCTGGGTATGTTAAAGATAAACTTGGCCGGGATGTTATCTGTCAAAAGACTGGCTCTGTACACAGTAGATTCAGCTCATTTAAAATATCTGCCGAATGCAGTGAGGTTGGAGAAATGTACAATCCGTAGCTCTGGCCTGAAGGGGCACTTGTCCGGCGCTATTATGAGGGTGCTACAGCTAGTGCTGACAGCATGACAGTACTGACCGCGGAAATGCTACAATCCATGATGGGCTCCCTCAAAACCGATATTTTCAGTAAGATTGACACTTCAGCTACCACTCTCAGATCAGAGATGATACTGGTCAAAGACGAGCTTAAAAGATCTATCGAGAGGATCCAGAATAAACTCGACGCACATGGAGTCGTTTTATCGGAGCTGGAGCGCAGTGCTACAGATCACAGCACTCGGGTTACCGAGCTAGAGGCGAACGTCGGCTCACTAACAACTAGGGTGACATACCTGGACAACAGATGCGAGGACCTGGAAGGTAGAATGCGGAGGAACAACATCCGTCTTCTGGGAATACCGGAGGGAGTGGAGGGCCCGCGACCGACAGAATTCGTAGCCGGGCTGCTTCAGGAGCTGCTCGGCCTGGATGAGAAGCCGCTGCTAGACCGGGCCCATCGCACCCTGCGGAGCCGACCCCGGGAGGGTGAACCTCCGCGACCATTTGTCATCAGGGTGCATTTCTTTCACGTCCGGAACGACATGCTGAAGAGATCTGGAGATGCGTCTCCTCTCCTCTACAAGGGCAGAAGAGTCTCGATATTTCCGGGCTACACCACGGCTGTGGCCAAGAAGCGGGCTAGCTTCGGAGATGTGAAGCGCCAGCTGCGCGCCTGTCCCGGCGTGAAGTATGGTCTCATCTACCCTGCGGTTCTGAGACTGACCCTGCCGGACAGCTCCACACACAGGTTTGAGGACCCGGCTGTTGCGGCCGATTTCATCAAAAACAGGGTGAAAAAAGCTGTCATGCCACCGCCGGGTCTGTAGCTCAAAATATCAGTTGGCTGGTCTGGTTAGCAGGCTAGTTAGCGGGCTAGCTGGTAGGCAGATTAGCTAGTGAAGTTGGTCTTGCAGTGCTCATTGTCGACATTTGAACGCAGCTGTTTTTTTATTTTCAGTGCATGTTGGAGAGTGAAGCTAGCCTTGCAGTGCTCATTGTTGACACTTGAATGTAGTGAGTTTTTTATTTTTATTTTCAATACATGTTGATGAGTATACAGCGGACTACTCACATTAAGGTGATATAATGTGGAGATATATTTTATTCCACTTACATTACTGCCTACTATTTGTGTCATTCTCATTTCATTTTGTTTTGATCTGAGCTGCCTGCACTGCCAGTATTTGGTTATTTACATGGTTGAAGTTCAATTTTGCCACTTTATAGATTTTGTACCTCTCTTAACTGAGTTAGTTTTCCTCGGGTCCTAATGTTATTGGAGACCGACTTATGCACATTTGCTTTATTCTAGTTCAATGGTCACAAATCTCGTAGCTAAGAGTAAGCTAGCTAAGTTGGTATGCGTTGCTCTAAAGGTTTTTTGTATTTAGGGGTTTGCTTGCATCTCAGTTGGGGAGATGCTTCGGCAAGAGGGATTTTGTGGGAGGGTTTTTTTCCTTCTGTATTTGTGTTTTGTTTTCTTGTGTTTTGTCACTTGTTTTTGTTTTTTGAATCTGCACTATTGAGGTCAGCCAAAATATTTAATTTGCATTATGCCTTGTCCTTAACATGTCCTCTCTCTCTTAAGACATGACTCAGCCTGACGTAGCTCATCCTACTGGAGGGAATGGTTTTAATTTTCTCACTTGGAATTGTAGGGGCATTAACAACCCAGTTAAACGCAGTAGGGTTCTCCACCACCTCCATCAGTTGAAAGCTCACATTATCTTCCTCCAAGAAACTCATCTCAAGGTATCACAACACTCAATACTTAGGTGCAGATGGGTGGGTCAGGTGTTCCATTCCTCATTTCAGAGTAGGTCAAGAGGGGTGGCTATCTTACTTCACAAATCAGTACCTTTTACATGTTCTAATGTGATAGCTGATCCCAATGGTAGATATGTAATTGTCAGTGGTAGGTTATTCGATACGAAGGTGGTTCTTGTTAATGTTTATGGTCCTAATTGGGACAATGGTGATTTTTTCAAATCGGTTTTCTCCACACTCCCTGATATGTCCTCCCATATGCTGATCATAGGCGGTGACTTTAACTGCTGATTGGACCCACATTTGGATCGATCCTCCACTAAATCTACTACTTTATCAACCTCAGCTGGGGTTGTCCGTACCTTTATGTCTGATTTCGCTGTTTCAGACCCTTGGAGAACATTTAATCCATCTGGGAGGGCATACTCTTTTTTCTCTTCGGTACGCCACACTTTTACGCGCATAGACTCCTTCCTTGTAGATGATAGACTTCTCCATTCCATATCTTCGTGCTTATATAATCCAATTGTGGTTTCGGACCATGCCCCTGTCACTATGGGAGTAGTCTTTCAAACAGCTAATAATCAGAGACCGCCTTGGCGGCTTAACACTCAATTACTCAGTAACGAAAATTTTATTAACTTTGCTTCGGCCCAAATTGACTTTTTTATGGATACAAATAGAACCCCAGGTATCTCTGCGTCTACCCTATGGGAAACTTTGAAAGCTTATCTTAGAGGTGAAATTATTTCCTACACCACATATGAGAACAAACTTAAAAAAGATAAATTGTCCATGCTAACACGCCGCATTGCCCAATTAGATAACGCATATTCCGTTTCACCATCTCCAGATATTTATAAGGAGCGCTTAACTTTGCAAGCAGAATTTGACACTTTGCTAACAGATCAAGTTACTGAGCTGCTTGTCAAGACTAGGAGCACCTACTATGAACAGGGAGACAAAGCCAGTAAGTTATTAGCACACAAGTTGCGTCAAGTTTCATCATCACATCAAATTCCCAAAATTCATACATCATCCGGAATATCATTAGACCCTAGGGAGATAAATGATGAGTTCAGAAGTTTCTACCAGTCTCTATATACTTCTGAAAGTGATGCTGATTTATCAGAATTTGATGACTTCTTCCACTCCCTTGATGTACCTTTAGTCAACCAGGATTTGGTTAAAGAATTAGAACAACCAATCACTGTTGAAGAACTGTCTAGAGCTGTCAAATCCCTTCAATCCGGGAGAAGCCCAGGGCCTGACGGTTACTCGACAGAGTTTTATAAAAAGCTTTTCCCCAAAATAGCCCCTATTCTAATTGAAATGTATAATGAAGCATTTGTTAATGGTATTCTTCCACAGACTCTCACTCAAGCGACTATCTGTTTAATTCGTAAAAATAATAAAGACCCTCTTGAATGTGCATCATATCGTCCAATTAGCCTGTTAAATGTTGACTATAAGATTTTAGCCAAACTTCTGGCAACACGCCTGGAAACAGTTCTCCCATCGATTATCTCTCCTGATCAAACAGGATTTATTAGAAATAGACATTCATTCTTCAATCTTAGGCGACTATTTAATATCATGTACAATTCCTCTGACACCAACACCTCGGAGGCCATTATATCCCTGGACGCGGAGAAGGCGTTTGACAGGGTGGAGTGGAAGTACCTTTTCTATACACTAAATAAATTCGGCTTTGGTTCAAAATTCACTACTTGGGTAAGACTTCTGTATGCGTCCCCCCAAGCCTCTGTCAGGACTAATAACACTCAGTCAGGCTGTTTCCCTCTGCAACGGTCAACACGCCAGGGTTGCCCTCTAAGCCCTTTATTGTTTGCTCTCACCATAGAACTCCTTGCAATAGCACTTCGTTCCAACCCTCTTATCAAAGGTATAGTTAGATACGGACATGAGCACAAGGTGTCTTTATATGCAGATGACTTATTGCTATACACATCTAATCTTTCTGTTTCTGTTCCTGCTGCCCTTGCTACTATTACATCCTTTGGTCATTTATCAGGGTATAAACTGAATCTCAGTAAAAGCGAATTGATGCCGCTTAATGTGACCGCGGAAAAATTCCCATTACATACCTTGTCATTCAAAGTTGCTCATAGTTGTTTCACTTATCTTGGTGTACAAGTCACGAGTCGATTTGAAAACCTTTTTCGGGCCAACTTTTCCTCGCTTTTAACCCGCACTAAGGATGATTTTGAACGCTGGTCAGTGATGCACCTCTCTTTAGTAGCGAGAATTAATTCTGTTAAAATGAACACACTCCCTAAATTTTTATATCTCTTTCAGTGCCTACCGATTTTTCTTCCCAACACATTTTTCAAAAAAATAGACGGCCTAATTCTGCCTTTCATATGGGATAAGAAGACTCCTAGGATACGAAAACAGCTCTTGCAGAGACCCAAGTCAGACGGAGGTATGGCGCTACCAGATTTTAGATTTTATTATTGGGCGGCTAATCTTAGGGTCATTCAGTTCTGGTTGCGAGGTGGAGAGATGTCCCCGTCCCCAATTTGGTTAAAGATGGAAGCTGCTTCGTCTGTACCGGCATCATTGTCTTCCCTCGCTCACTCCTCCATTACAGGCCCTTATTCCTCTTTCACCAAGAATGTGTGTGTCAAAACAACATTGAGGATCTGGAATCAATTTAGACGCCATTTTGGGTTTCAGACAACCTCTCTTTCTGCTCCGGTGGCCTCGAACCCTGCTTTTGCCCCATCTATGGTTGATAGTGCTTTCTCAATATGGTCTAGTCTTGGTATAAAAAGGTTTAAAGATCTCTACATTGACAATACATTTAGTACGTTTGAGCAACTAGCAGTTAAATTTGGTCTTCCCAGGCATCATTTTTTTTTAGATTTTTACAGATCCGGAGTTACGTCCGCAATTTGGATCCTCATTTCCCCACCCTTCCTGGTGAAACACAGTTTGACACCTTTCTTACCCCGCTTCCCACTCTGAAAGGTACCTTGTCAATAATTTATAGACAAATTTGTTCTTTAAGAATTGCCTCACTTGGTCCGCGGTGGCGTAGCGGTCTAAGCATCGGCTTGGTGTCGATGCAGTTGCCCACTGGGGACTGGGGTTCGCGCCCCGGTCTCGTCAGATCCGACTATGGCCGGACTCGATGAAGCAGCAATCATTGGCAACGCTGTCTTCGGGAGGGGAGCGGAGTCGGCTTGTGTTCGTCATGTGAATGCGTCTCTGTGTGTGTCGGAAAAACAGTGGTTCGGCTTGGATTCGCCTTGTCACGAAAGTGGGGAGGCGCTTTCCTTCGAGACTGCCGGCCGGAGAGATGCAGTTGGCGAACGCATGCAATACGAGGGTGGGTGTTTGAATTAAAATAGGGATCAATTGGCCACTAAATTGGGAGAAAAAAGGGAAAAATCAGAAATAAATTTATAAAAAAAAAAAAAAAGAATTGCCTCACTTAATGACATTAAATCCTCATGGGAGGAGGAACTGGGGGAGGGAATATCTGATGGGCTGTGGGAGAGGGCACTCGGAAGGGTACATACCTCTTCGGTCTGCGCCCGACATGGTCTCATTCAATGCAAAATCATTCATAGAGCTCATTGGACCAAAGCGAGACTAGCGAAAATTTACAAAGACATAAATCCTAACTGTGTGAGGTGTAACCAGTCTCCTGCTAATCATGTGCACATGTTTTGGTGTTGCTCATCTCTTGATGGTTTTTGGAAAGATATTTTTAGCACACTTTCAGAAGTATGTGACACACAGATCAAGCCAGACCCTTTTATTGCGCTATTTGGGGTGCCCTCGCCCACATTGCAACTGACCAATATTAATAAGGATTTTATTGCCTTTGTTACCCTGTTGGCGAGACGATTGGTTTTGCTTAGTTGGAAATCCTCTGTACCCCCTTCTCATGCTCTTTGGATTAAGTCTGTTTTAAATTGTATAAAGCTGGAAAAAATTAGGCACACACTCAAAGGGTCTCTAAACAAATTCTGGGCAATGTGGACCCCCTTCTTTTCGTATGTTAAGCGACTTCATTTCCCTGTTATTCCAGAGTGATGTGTGTGTATATATATATATACATATTTTTTCCTTTTTATTGATGTCCTTGTTGGATGGAGGTGGGGGCGTGGCAAGCTCCGGTGATGAAGGAGGCAGGGTGTATGTGTACATGATGTCTGTGAGGGACTGTGCTGGGTTGGCTGGCCTGCGGACAAGTGCATTGGAATATGTGTACTTGTATTTATTTATTTATTTTATTTATTTTATTTTTTTAAATTATTTTAGTTAATTTGTTTTGATTTGATTTGATTTATTATTTTTTTCTCCTTTGACGGTGTGTTTTTATTCCTCATTGTATTCTGGTGTGTTAGTGTATTGTTGGATGTGTTTTGTGTTCATGCTGTACAACTTATGAGGACAATTATTTTGTAAATGTTGATTGTGCGGAAAATTCAATAAACAAAGTTATAAAAAAAAAGCACTGCTTTTGTTGCGGGGGGGGGGGGGGGGTGAGTATGCCTGCTGGTGATATGATCACTCACTTGTCTTGCTAAATGAACATTCGGGTTTTGTCATACAACTGTCGTGGCCTGCGTCTGGCCAGAGCGCAGGGGATAAAGCTCGCCGCATAGTTGTTGAAAACCTTTTGGAGAACTGCGACATATTATGTATGCAAGAGACATTTTTAGCAAAGCAAGAGCTGGAAAAACTAAACTCCTTCAATGAGAACTTTCATGGGGCTGGTGAGTCTACAACTGACCTTGGCGTGGGAATAGTCAGAGGCAGGATACCAGGGGGTGTGGCTATTCTATGGAATAAGAAGCTCGACTCATTGATAAATGTGGTTAGGCTTGGTATTGACTGGTGCATTGCAATACAGTTTACTCACAATGACGGAATTATTTATCCTAAATGTGTATACACCCTATGAATGCCAGCAGAATGAGGATGAATATTTAAATAGGCTTGCATTCATCAATTCCTTTATTCAAGATAATACTTCTTCCAGTGTGTATGTCATTGGGGATCTGAATGCTGATATCTCAGACAGGAATTCGTTATTTGCTAATCACATGGTTCAGTTCTGTCAAGATGACAATCTTTTAATGTCAAGCAAAGTCTTTTTGCCTACAAATACTTTTACATACATAAGTGAGGCCTGGCACACTACGTCATGGCTGGACCACTGTATTTGCACTGCTGATGCCTCATTGGGGAGTATGGGTATTATGTATGGGGCAGCAAGGACTGATCACATACCACTTGCTATGGCTATAAATGTTGAACATCTCCCTGTGCTGTCTAGTAATGGAGATAGTGATAATGCAGAAAGGTTGGACTGGTCATCTGTTACAAAGGAGGACATCTTAGCTTAGTTCAGATGAAACCTTGGGTAATATACATCCGCTTAGAGATGCAGTTATGTGCAGAGACATTAATTGTAAGGATATGAGGCATAGGAAAGATCTCTGCTGCATGTATGATGACATTGTTAGTGGTCTGTATGAAGGTAGTAAGCTCTACTACAAGTATAAAAATAAGACACATAACATCAGGTCTGGTTGGTACAAGTATGTAGCTGGGTATCATGAAGAAGCACGTGAAGCCTTTAAATCATGGGCGATGGCAGGCAAACCCAGACAAGGGCCTGAGCTTGAACACAAGAAGCTCACTAATGCAAGATAGAAGTACGCCATTCGCTTCATCTGTAAAAATGAGCAAGCCATGAGGGCAGATTCCATGGCTAAGAAGCTGCTAAGAAACGATCCTGCTAATTTTTGGAAAGAAGCGAGAGCTCTCAACAACTGTAAAACATCTCTACCATGCACTGTTGATGGTATCTCCGGTACAGACAATATTGCTGAGTTATGGCGACAGCATTACAGTACCTTATTCAATTGTGTCCACAGTGATCTGTATAAGGTGGGCAATATTGAGAGTGATGATTCAATGGTGATCATGTCACACGAGGTCTACCAAGATTTACACAAGCTGTCTGTTATCAAGACAAGTGGCTTAGATCATATTACTGCTGAACACCTTAAATATGGCAGTCCAATGTTAGCTTCTCTCCTTGCTATCTGTTTTACTGGCTTTATGGTCCATGGCTTGTTACCAGACTTAATGTTGTCTGTACTGTTAGTGCCAGTCATTAAGGACAAAGCTGGCTAAGTATGCAGGCTAGATAACTACAAGCCTTTCGCTCTAGCCAGCATACTGTCAAAAGTCCTAGAAAGAATACTGCTGGATAGAGTGCATGAATTTATCAACGCCACAGATAACCAGTTTGGTTTTAAAGCTAGACATGGCACTGACTTATGTATATATATATATATATATATATATATATATATATGACTTAAAAGAAATTGTAAACAAATACAGAGGCCAAAACTCACCGGTTCTTATGTGTTTTATTGATGCTTCTAAAGCTTTTGATCATGTTAATCATAGAAAGTTGTTTGTTAAATTGAGTCAAAGAAGGGTGCCTAAATACATTGTGAGAATTCTGGCTTATTGGTAAGCCCACCAGACTATGCAAGTGAAATGGGGTAATAGTGTTTCAGCCCCATTTGGGGTCAGCAATGGTGTCAGACAAGGGGGAATTCTGTCTCCAGTTCTCTACAATTTATGTATTGACGATTTGTCCAAGCAGCTGAAAGCCTGTAACACTGGGTGCATGACTGGTAATACCTTGGTGAACCATATTATGTATGCAGATGACCTTGTCATTCTTAGTCCCTGTAGCGCTGGTCTCCTAACCCTAACCCTAACCCTAACCCTTGATATATGTTCTGTGTATGGTGTGGAGCATGATATCAAATACAATGCTAGTAAGAGTGTTGTCATGATCTGCAGAACCAAAGAGGTCAATCATCTAAAATTTCCTGATTTTAAATTGTCTGATAATAATCTTGTGGTATGTAATAAGGTGAAATATCTTGGACACTATATTACTGAACAAATGACAGATGATGATGATATTTATAGGCAATGCTGCATGATGTATGCACAAGCAAACACTCTGTCACGCAAGTTTGGTATGTGTTCAGTTAGTGTGAA
Source organism: Lampris incognitus (assembly GCF_029633865.1). Classification (NCBI taxonomy): domain Eukaryota; kingdom Metazoa; phylum Chordata; class Actinopteri; order Lampriformes; family Lampridae; genus Lampris; species Lampris incognitus. The sequence continues at coordinate 25,510,266 of NC_079212.1, read as the reverse complement.
GATGCCTCTGTTCAGAGCATATTGTACAACACTCTATACTGCACACCTGTGGTCAAACTATAAAAAAGCAAGCTTACAGAGGCTTCGAGTGGCTTATACTTATGCTATGAGAATACTACTAAAAAGACCTAGATGGTGTAGTGCAAGTGAAATGTTTGTGGCTGCAGGAGTCAGTACCTTTCAGGCTCTTCTAAGAAATCTCATGTATAAATTTATTTGCCGGCTCAATGACTCTGATAATGTAATCATCAAGAGTTTAACTAATATAAGATTCAGTGCCACACGCTTCCAATCCCGGCAGTGGGACCACTGGTATAGCTGCCTTCTTTTAACACACTGGCTTGTTCCGTTTATGTTATTTTATTGTGTTTACTCTGTGTATTGTCTAGGGTTTGTCTTTTACTTATTTGTCTTTGTCTGTTATGGACCCTGAGTCTGCAATAAAGTTTTGAATTGAACTGAATTGAATTGCGGATGACATTGTGATCTGTAGCGAGAGTAGGTTGCAGGTGGAGGAGAGCCTGGAGAGATGGAGGTATGCACTGGAGGGAAGAGGAATGAAAGTCAGTAGGAGCAAGATGGAATACCTATGTGTGAATGACAGGGAGGACAGTGGAATGGTGACAATGCAAGGAGTAGAGGTGACGAAGACATATGGGTTTACATACTTGGGGTCAACTGTACAAAGTAACGGGGAGTGCAGGAGAGAGGTGAAGAAGAGAGTGCAGACAGGGTGGAGTGGGTGGAATATCAGGAGTGATTTGCGACAGAAGGATACCAGCAAGAGTTAAAGGGAAGGTTTGCAAAATGGTAGTGAGACCAGCTATGTTATATGGTCTGGAGACAGTGGCACTGATGAAAAGACAGGAGGTGGAGCTGGAGGTGGCAGAGTTAAAGATGCAAAGATTTTCATTGGGAATGACGAAGAAGGACAGGATTAGGAACGAGTATATTAGAGGGACAGCTCAGGTTGGATGGTTTGGAGACAAAGCAAGAGAGACAAGATTAAGATGGTTTGGACATGTGTGGAGGAGAGATGCTGGGTATATTGGGAGAAGGACGCTGAATATGGAGCTGTCAGGGAAGAGGAAAAGAGGAAGGCCAAAGAGGAGGTTTATGGATGTAGTGAGAGAGGACATGCAGGTGGCTGGTGTGACAGAGGAAGATGCAGAGGACAGGAAGAGATGGAAATGGATGATCCGCTGTGGCGACCCCTAACAGGAACAGCCAAAAGTAGTAGTAGTAGTTGTAGTGCCGAGGGACCAGATCCTTGGGGTGGACCAATTTCTGGTGCAGCATGTTTTGGGTTTGAAAGCAACTAAGATGTGGTGTTTGGAAAATATGCGTCTTAACTTTTCCGACACTTCTGCCACATATGGAATCACCACTGGTTTACGCTTAGACAACTGTTGTCCTTCTCTCTTTGATTGGCTGGTGCACTGTTTGGGCGTCTTCCTGGCTTTGACAAATGCCCAGTTAGGATAACCACACTTAACCAGGGTCTGCTTAATGTGGGATTTCTCCCCTTCCCCGGCCGCTGTGTCATTTGGGACATTGTCAGCTCGGTGGTACAGCATCCTGATGACTCCTAGTTTGTGCTCCAGTGGATGAGAGTCAAACCTTAAGTACTGATCAGTATGTGTTGGTTTACAGTAAACATCAGTTATCAAATGTCCCCCATCACCAATTGCAATTTCACAGTCTAAGAAGGCTAATCTGTCATTTTTTACATCATCCCTGCTGAACTTGATGTGGTTGGCCACAGAGTTCATGTGGTCGGTGAAATGTGGTATGTCCTGAGATTTCATTTTAACCCAGGTGTCGTCTACAAATCTGAACTAATGGCTAGGTGGTGTCCCTAGATAGGACATCAGAGCCCGCTTTTCCACTTCTTCCATACACAAGTTGGCCACTATAGGTGAGACTGGGGAACCCATAGCACACCCATGCCTCTGCCTATAGTACTGCCCCTTGTATGTGAAGTAGTGGACTGAAGACACAGCTTCAGGAGCAGACACACTTTGTCAGTGTTAAGGGTCGTCCTATTGCTAAGGGTGGGGTCGTTTTGTAATTTCATACAGACTACCTCCACTGCTTCATCAACAGGAATGCATGTGAAGAGAGACTTAACATCATAAGAGCCCATTTTTTCATCCTCCACCATAATGATGTCCCCCACCTTATCCACAAAATCATCCATAGTGTTCTGAATGTGATGTTCATTACTGCCTACCAATGGGTTAAGTATAGATGCCAGAAACTTAGAGATGTTATTAGTCACTGAGTTAATCATACAAACAATAGGCCATAATGGCACATCCTGCTTATGGATCTTAGGTAAACCATACAGATTAGGTGTAGTTTCCCCTGGGTATAATCTGTGGTACAAAATTCTGTCAATAATATTGTCCTGTTCTTCTAACTTATAAGGGGTGTGGATACCTGCAGTCAGTTCAGACTGAAGAGGTCACTTAGATGAGTGACGAAACGTATCAAAAATAAATAAACAAATAAATAAATAAATGTATGTTGTATCCAGATGAGCTGATTAAACTTTCTTTGATTTTCTTACCTATTATTATTATTATCATTGAACATGTATAAAGACAACTGGGCAAATGTTATGTCATGAAGCCACAAAGGCTAATGATTTAGCTACCTTACAGCTGCTTAGTTCTTACTTTCGAACGGGTAATGCAAAGTTTGGGTGCACACCGGTTTGACTGTGACAGTCTCAATGTGTCCTTGTTTTCTGAAAAATTTCTGACATATAGAAATATGTCCTTGTTTCAGCAGAATGTAACCCCAAAAAATACATGGATGTCCTGAAAACTTGAGGAAAATTTTAAAAATCCCAGCCAACACTTCAAAACAGCAACCACACTGAAGAAAACAAACACTGCATCACTAAATAAGTGCTAGAGGTGTCAATCAGAATTTGCGGTCTGGTTGTCATGATGATTTCTACTCCGAGGCTAAAAGGCAGCAGGTGAGGAGAAACTCTAAGTTACTTTGCAGTCGCGGATGGATCTTGCTATCCTTCATGCCAAAGAAAAGTGTCTTCTCGGTGAAGAATCAACAAAGACTTTTGGATTAAATCAAGTTTGATGCATGTTATAGAGATGAATAATCTTTGAAGCAACAAATGTGAAGTAGCCTTCAGATACTGTCTAGCTATAGGCCTGCAGATGCATTTTGCTATGTATTTTTCTATTTGCATAAATTGCAATCAATCACAGACTATCATGTGATTAATACGTTAAAAATGCGATCAACAGCGCTCATTGTCAATATATGATTCTAAAATGTAGATGATAATTGGCAAAAGGCAGATATGTGACAGAGCTGCTAATAAACCAGTTATTGAAGGAACTAGGATGCATATTATGGGTGTGCATTGTTAGTATCCCAGTTTGGGACTTTGAAAACCTGGTCACCCTAGCAAAGATCTAACTAATGAAAGAGGAAATGATGAAACCGTTGGGATCTTGGGACTGTTTCCGCTGTTCTCAAAACACATGAGCAAGCTGTTTGAGAAAAGCTGAAAGATGTGACAGAAGATATTTCTTTGACATAATACCCTAAGAAATAATTAAGATTGATTTATAGTCCTTCTCTCTTTTGACTGTGGTTTAGTCCTTTACATGCAACTATGGATGTGACGCTCACCAGAGGGATGTAGTCTTTGTTCTCGTTGTCACTCTCACCAGTTGAGTCACCACTCTTACTGTGCGATCGACACATGAAGCCCTTGGCTGCCCGAGTTAGGAGACGAGTCCTGCTGATTGCCAGTCTTACAGAAAACAGAGAGAGAGATAAACAGTTTGACACACCACCCATGACTATTATCTACAGCTTCCACCTAAACTTTTTCTATTCCCTTTCCATATCCATCCCTACATTTTTGCAATACATGCCATTTGCTCTCCAGGTAGTAATTAGCCTTGTAGTCAAGACCACCCCAGGCAGGACCAAGTCTTTAGGAGGGCAAGACCAAGTCTTTAGGAGAGCGAGTCCAAGTCAAGTCAGAGTCTATAAGGTAGTAAGTCCAACTTAGGACCAGTGGGGCCAAAACTTATGTAAAGACTGAACAGCACAAGTCCAATTAAACACCATGGCTGTAGCTGTTGTCTACCATCGTAATAAAAGTCAGCAGTTTTCAACATGGTGTTATTTATTAAGGCATTTGTTTCCTTTGCCAAGGAAGGAATGTTTCCGATTTCAATTTTCCATTATTTTAGCGAAATAAACTACTAATAATAAAAAAAGAAGCAACAGATTAGATTGCTCTTTATTGATCTCCTCTGGGAAAATTTGATATTAATTTAAGTATAATAAGTACACTAGTCTGGTGCTCGACCAGTCTTGAAAAATTATCCCAATTCCACTCTGTCTAAGATCAAGTCAAGGCCGAGTCATTACGCTGGGAAGTCCGAGAGGAGACTGAGAACGAGCCCATACTCGAGTACTACAACCCTTGTAGTAATAAATATATCTCTACAGCACTTTTCAGTCTCAGAACATGCAGCGCTTTATGGTGAAATGACTGCGTCACATTACAGTTTCAGTAGCCCTAGTCAGAACCAAACCCCTAACCCTGAAACCATTAGTGCCATGCTCAAGGAATGCTGCCAGAACTCCAGGTATGCCGCCCATTGAGCTACACTGAAATAAGCAATTGTTTTCTTTTGATCATTTTAGTTCTTAAGATTGCCAGTGAGTAGATACATGTTATATCAAGTACAACAGTTGAAGTTCAAGTGGCTTTACTGACATTGTTGAAAAAACAAATAGTGTCCCGAAATAGACAGCATTCACCTGAGATATCAAATCTGGCTGTTGTAATGAAATGAGAGGAGGATTCATAAAATAATACTGGCATTTTGAGGCAGCAGTTTAAAAGAAGTAACATTTTGCCAGTGGCATATTATAGCTCAACCCGTCATGAGCCACTGATTTCACTGGAATGAGGTCCCCTCACTTCAAGTGATTGCTCAGTTAACCGTATGCTGGGGTAGTACATCGTCTACAGTATGTTTATATGGCACCAGGCAGTCTCTAATTTAGCGCGTGACTCCTTACACCACCCACCTGGCAGAAAACAGGCTCTCCACTGACTTCTGTGATTGCTCTGATGTCACAGACGGACTCCTTTGGAAGGCTGAGAAAGAATTAGTGGGAAAGAGATGCATGAAGCTACTTTTCTATTCAGTTCTCATCATGACTGTCACACAGTGAAAAACACCTGGAGGGATCTCACGGATGCAGTGGAGGGCACCAATGCTAGCAGCCGTCACTCCTAGACAACCTTTCTCTCTGTTCCTCTGTGTGTGAGTGTGTGCGTGTGTGCGCAAGAGGGACTGAAATACCAACACATTTTCCATCAGAAGCAATGAAATAATGCTTTTCAGAGGACATGACCACAAAAAAACTAGCTGATGGTTTAACTCAAGGATTGTGATGGAGACAATTGATGAAATGCAAGAAGACATGGACTGGCTGATGGACTGAACCCACCGTCTGTGAAGCTACACTTTTCCCAACTGGAGGAAGAAGGGGTGCTACATGGAGATCCCCCATCCTCGCCACCTGACATATTAATCAAAAAGATTGTTGATTAAGACTTCAAAGTGTTAAAGTGTAAATTTGTTTTGTCAAAAATTTAAACTTCTTTTTAAATCTTGTTATAAATAAATAATTTGCTGTGTTTCTCCAAAGACAAAAAGTGCACAAATCTGGTCTAAATGATAAGTTATACATGATATTGATCTATTGACCAGAGACCTGCGTACACCAAACAGGATTTTTTTAGCCAGCTGTGCTAAGCAGGATCAATAATGAATGCAGTAGTCATGGCTCCTACTGTTGCTATGCCAATATCAAAAACAAGTTTTAAACATAGTGCTTTTTTGCCCAAGATTATATATTTTTACCTTTCACCACCAGTCACACTGAGCGTTGAAAATATGCGCTATACAGCTCTTGGTATTGGTGACTGAATGCAACTGCATTCCATTTCCATCAAAGACATCAAGCAGTTTTGCATAAACAAGTCTCTTGTAGAAAACACATCCTTTTTCTTACTGTTTGACAGAATGGCATCCTCAGTTTCCACTGACATGCAGCTAGACTGAGAGCGACCCAGCCCGATGGAATAACCTCTGTTCTTTTTGCTTCCTGAGCGGGAGCTGGAGTGAGAGCCTCTCTTCAGACCTTCACCTGAAATACCCAAGAGATTTAGACATGGGTAACTTCATTTCCACACTGTAAACCTGGCCTGCACCTGTAGAGCCCAGGCCTAGATGATTTATGTTTACAGTGCACTGTCCCATTAACTAAATTAATATATATTCGGCCAGGGGCAATGCAACTCACTCACAGGTAACTGTTCTTACATATATGGTATAGCGGGGTATTGTGGCATGAACAAGCCCTGTATTTCGACACTAATACTACACTAAATTTTTAACATAATAATGATATCTGGAAATATACAACCCTAGAACAGAATTTAAATGTACTTTGTATCTATCTATCTATCTATCTATCTATCTATCTATCTATCTATCTATCTATCTATCTATCTATCTATCTATCTATCTATCTATCTATCTATATACTATATATAAATATATATATATATATATTTTTTTTTTTAAGATAGATGTAGGAAAATAGCCTCTTAATATTCCACTCCTCATTTGTTGAGCACTTTCATCAACACCATTGACGGTTTCCAGAAAAAAACCCCACTATGTATATATATATATATAGCTATCCATCCAGCCATCCATTATCTGAACCACTTATCCTGCTCTCAGGGTTGTGGGGATGCTGGAACCTATTTCAGCAGTCATTGGGCGGCAGGCGGGGAGACACCCTGGACAGGCTGCCAGACCATCACAGGGGTGACACATGCACACACACACATTCATACCTAGGGACAATGTAGTATGGCCGATTCACCTGACTGACTTTGGACTGTGGGAGGAAATCAAAGCCCCCGAAGGAAACCCATGCAGACACTCATGCCTTAAGCAATCAACTAATGATTGCTTATGGCATGAAACAGGCTTGTCCTCTCTCATAAAGAATTTACTTGACTCACTGGATTATTTTGCTCCTTATTTTGCTCCTATATATATTCCTATATATATTCCTATATATATATATATATATATATATATATATATATATATATATATATATATATATATATATATATACACACATACACACAGCAACGACATCAGGATGTCATTCGGACTGGACAAGTGCGGTCGAATGGTGGCAAAAAGAGGAAAGGCGGTGAGGGCTGGAGGGGTTGAATTACCAGATGGCAGACATACAGGACAGTTAGAAGTACCTGGTATTCCACAGGCAAATGGACATCATGAAGAGGCAGCAAGAAGGTCAGCTACAGCCAAATACCTCCAGAGAGTGAGGCAGGTCCTGGGGAGCCGGCTCAATGGGAAGAATAACACCCAAGCTATCAACATGTACGCCCTACCAATCATCCGATACCCAGCTGGAATAATACACTGGCCAAAGGAGGAGGTAATGGCCACAGATATCAGGACATGGAAACTCCTTACAATGCATGGAGGGTTCCACCCAAGGTCCAGCAGCCTGAGACTGTACGATAAGTAGAAAGATGGGAGCCGAGGGTTTGTGAGTGTCAGAGCCATTATCCAGGATGAAACAAGGAACATCTACGAGTACATCAGAAAGTGGGCCCCCCAGGACAAACTGCTGAGTGAGTATCTTAAGCAGCAGAAGACAGAGTGTGGCGAGGATGAAAAAGAGTTAACATGGAAGACCAAGCCCCTCCATGAGATGTACCATTGACAGGTAGAAGACATGGCTGATATCGAGAAGTCCTACCAGTTGCTAGAAAAGGCTGGACTGAAGGACACCACAGAAGCTCTGATCATAGCAGCACAAGAACAGGCACTCGGCACCAAATCAGTTGAGGCAGGGATCTACCACACCAGACAAGACCCAAGATGCAGGCTGTGCAAAGATGCCCGTGAGACAGTCCGGCACTTAGTTGCAGGGTGTAAAATGCTAGCTGGGAAAGTGTACACTGAAAGGCATAACCAAGAGGCTGGGATACTGTAGAGGAACATCGATGCCGAATAGAGACTGGAAGTTCCTAAGTCCAAATTGGAGACACTGCCAAAGGTGATTGAGAATGGCAGAGCTACAATCCTGTGGAACTTCAAGTTCCAGACTGACAAGCAGGTGCTGGCTAACCAACCACACATTGTGGTGGTCAACAAGGAACAGAAGACAGCAGTAGTGACTGATGTAGTCATCCTGAGTGATGGCAACATCAGGAAGAAAGAGCATGAAAATCTATAGAAATACCATGGGGCTGAAGTAAGAACTAGATCGGATGTGGAAGGTGAGATGTGGAAGGTCAAATCCACAGTGTTCCCAATGGTAATAGGAGCCTTAGGAGCTGTGACCCCCAAACTGGGAGAGTGGCTCCAGCAGATTCCAGGAACAACGTTTGAGATCTCTGTCCAGAAGAGTGCAGTCCAAGGAACAGCTAAGATGCTGCGCAGAACCCTCAAACTCCCAGGCCTCTGGTGGAGGACCCGAGCTTGATCCATTGAGATCCATCAAGAGTGACTGAATTAAAGATTTTGAAAGTAAAATAGCATGCGAGCACTATAATGAAATACAGCTTGTGTTAACAGAAACCCTAGCAAATGGGTCCCACAAGTTCAGCCTCCAATTATATATTTGCCAGCGGAGCAGTTTCAGGTTTCTTTTTTTCTCTTGATGCCAAAGCAGATGAGAGCCTCGACTCACTTGTATTTAGTTTTAAATGAAAAGTTGTTTCTTCATAAATGCTGAACAAACTTCTAAAGTCAAAGTAATAGGATTCCTATTATAATCAAGGACAAAGTTATATGTTTGTATTTATATAACATCTTATATAAGTAATCTCAGTTTCCACACATTAAAACCATATGACTTACAGGGGTTTATGTATTCAATAGATGTCTGCAAATACTCATTAGTGTCCAGATCTATGGGAATAAACGCTGTGTATTTGCTGAGTATATTGCAGGCCTTGCTGGTGTGAATGGCATATAGCTGGTACCTCCTGCCAGAGCCTGTGAAATATAATAACCATACATCATTTCAATGCTTTGAAGACCAATTAAAGAGATGATTGACTGATAATAGCAAAATGACAGAAAGAAATGATCCATTCCACAAATCTCACTTATTTTTACAGCATTTCAAAGTTTGATGAAGACACTTAAACACACCAAAACCATTGCTCACCATGCTCAATCTCGCACTCCTTTTCAGCCATGTCCTCAAAGTCCTGGATGATGGAGCGTCCAGCCAGGTGATGGAAGGTCTCATTCCACAGATCCTCATGAACCTTTTCCTCTCGCTCACGGCCATGAAGATAGGGCTCAATATCAAAGACTACCTCCCACTTCATGGGTTTCCCACACAACAGTCCAGACACCACAGCCTTGCAGTTCCCCTTCCCTTGAATGGCGCCTCCCAGGTCTGAGGCATGGCTCTCCAATGGGGTTTCTGCTTCACAAAGCTGGTGGCCGTAACCATCTTTAAATATCACAGGAACAACATTTGTCTGCTGGATGCGAGGATTTTTTTTTTTTTTAATCTGTGCATCTACTTCTTAGTTGAGTTACACTTGAGCCTGGGACTTGGACTATTGACTTTACATAGACTCAATTTCCATAACTTGTAAGTCAAATTGGATTCAAGCTATTAACAAATGGATTTATTATTTGAACTGAACTTTAGGTGGTGGCATATTAAATTGAACTTGCTCGATGTGCCAAAAGCTTTTCCCTTAATAGACCACTAATAACTGTTTGCTGAGGTGGTATTTCTTTGGTTCTGCTTATGGCTAATCGTTCACTTTGTCTCTAAATGTCATCCAATGTTTCTCATCTTCCCTCAAATCCATCTCCATGGTTTTATTGATGGCCTACATTGTTTAGGCAAAGGATGACGCATTGAGTGAAGGTCTTTGAGTAACTAATGCTTGAAGCACAGCCTCCATTTACTAAAATGTAATGAGATTGGGGAACAATTCAATCTTGACTGAAACTTTTAAGTGACTGGAAGGACCACACTCAAAAATATACATTATGATCTACTCTGGTCTTAAACTCAAAATTAATTGGTTTTACTTCAATCATCCTATATTCCCTGCCAAGGAACATGGGTATTGTCTAAACCATTATTTGATAGGATTTCATCATGTAGAGCCAAGTCCCAAATGTGTTTGATAAATCATGAATGCAAATATCAACCTGTTTTTTTAGTCCTCATATTTCATAGGTGGTCTAATATGTCTATAAATATAACACAGCAGTAAAGTAATTGTGTGGTTGTTGTTGTTTTACTTTTTAGCCATCTCCATTAGTTTTGTTTACAACCTAGAATTTTCTAGCGTTATCAAGGCTAAGGAAAAATCTTGTCCTTGTTTTTGTCCAACCTGCATCTCCCAAGCTGCCGACAGATGGGCTGTCTGTAGAGGACCTTGATCCATCTGTTCCAGTGGTGATGCTAGCTGCAGTGTGTACGCTGGTACCCGGTGGAGGATCGGCCTGGTTTTGGGGCTGGAGGTGAATTTCTGAGCCTGCCTCCTGTTGCAGAAGCCCCTCCTGCTGAGGTAAAGGCCTGTGACAGCTACCAGGGTGCCCTCTGGATGACATGCCACACAGGCTCGCCAACTGTGGCTGAACACAATGGGAGAGAGTTGATTATTCAGCCGATTCACCCTGGTGTAAAGCTGGCTGTCACTGCTTTGTGACAGCACACAACAATGTTTTCTCAACAGTGTTTTCCCCTGACAAGTGATGACCTAATCAGAACAACCTGCTCAAATGAGCTTCCTTTGGTATTGCGGGGTTATTGTGGTGTTTGAGCCCTAGCATAAAGGGGTAATCTGCACAACAAAAGTGTAATTTATTCGTAAGAAGATACAGCAGCGCATTTGCTTTCTTTGCAGACTCAAATCTTTTGGAGCCAGTAGCCAATTTTTTTTTTTTTAATCAGTTATTCAGAGTGTCATGCTGTACTGCAGTACGGCTTCGCTCAGAAGCCTATCTGTAAAACTTTAAAACACCACCACCAATACATACACACAGAGGCATTGGTACTGATCTTATCCAATATATATGTTAATCACTGGACTTGGGATTTTTATTATTGAATAATGCCCTCCAAGTCAATATGCAATAGAGAAAACATTATTTCTTCAAGGATACTTGAGACATTCCTGGGCAACTACTGAACTTAATTATCATTCATGAATTTTGCCCCTCATTACAGCAGCAAGCACATGCCGTCTTTTGTGTTCCTGATTATACTTCAGCTCAGACACGAGTCAGGTGATGTTCCTCACCCCATTAAATCTCATTTGTCACCATGGTCTGAACATGAACAAAGCTTCTGTTGAAAACAGGATGAAATATAAATTCCAAGGTAGAATAAGAAATATGATTTCTCTGTCTGGATAACAGTGAGGGATTTTGCCTTATTGTGCACATATGTGTAGACACACATGTGATATTAAACTCCACACAACGGTTTTAGATTTGTTGTGGCTAAAAAAAAAAGGTTAATTTGGAGCGAATTGGTCTGGTGTCTGTGTGCTGAAGCTATATTGGCTTCGTGACACTGAGACAAGAATAGGAAAAACCTGATATGCTGATTAAATATTGGGAACTCGGCCAATGTTGGGGGGGGGTTCCCCCTTTTTCTCCCCAATTGCATCTGGCAAATTACCCCACTCTTCTGAGCCATCCCGATGTCTGCTCCACCCCCTCTGCCGAATCTGGAGAGGGCTGCAGACTACCACATGCCTCCTCCGATACATGTGGAGGCGCCAGCTGCTTCTTTTCACCTGACAGTGAGGAGTTTCGCCAGGTGGGCGTAGAGGAGGCGCTAGTGCAGCGACCAGGACACATACCCACATCTGGCTTCCCACTCACAGACGCGGCCAATTGTGTCTGTAGGGACGCCTGATCAAGCCGAAGGCAATACGGGGACTTGAACCACCAATCCCCATGTTGGTAGGCAGCAGAATAGACCGCCATGCCACCCGGACGCCCCCCAGTGTGGACGTTTAATGATAAAATGCAATACCATGCACAAGAATATTCTGCTTCTGGAGAAAAACCTGATAGTCATTCCTCCAATGGGCACCATGTTCAGGGGTCGTCTGGCCAATCAGCTCCTGGAACTTGGCTCTCCTCAGGGGGTTTTTCCCCACCACAGTGCCAGGATCACTTGGTGTGTAGACCCTCTTTGTTGGGTTGAAGTCCACGATCTGGTTGGTGCTGTATGCACGCCTCCTTGGTGAGGTTTTGCTGTCAATCCCTGAAATGATGTTCGAACACATAAAGACCATCTGAGTATAGACACAATCTGACACACCCAAAGAGAGATAGTGAATGTGTGTGTCCTAAGATGGTGCCGCACCAACAAAATGACAAAATCTAAGATACATGGGAATCAGGAATCCAATGGTTTACAAAATTTATGGTTTCTTACCCATAGGGTCATGCTCTGTGGTAACAGGACTGCTCTCTGACATGGAGTCCTGATAGGAATCATACAGGGTGCCAGAGTGTGTGTCCCTATTGGCACCCTGACCATCGAAACCCATTTTCACCGGTTCCTCTTCTTGAGAGTGATAAAACACTGAACTGGCTGACTCATTCGAGCGCATCATACTGTATCGCCTCCTCTTGTCCTGTTGAGATAATTAATTAATAATGATACAACTCATAATGCTAACTGGCATCTGGACAAGTGCTTGACTCTACTTCTGTTCACCATGCTTGAATGAAACACTAATTTGTAATTATCCCTCTTTTTGTTTTTCATCTATGAAACAACGGCATTTGTTTTCACGTACCTTTCAGAGGGGACAGACAGTGTCTCAAATCGTTGACATTCTTGGCATTTTTCAAGTGAATGTTCAAGTGAATATAGAGCAGATAGATATAGTACATATGTGATATGACCTATAGCAGCGGTCGGGAACCTATGGCTCGCGAGCCATATATGGCTCTTCCGGTGACGGCATATGGCTCCCAGACAATTTTGAGTTGAAAAAAAAAATCAGTTTGGAACTGATTTTAAAATACTTGTGATATTTCTTAATAATACTGTGTCATTTTAAAGTGAACAGAAATTAGTTTTGAAGATAAATTTCACGGGTCACGGGTCACCCGTGGGTCGGGTCGGGAACCAATGGCTCGCGAGCATGTCCGGGTCATTGTAAAGGTGAAGAAATCAATTTTTTTCAGATAGCCAACTAGTTTATCCGCTTCAACCCTTGTAACGGAAAAGATGGCGAAAGGAAAAAAAGACGATGATTACCGTGCATTCCAGGCTGCGTGCACAGAGGACTTTGCATTTGTGGAGAGAGCAGGATCTGCGGTATGTCTAATATGCAATGATAAAATTGCATCGATGAAACGGTCAAATATAAAGCGGCACTTCGATACGCACCATGCTTCATTTGCATGGAAATCTCCAGCGGGGGACGGCAGGAAAAGGGCACGCGAGGAGCTACAGCGGAGAGTGCAGACGAGTCAGCAGCAACTACGTGTGTGGACCAAGCAAGGTGACAGGAATTCCGCTAGCTTTGCGGGGGCTTTGGCAATAGTAAGGAATGGAAAGTCATTCACAGATGGCGAGTATGCCAAAACATTCATGCTTGATGTGGCCAATGAACTGTTTGATGACTTCCCAAATAAAGACAAGATAATCAAACGAATAAAAGACATGCCCCTGTCAGCAAGAACTGTGCACGATCGTAGCATCATGATGGCAAATCAGGTCGAGGAAACACAAATTAAGGACATAAACGCCGGGACATACTTTTCTCTCACGTTAGATGAGTCAACAGACGTTAGCCATCTATCTCAGTGCAGTATCATTGCCAGGTATGCTGCAGGTGACACACTGCGTGAGGAAAGCTTGGCTGTTTTGCCAATGAAAGGGACAACAAGAGGAGAGGACTTATTCACGTCTTTCATGGAGTTTGCTAAAGAAAAAAAACTACCGATGGATAAGCTTATTTCTGTCTGTACTGATGGTGCACCCTGTATGTTGGGGAAGAACAAAGGATTTGTAGCGCTTCTCCGTGAACATGAAAAGAGAGCCATCCTAAGTTTTCATGGCATCCTGCACCAGGAGGCGCTTTGCGCTCAGACGTGTGGCCAGGAGCTTGGTGAGGTGATGTCGCTGGTCATTCGAGTGGTCAACTTTATTGTTGCCCGAGCTTTAAATGATCGCCAGTTTAAAGCTCTGTTAGAAGAAGTTGGGAATCATTATCCCGGTCTGCTTTTACACAGCAACGTGCGTTGGTTGTCAAGGGGGAAGGTGCTCAGCCGTTTTGCAGCTTGCCTGAGTGAAATCCAGACTTTTCTTGAAATGAAAGGCGTCAAGCATCCTGAGCTAGACAACACTGACTGGCTCCTGCAGTTTCACTATCTCGTGGACATAACTGGCCATCTGAACCAGCTCAATGTGAAAATGCAAGGTATTGGAAATACAATCTCATCCCTTCAACAAGCAGTGTTTGCATTTGAAAGCAAGCTGGAAGTCTTTCTCAGGGACATTGAAACAGGTCGTCTTCTGCACTTTGAAAGACTGCAACAATTTAGAGATGCATGCTTAGCAAGTGACTCCACTCAACATCTGGATCTCCAGCAGCTAGCTGGCTTTACGTTCAATCTCCTGCAGTCATTCAAAGCACGTTTTGGAGAATTTCGTGCGCGCACTGGTCTTTTCAAGTTCATCACTCATCCACATGAGTGTGCAGCGGACAAAATCGACCTGACATGCATCCCCGGGGTCTCTATCGGAGACTTTGAGCTGGAAGTTGCTGACCTGAAGGCATCAGACATGTGGATGAGTAAGTTCAAGTCACTTAATGGAGAGTTGGAAAGTCTTGCGCGACAGCGAGCAGAGCTGGCGAGGGAACACAAGTGGACGGAAATGAAAAATCTTCAACCTGAAGACCAGCTGATTCTTAAAACTTGTGAGCAGTCATTCTCGCATATGAGGAACATTAAGACCAACCTACGCTCACGTTTAACTGATGGAAGCCTCAACGCCTGCATGAAGCTCAGCCTCACCACGTATGAACCAGACTACAAGGCCATCAGCAAAACCATGCAGCACCAGAAGTCGCATTAAAAGTAAGACATATTTAATTCATTATACTTTAAAAATACTATATGGCTCTCAATGAAATACATTTAGAAATATTTGGCTTTTATGGCTCTCCCAGTCAAAAAGGTTCCTGACCCCTGACCTATAGTATATAATCAATGGCTACAGTTTAAGATAGACATGAATTCAAGATATCATAAAGTGGAATGTTCCTCTTTTCAAATTTGACAGATTGGCTATCGAAGAATATAGCCTATCATTCATACATCATACAAAATGCAGTATACTGTATAAATAAATACCACTTAGAGGGGCATTGTGTGTAGTATTCTGTCCCTTTTGGACTGGTGAGGGGTTTTGTACTTACAGACTTGGGGTTTGCATGGTAGCGGGTGGTGTCACAGACAACACAATAGCCAATCAGTCGGTCCCCAGGAAACAGGAAGGTGTTGCCAACAGGAGAGAGCAACACCTCCTTGGTCTCTGGGAACAGCCATTCGATGGCAATGTCACTGAGCACCGGTGACATGGATTTCTTAAGAGACTTGATCATCTGTAGAGTAAAAAGTGATTGAAATGAAATAGCAACTAGAGGAATAAATATAAACAGTAAAACTCTGGGAGAGGGACAATGTTATTTTCCTCTGTATAGCCACCCCCCCCCCCCCCACACACACACTTTTTCTCCCCAGTTGTATCCGGCCAATTACCCAACTCTTCCAAGACCATCCCGGTCACTGCTCCACCCCCCCTGCTGATCCAGGGAGGGCTGCAGACTACCACATGCCTCCTCTTATACATGTGGAGTCACTAGCCGCTTCTTTTCACCTGACAGTAAAGAGTTTCACCAGGGGGACATAGCACGTGGGAGGATAACGCTATTCCCCCCAGTTCCCCCTCTCCCCCGGACAGGTGCCCCGACCAACCAGAGGAGGCGGTAGTGCAGCGACCAGGACACATACCCACATCAAGCTTCCCACCCGCAGACATGGCCAATTGTGTCTGCAGGGACACCCAGCTAAGCCGGAGGTAACACGGGGATTTGAAAAGGCGATCCCCGTGATGGTAGGCAGCAGAATAGACTGCTATGCTACCTTGATGCCAGCAATTTTTTATTTTAACTGCATTGATTTGAAACACCTTCCATTCAGACAAAATAATTTGCAGATTCTCAGTCTTGTTTATAAAAATATGACCTTACTGATGCGTGACGTAAACCTTTTACAATAGAGGGGACTTCTCTTAATTAGTGTTTTTCTCGACAAATTTATTTGCTAATTGGTGGCAATGGCAAACACTGAACACTTTGCACCCACTGCATAATGATCCCCCCGGTGACATTCCGAATAGCTGGTTGTCAAAGAGAAGAATCGTCCTGTCATTAGAAATAAGTACCTTGGGCTGCAGCCTCTCTCCTTCAGCCAAGAACTCTGCTGTTCCTTTGGTGACAGCAGCCAGTCCCTGCACCAGCCTCCTGCAAGCGTTCTGTCCAATACCAAATGTATGGCACCTGCAAAAACACGGTTGATGCTGCAGCTTTGTAAATTCATCGGTAAATCCAAATATATGTGAGTCCAATAAGAGACAACAGTCTCCCCCTGGGATGTAAACCCTTTCACAAAAAAACTCAAGAAACATAGTGTATGTAGTGATGTATTGCAATGAAGCAGCCCCATCACTCAGCATCATAAAGAAATAAATATGCAACAACACAACCAGGAAAATGTTGATAGATGGAGCCGCCATACTGAACATTATTTGCCATGCGCTGAAAGTGAATGCAGGCCTGGGGCACGCACCCCTGGAGTACTCCAAGGAGGCTTGCTGGTTCTGTTTCCATCACAAGTATAGCCCTGCCATATCAGTTATCGCATTAGGTCTGTCAATTGCATTCTCCACAAAGACTTGTGATAGCTGTCTTATGCCACTAGCGATGTCCCTTTGCATATTAGAAGGAGGCAAAGAGTGGAGATTAAAAAAGACGTTTGACCCTTTGCGTAGTCACAAATCTGACACGGACTTTTGCAACAGAGATTCATTATTATTTGCTGTGTCCTCTCACTGGGTGCACTGTTTGTTGTAATGATCCAGGATATGTGGACGAATCGGCCAAACACTCTGTACCTAATGCAATAATCTGAGGGCTCTCATCCATTAGAGGAAAGAGGACAAAAGTCAATTATTTCAAGAATGACTAAGTAAGTAGAGGAAGGTAGTGTGAGGTTATTAGATGTATCTGTCAAAATGAAATGATTTCCCTCTATATCGTGGCGGCTCATATGTGCCATCAGTGCTTATTCCCATTTAATAGCTGCTGTTTACATCCCACAGAGAGCACTCCCACATCCCCAATGTAGCTGTAGTAGTTTTTTTGTTTTTTTCAAATGTCACATTATCAGGAAGAGGTGTCAGTATGAGACGTTGCCTGTCTGAACAACTTATACAACACTGAAAGAACTGTTACTATAAGATGCATTTTCCCTGGTTTCATTTTGACAGGATTACATAGCTCAGTGAAAAAATGTTGCTTTTAAGCCCCTACATACCCCTTAGATTTGATTACTTGTAATCAATGGGTTTTTTTTATTTGCTATTTGCATAATAAGAGTAAACCAAGGTTGAATCCAACATTATCTCTGCTGCTGTTTTGGCCTCTGATAACACTGTTATGCTCAATCTAATCTTCATTTTAAAAGACATATCAGCTAAATAAGATGCTATTCCAGGTCAGTTTGGAGTGTCAGTGCAGATATGTTTTATTCTTGTTATGAAATATCATCTTGAAGCGGATTCAAAGTCCCACCACGAATGAATGGCAAACTGTTGCTTGAGTTTTAAAAGCATGCTGTAGCGTGAAATTTTTCAATAATATTCAAAATATTTTCTACTCATTATCACCACAAAATTATTCTAAGAACCAAGGCATGCTCAAAAAGGTGGGTGAAGTTGACAGATACTTGCCTGGTGTAACATGCATGGCAGCGCACCAGGTCAATAACCTTGCCTGTGTTGCTGACAGCCCCATCTGTGAGCAGGAAGAGCAGGCGGGGATGACCGCTGTACATCGGCTGCCTTAGGATCCAGCTGAGTGGTGCCAGGATGTTGGTTCCCCCCATGTCAGCTCTGATTTTCCTAATATATTCACAAGCTAGGGCCAGGGTTTCCTAGGATATGGCATATAAAAGAGTAAAGAAATATGCACATTAACAAAATTTTCAGTTTTTTTTTTTTTTTACCTTTAGGAGGCAGCTAAGATCCAATGGAAACTGGCAGCATAAGGCACAGTTTATCGATTGCTTAGTCATAGAAAGTCGCTTTACCTCTTCGTAGTTTTGGCTGGTTGTGAATAAGGTTTTGAATGTAGAACCAAAGCCAATGACATTGAAAAGGCAACCGGGCACAAGGCTCTTCAAAATCACCAACATGGCGTCCTGAGAGAAAAGCACAGTGCACATTGATCCCAAGGCCAGGATGTGTGAGAAGAAGAGACACTTATCTTTGAAATGACGAAGAAGAAAAAAAAAGAAACAGAAAAGGTCATTCTGCTCAACAGTTAAATTCAGCTCATGTTGACCTTATTAGTTGTATATTTTACCCATGCAGTACAGCCATTTAAACAGCTGTATTGGTTACAGATTCAATGAGTAATGCGGTCCTCCATGCTCTTACCATTCTATGATAGCAGCTTTCAGTTTATCATTCTGAAAGATAGAACAGCCAAGCATATATGGCAGACACTTTATGTTGTGTGATTGAATCATTGAGGAGGATTTTTTTTTTTTGTTGCTTTTGAGCGCTAACACTTGTGCTTGATGTTCTCCATTTTTCACATGGCTGTTCAGGTATTCTGCAGCATTTCCTCCAACATCACACAGCAGTGCAGAGTCATTATGTCATCATCAGGCTGACCCTGGCCTTATGACCAGCCATGGTAGATTTCAGGAGGAGACACACCCAATTACAAATGGCAGTCTGAGTCACAAATGAATTTCAAGCAGTGCGTCATAAAGGCAGCGCGAGCACACAGCCAGCCTACCCAAGCAGATAGTTAAGAGGCACATAAAAAAAACTCTGCCAGAGACTATCCCGGCTTTCTCTTCTCTGGGTGTGGAAAGAAACCTGATGTGAATTCTGATATGACCTGAGAGGTCATTCTCTAACTGCTAAGATCTAGTCTACCAACACCGAACATCACCACATTTTCTCCAGAGGGGAAAAAAAAAGTGTGGCAGTGATGCCTACAATGTCTATTTATTTTTATTTCCCCCCTTTTTCTCCCCAATCATACTCGGCCAATTACCCAACTCTTCCGAGCCATCCCGGTCACTGCTCCAGCTCCTCTGCCGATCCGGAGAGGACTGCAGACTACCACATGCCTCCTCCAATACATGTGGAGTCACCAGCCGCTTCTTTTCACCTGACAGTGAGGAGTTTCACCAGGGGGATGTAGTGCATGGGAGGATCACGCCATTCCCCCCAGTTCCCCCTCCCCCCTGAACAGGCACCCTGATCGACCAGAGGAGGCGCTAGTGTAGCGACCAGGACACAAACCCACATCTGCCTTCCCATCCGCAGACATGGCAATTGTATCTGTAGAGACACCCAACCAAACTGGAAGTAACACGGGGGTTCGAACCGGCGATCCGTGTGTTCGTAGGCAACGTTATAGACCTCCACGCCACCTGGATTCCCCCTACAGTGTCCAGTAAGTGTCAGAGATAGAATCATTTTCAGCAACATTTTTCTTCAACTCTGTTTCTTTCAAAATTTTTACATATGGCTCAACTTTTCTTCCTTTCTTTTCTTTTGTTCATAGCTACTGGTATGTACGAATGATGTTCAGTGTCAGACAGGATCAATGATAATAATTTCATCAAGGCATGTGCGTTGATCTATCATTAGGTTTCGTCGGTGTCAATACCTATGGTCCATACAAACTAGTAATGTCGGTAAGGATACCTTTACACAGTTAATGTTAATCCCACTCATGCTGCCGCTCCGGTCAATGAGGAAGATGAACTCGCCGTGGACCTTCCTCAGGTCCGAGCTAATAGATTTGAGGTCCGGGCAAAAGTTCAACATGGCCACAGGGTTGTGGAGGATGTCCTTGTGGAGGCGCTTGTGAAGAATATCTACCTATAAGCAGACAGAAAGAAAAGAATTTAACAATCAAGCGCTCCAGAGATGATTGGGGGAGCATCAGGAAAAGGACCCGTTTTTTGGGGTTTTTTTTTTAGAGAGATGGAAAGACATCCAGGCAGAACGTGGTGAGCCTTTGGAGGGTTTCCATATAAACCCCTTTTTATCACACGTCACTTAACGGCTAAGTGCTTTCTTTCTTTTTACTGTTGAGGTCTGTTGGTCTCTTAAGAATCTAATTGCAGCTGAGATGTGAACTGACACACGTCTTCCTTATGAGTGTATCAGTGATTGTGTGACTAATTGTGATAGACATATTTTTACATGTTGAACTGACATGGGGTTAATATTTGATTTAGTACTGAGGTGTATGATTTGAAAAAGGGGATGCAAATTCATGGGGCTATTGGGTTGTGGTTGTGCATGTATTATATTCCCTATGTTATACTGAAATAGATAAATTCTAATATTGGGCGACAACGTGCTTTCCCCTGGCCAAAACTCTTGCCAAACCTTTCAAGAAGATAACCAAAAAAGACCCATCTTTGTCACAAAATATATTTTTGTCACCAGTCTTTGTGAATTTCTTCCCATACAATAGGGCTGAACAATATAATGCTTCATCATCCACATCACAATTTAAAGCGGGTGAAATGGTCACATTGCAATGGGCGCAATGTGAGGCCCATCAGTCACATGAAGCTGAAACTTTTTTCACTGCTTGACAGAAAACTAAAACTAGCAAAGTCATTTAAAAGGGGTTTGTTTATTTTATCAATTTAAAAACCACTCCGCAAACTGACATATAGCCAGTAGTCATTTGGTCATTTGAAATAACTTTGTAATTCAAGGGGTTTGTATTTTTGCAATGAAATGTTAAATTTTCTATTTTGTCTTTATGCATGCTCAGTAATCCATGCATTAAGCAATATTTTTGATATTGACAGTGGATCAAATGACTCCCTGTAATGTGAAAGGATTGCTAGTATTGCTGATGCAACAACACCCCAGTTTACAGTTTTACTTAAGTGTATTGTAATATTTTAAACTGGAAGACAGTGACACGAAGCCTCCTGAGATCTCATGAATCCTTCATATACACCACCCTTCTTTCACTCATTCACAGACGAGCCCCCTTCTTCAAGGGTAAGCAAAGTGCTTAAAAAACAGTGTTAATCATAGAATAACCTGGATTGATGGGTGAGCACTAAGTCAAGACAATAGTGTCACATTGAATCAATGAACGTATTGGACTGCTGCCCCCACCTGCCCTAGTCATTGTTATAATATAAATTTTTTCCCATTGCAATTGCAATTTTTTCCCCCAACATCATTCAGCCCTCCCTCCCATATGACAGTATTTTCTTCTAGCCACCTACTGACACCACTGCTGTGCAGGATACTGTCAACACACTCACTTTCCTCTCGTTACTCGAGTCCTTCTTGGTGGCCTTGATGAAGTCACTCCTGCCACGGAGGTGTTCATCATACTCCTCTTGTGTCATGTCTCCCTCCTCAATGAGCACATGCGGCAGATGAGGCTCTAAAGTTAGGACACCACAGGGCATTACATAGACACTCCATCAACTTGACAA
This sequence comes from Lampris incognitus, assembly GCF_029633865.1. Lineage (NCBI taxonomy): Eukaryota > Metazoa > Chordata > Actinopteri > Lampriformes > Lampridae > Lampris > Lampris incognitus. The sequence goes on along the minus strand of NC_079212.1, from coordinate 25,488,331 downwards.
CATACGATGGCAACAATTACCCTGATAATGGAAGGAATGGACAATCCTGAAATTGCTCCAGAGCTAACGGTACGGAGGAGTGTCGCTGTCGGTTTTTACTGATTGAGCCCTACTCTTACATAAAAATAAGCAGGGGATTCCAATTTTATGACTTTCAAAAATAATTTGACAAGCCCCAAATTTCTTTAGATATAAGCTGGGCTCTAACGTAATATTGAGGTTTTACCTTTTTTTCCTCAGACTGTAATTTCCTTCCTGCTCCTTTAATAATTTGTGTTACACAAGAGCTTTACTGTTTTTGTTTTTTTTTTCTTTTCTTTTTTTACTAGCAACTGGTAAATCAATCCGATGATAAAAGCAGACATTATTTGTCTGAGGCAATGCTGCAACACGGAGCTCGCTAAGATAAACTGACAACCTCAAGAAGCCGCTCCATTTCTGTGTTTTCTCCACCACTCTGCAGGGTCTCAGCATCCCTGATGAGATTGAAATCTCAGCTCCACACTGAGTCGAATTGAATTGCACTCCAATGGCCCCGGGTCTGCTTGCGGACAAAGCCATCTGAGAGGCCTATTGGCTCAGCAAGGCAGGGGCTCATACCTGCCTTCTGGGAGACGAGGAGCCCACACATAGGTTAGGATGGCCGTAAGGTAGAGATGGAAGGACGGAAAGGAAAAAAAAAAGAAATACCCAGCAATGCACACCCACACAATGAGGTCAGGCTCTGCAGGCATATCATACGTCGACAGAAGTTGGACAGCTTGTAGCCAAGCAGTCGTACACAAAGAGAAGTGATGAATCATCTCACCACTGATCTGATCAACTCACTGCTTATTAAAAAAAATAAATAAAAAGGAGGCTTTGAAGGACAAGCTCAGGGCTTGACAGATCTGAGGTAAACACTTCTTCAAAATACTGCACCACAGAGAGGGGGGGGATTAATTGGAGTGCCATGCTGTGAGCGAATGTTTGCGTGCATTTACCCACCGCTGGTGTAGATGAGGATTTCCACAGGGCAGTCATAAGTGTACTTGTCAGCCAGGGTGATGACAACACTGGTAGCAGAGCGGGCCAGAGGGTCCGCATCAGCCCGGATGGCGTGAGAGGGGCTCTCCACACCTACACAAACAAACCAGTCGAGCAGCTAAGATAACCAGCAGCTGTGAATCTGGTTTTAAGACTGGTGTTATAGAATTTCCCGACTCCTCCACAGAATCTGACTTATCATAAGCATCCCTCACTAATGCTGTCAAAATAGTGCTCTAAACAGCATGTATTAATAATGCACACAGAAACAAAAAATCAGCAACTGTATCGAAACAACCATGACACTCCTGAAACACAAAGTAACCCCTGGCTCCTTGATTTCTAAATTACAAGCACAGCTACAAAAACAAAATGTCGATGTATCTATTTTCGTTAGCAGCTAGTAGCATCTGAAAGTCTTGATGCATGCTCAATAATCCAGGTAAGAAAATCAAAGAAGGCTGAATCAGTTCGTCGGAACGCAACGTTTATTGACAGAAACGTTTCATCACTCATCTAAGTGACCTCTTCAGTCTAAACTGACTGCAGGTATCCCCACCCTCATAAACAATACAGTTGCATAACAACCGAAACCAATGACCAGTTTCATATGCAAATATGGGCGTGAGCATTAACTAGAGTTTCAATGGGCATATGTACTATCACAGAGGATTTGGGAATAATTACAATCACAGCATTGTAAAATGGTGACAGGTGTACTCTTAGCCCCCCCCCCCCCAGTTTAGGGATAGTCATTCCCTCTTCACATAGATGGCCTCTTTGACTCCCAATTCAAACCAGCATTCCTCCCTATCAAGGACGTGCACATCTTCATCCTTGAAAGAGTGGCCACTGGCCTGTAGATGGGTGTAGACTGCGGAGTCCTGGCCTGACGTGTTAACTCTTCTGTGTTGTGTCATCCTCCCCAATGTACAAGTCACAGCAATCCTCCCAGCACTTAACAGCATACACTATATTGCTCTGTTTGTGCTGGGGGACCTGATCCTTAGGATGGACCAATTTCTGACGCAGCGTCTAGCATCTGAATGCATGATAACAGTAATTCAAACTTCTGAACTCAGAAGTGGGACTAAAAGAGGAGCAAGTTGAAGGCCACATTTGATTACATACCAATATCAGTTATCAAACGATATGGTCAGTGTTTTATAACTCACAAAAGAAGTACTTTTATGATACATTTTATATATTGATGATGTCTAATTTTACATAGATAATGAATTAACATAGGCAGCATATCAAAACAAACATAACTGTGTCAGGGCAATGCTCTAACCTGCCAAGAGATAGGGAACCCGTATCTCCAGCTGGAAATTAAACTGGTAGTCCATGGAGTTGATGGCCTCCTCCTCCAGCAGGGGGGCCAAACACAACTGAGTGGAGTTGGGTGTTTGATCGTGAGCACTCGGGCCACAGCTATGCCTCTCCCGCCTACAGTAAATGTGTCATAGCATTATACCACAATCAAATGCAACCATCCACACAGTCATCACCATTTAAGTGTTTAAATCACATTTTTTATCATTCCATCTGATTTGATTTGTGCTGCAGCAGATCTTAGGGACAGAGGAAACAACAGAGCCAAATTTAAGTTCAAAGTATATTTTGTACACCTTCTTTCACGTCACGATTTCGTTGAAGAATAACTTGTTCTTTTTTCCTTACGCTCTGGTAAAGTTAGGGGATCGGCCCTGCTCCTCATTAATGGTCCTCTGTACACGAGGTGTACACACTGGTGGGGACGATACCCGGATGCCCCCGTTGGGGAGGGTTGAGAGCTCGGAGGAGGTGCTGACGAGAATGTTGACTGTCTCCATTGGAGGGATGATCCCAAGGTTAACCACCAACACCATCCTCTCCAAATCCTCATCCATCACAATGTGCCCTGAAAAAAATAGACCAGATTAATAAACAAGCGGATAAAACCAGTGTTAACGTGCACTTTCTCTTGAGGTCAAGAGGAGATTTTTATTTAGGGATGTGTTTGTTTCTTCTGCTTTTTTGTAATTTGTGCATGCATAAGCTCTTTATTGTTGCGTTTTTATTGCAATAAGATAAAAACTTTTCTTATTTATTTATTTTTTGGATTTTTCCCCATTTTTCTCCCCAGCTGTACTTGGCCAATTACCCCACTCTTCCGAGCCATCCAGGTCACTGCTCCACCCCCTTTGCCAATCCAGGGAGGGCTGCAGACTACCACATGTCTCATCTGATACATGTGGAGTCACCAGCCGCTTCTTTTCACCTGACAGTAAGGCGTTTCACCAGGCGGACGTAGCACATGGGAGAATCACACTATTCTCTGCAGTTCCCCCTCTCCCCTGAACAGGTGCCCCGACCGACCAGAGGAGGCGCTAGTGCGGCGACCAGGACACACCCACAACTGGCTTCTCACCAACAGACATGGCCAATTGTGTCTGTAGGGATGCCCAACCAAGCTGGAAGTAAAACAGGGATTCGGACCGGTGATCCCCGTGTTGGTAGGCAACAGAATAGACCGTCATGCCACTCTATAAAGATAAAAACTTAATAGAAAAAGACACTGATGCTCGCCCAACCTGTAGCACCTATTATATTTCAACTATAACTGCAACAAAAAGGAGGCTAGTAAGCACCATTTCACACAGCTTCATATGTCAAAAAGATCCATTCTTACCACTTCCACTCTGGAGAGCCCCATTAGCTACACCGGCGCAATCAAGATAACAGTCATCAATTTTCGTCTTGTCCTTGATTTGCAGTGTTATAATTTGACTAGAAATCATAGCCTCAAACCCTACAACTGTAGAGTTTTCTTCCAGAGGATATATGAAGATTCCTAGAAGGACAGAAAGAAATACAATTGGTACAATTGGGAGCACAAACCAGAAGCGAACAACCACTGAATACACGTACTGTATTCCTGCCATACTGATGTGTCCTCAGGGTAGTGATAAACCATTATTGACATGTCAGAAGGGAGGCTTCAGAGTGGGATGATCTTTAAATGGCGGGGGTTCCAGGTTGGCCAGGGACCCCCCCTTTTTTTCTATTTTGTACAAGTTATGAAATGCAACCCACTTGGGAAACATAAATGTTAGACATTGCATTGGGGAAATCAAGAACTGACCACCATGCTGCTCTAGATTCATAGTTCAATTTAAACAAAACGCCCACTGTTACTGGGATGCACATTCTTCCATTTACTCATCTGTATTATTCCCCAGCCACAAGAGAGTGCCTGTGACCTTAAACAGCAAAACATCCTATTGCGTTTGTCTTGATGCATGCTCAATAATCCAGGTCAGAAAATCAAAGAAAATTGAATCACTTCATCTGGATACAATGTTTATTGACAGATACATTTCATCACTCATCTAAGTGACCTCTTCAGCCTAAACTAACAGCAGGTATCCCCACCCTTATAAACAATACAGTTGCATAACGACTGAAACCAAGGACCGGTTTCATATGCAAATAAGGGCGTGACCATTAACTAGTTTCAATGGCCATGTGTACTAGTCACAGAGGATTAGGGAATGTTTGCAATCACAGCAAGCACAGCAGTCAGTTGAGACTGAAGATGTCACTTAGATGAGTGATAAAACATATTTGTCAAAAATGCATCCAGATGAACTGATTCAACCTTCTTTGATCCTACTGCGTTGGTAATTAGATGGCCTTCCAATACCGCATCTATCTCCTGTCATGTACTCACCCTCAATAGCGTGGTCCTCAATATTTTCATAGGTCATGGAAGCTGTCATTGCCAGGGTGTAACCCCTGACACAGGAAGTGATGTCAGAGACACTTAGGGGCAGAGCATTCCACTTCTCCTTATTCACGAGGCCTGGCATGGCGCTGGTTTTAGGATTCTGGTTTGGTGCCATCAGTCAAACGTTCAAAGAACAAACTCATCAGATAATGTAATGTTAAAATGCAAAACTAGCAAGCTGCCCTCTTCAGAGGGCCCCTGTTCCCCTCTCTGTTACTGCACTGTTGCTCAGGAATGACATCAAAGGCAAAGCAATCACAATAAAGATAAAGATGGGTTACAATATGGCCACTGGAGTTAAATGACTACTGCTGCACTGCAATTTGTTCAACGTATCAAACAGATTTATACCACATTATCCACCCCAATCATTTTATAGACTCTGAAAAAAAAACATGATTTGGGTGACACAAGGCTCTGGGTGCATTTCTAATCCAGCCTAGAGATGATGAATGGTTACAAAAAAAAGAGACAAAACAAGGGCACAAATTTAAGATGGTGACATCATTAGGGGAAAACTACATAGCAGCAGAGCAAAATTCAGTCATGCACATACAATTTACAGTGAGAGAAGAAATGATAAGAAACATACTGGGACTACAAAAATGCACCAGCACAAATGTCGCACGGATGATTGTGTACGACAAATAATAAAATCAGTAATTGCTTCTGGGCTGTGTTTCTATGTAAATGTCATCTCATACACCAGTAATCTTCATTATGTGCTGTCAAGGGCTTGTCTCTGCTGGAAGACCAGAGCCCCAACACTGGGTTTATAGGAAGTGCTATGACGAAAGCAATTTCCATAGAGACAGCTCTGCTTGCTTGCCTGCAGATTGACCAGCGATCTCTCCAAAATGTGGCATCACCTGTGATACTGAGAGCGGCTGAAAATAAAAGACCCTGAACATTAATTTCCCTGCCATTTTGAAACCACCAAATCTTCATCAAAAAAGACAGCTTAAAAATACTCCCCTCACCCCAAGACAAGACAAGAGTACTTATGGACTCATACTCTCTGTAAGCAACAATAAAATCCAGCTACATGAAAGGAAAAAAAAGGTTTGTGGATAATGATTAAACATAATTCACCGACAAACAAAATCAATCTCCTTACAAATCAAACTGGGATTTTGGCAACCGGCTAGTTATTTATGGAGAGGAAAAGGCCATACTTTTGCAGACACTCTACCCAGCAGTCTATGTCAACAGTGCCATCATGTGTCTAGAGGACCACAGATTGAGTGACAGCTTGTGCCGTACGTTCTCTTGTCCGTCAATGGAAACGGATCTCCCCTTGCAGAAGAATAAGATGAACATTTTCCTCCATCATGATGGGGGAATTAGCGCAACTGGACTGTCAAATATTCCATCTTTTTTTTTCTTTAGAGACAAACAATGATGCTCAGGTGCAGATTATAATCATACACAAATAATGATGGAGTGATGTGGCTCAAAAATGCTCTTGAAACAATAAATGTTGAACATGAATTTAACATACAGTACACTGAACTGTTTTTTTTTAAATAACTTAATTATAGTGAGTTGGTGGATTTCCGGGGGGGGTATTTGTTTCTTTTTTTTCCCCTTTCAATAAGGGTTTTTTTTTGTGTGTGTCATTCAGCTTGTACTAATGAATGTCAAAAGTGATAGTCCCTGGTTGCTCCTCCTCTGCTTGGATCAGTCACATGAATCATTCTGAGTTCACTAAAGCATGAACTCTCAACATTTTCTGTCAGCACTGCCATTCTCCTTCATTGACATTATTGACCTAAACAGAGGAGTAGCACAACCACCTGTTGAAACAGATAGGCTTCATTCCTATTAGCTGAATGAATCGAAACACCTCACTGACTGCTATTTTACATAGAATGCTTGGCAAAATTATATTTAAAAAAAAGACAATGATTGATAATATATGAACAATCTGTCATAAATTGCCAGACAAAGACACTGGGCAGCATGACAATACATCTGACATCATTATAGCATCAGCAATATTATCTTACCTTTCATTTGTGTCAACTGGGTATATGGTGAGGATTTCTCTCTTTTACAGGTCCACATATCATGAAAGATGTCCACCTGTTCCTCAGCCTCTCTTCTCTCTCTCTTATTCTCCTCTCCCTGTGGCGTAGAGGGAATGAGACTACTGCCACAGGTAGCTATTGATGCAACGGCCCTAGCATTAAGAGGGGGCAAAGCATAAAGGAAAGCACTGTAGGTAACAACCAATGCTGCAACGCAACATGTGGTTCCAAAAACTATGCTTTAGTCTCTCCTCCTCCCTGTGGCTGGTGGAGTAAGGGGCTTCGTCGAGACAGAGAGCGAGAGAGAGCGAGAGAGAGAGAGGGGGAGAGGGACAGAGAGAGAGGGAGGGAGGGAGGGAACAATTAGAGAAGGGGGGATTGAGACAGCAGAGTCCAAAGCATCAGATGAAACACCCCCTTCTCCTTCCTTTCCCCTCCCCTCCATATTCATACCATCAGCACCACCCACTCTCTCCCGCCTTGCCTGAAATCAATGACGAGAGGCGCCATTCAGGTATCCTATTTGATAGCTTTGGACCACAGTAAATGAAATGCAACACCGGGTGAGGGGGGAAAATGGTGGGTGGAAAGGATGGGTGGTAGCTAATAGGGAACATGTCATCCTTAGACCAGCCTTTATCGCTCTCTCTCTCTCTCTCTCTCTGAGTATATCTCTCTCCCTCACTCACTCTCCCTTGTGTCTGGAAAGCCCTTAATGTTTTCAATCCAGTGTGGGTGTTTGGCTATCTCTGTGTTTTGTGCTCACTTAAGCTCATCCATCTGCTTCCTTTGAAGGCTACAATGACAATCAATATGTCTGTAAACTCACTTGGTAGGTGTGAAGCTGGGGATGGTATGTGGGAGTGTTGATTGGCTTAAACTCAGTATCCGCTTCATAATTGAATTAAGATGCTACCAGCAAAATGCTCAGCCTCTACACATCCTTGCTCCTTCTCTCCCTACAGTATCTCTCACATTGTCTCAAACATGTTTACAGTATGTGTACACACACACTCACACATAAAATTGCACTCACTAGTGCTTCATTCTCTTTTATGCTCACTTGCTCACTCACAAAAAAAACGCATTGTATGATGATTTAACTGTCATAACTAGGTTATGATGACAGGTATGACGACAGGTATGATGAAATTGAAAGGTTGAAATTTTAGTGATGCTAGCAAAACATTAGTCGAGAATGTAAACATAAAAAAGGAAGCTTAAGATTAAACCTAAGAAAAGAAAAGAAAATGTAGTAACACAGAGGGATGACTTAAAGACATTCTGGTTCATATCTAAAATTCAAAACTATCACTGCCTTGACTCCAGCTCTTTTTATACTGAGGTATCATTCTCAGCTCCAGTGCATCGAGCATATTTCCGGTCTCTGTCTTACTGCGGGGATACATATTACATCATGTTACATTGGGCAGCAAGTGAACAGTCAGTTCTTGAAGTTGATGTGCTGGAAGCAGGAAAAATGGGCAAGCATAAGGATCTGAGTGACTTTGACAAGGGCAAAATTGTGATGTCTAGATGACTGGGTCGGAGCATCTCCAAAATGGCACGTCTTGTGGGGTGTTCCCGGTTCCTGGTAAGTGCCTGCCAAAAGTGGTCCAAGGAAGGACAACTGGTGAACCAGCAATAGGGTCATGGCCACCCAAGGCTCGTTGATGCGCATGGGGAGCAAAAGTTAGCCTGAGCTACTGTAGCTCAAATTACCAAAAAAGTTAATGCTGGCTATGATAGACAGGTGTCAGAACACATAGTGCATCACAGCTTGCTGCATATGGGGCTGTGTAGTCGCAGACTGGTCAGAGTACCCATGATTACCCCTGTTCACTGCAGAAAGTGCCTACTATAAGCACGTGAGCATCAGAACTGGACCATGGAGCAATGGAAGAAGGTAGCCGGGTCTGATAAATCATGTTTTCTTTTACATCATGTGGATGGCCAGGTGCGTGTGCATCGTTTACCTGGGGAAGATGGCACCAGGATGCATTATGGGATGAAGGCAAGCCAACAGAGGCAGTGTGATGCTCTGGGCAATGTTCTGCTAGGAAACCTTGGGCCCTGGCATTCATGTGAATGTTACTTTGACATGTACCACCTACCTAAACATTGTTGCAGACCAAGTGCACTCCGTCATGGCAACAGTATTCTCTGATGGCAATAGCCTCTTTCAGCAGGATAATGTGCCTTGCCACACTGCAAAAATTGTTCAGGAATGGTTTGAAGAACATGACAAAGAGTTCCAGGTGTTGCATAGTTCACCAATTGAGCTCTCTGGGATGTGCTGGACCAACAAGTCCGATCCACGGAAGCCCCATCTCGCAACTTACGGGACTTAAAGGATCTGCTGCTAACATCTTGGTGCCAGATACCAGAGGACACCTTCAGTGGTCTTACAGAGTCAATGCCTCAACGGGTCAGAGCTGTTCTGGCAGCATTAGGGGGACCTACACAATATTAGGCAGCTGGTTTTAATGTTAATCGGTATATATGTTACTCTCACTCATATCCGACGTAGCTGGCTTGTATGGCATTAGGAGTCTAAGCTTTGGACTCTTACTGGATACTTGTCCCAATCGGGGTTTGAACCCCCAATCTCCAGCATGGAAATCCAACTTTCTTACCAAATGAGCTATCCAGCTGCTTTTTTGCAATGGAGCATTGAATCATAGGGCTTTCTTGTAGTCAGCCCAGGCTGTGTTCAGGTTGGTCTGTCTGGTCTTTTAGAGTCTTGGTTGACTGCTCTATCAACCAGTTCCTGACGCTTTGACCCTTTGGTGTTGCCCAATTCCTTTCTGAGTTTTGCTCATGTATTGACTCATGTGCCCATTCATCAGCTTAGCTACTATGATGACTGACAGGATCTTCCATGTTGTGGAGAGGCAGGTTATTGGCTGGTAGTTTGAAGGTGTTGTACCCTTGTGGGGATCCTTTATGATCAGTATTGTTCTCCCCTGTGTTAGCCAGTCAGGGTTAGCCCCTGATGTTAGCAGCTGGTTTATCTGTGTCACCAGGCTTTCACAGAGTGCCATTAGCTTCTTCAACCAGTAGGCATGAATCATGTCAGGGCCTGGTGCACTCCAGCCCTTCATGTTTGAGACTCGTCGTTGGATGTTGGCCACTGTGATGATAACTGGTTCTTGTTCTGATATATTGCTGTGGTGTGCTCTTAGGCCCACAAGCCACTGGGCAATGGTGATGTGTGATGCCTCCTTTTCCCATATATCCTTCCAGTATTGCTCAGTCTCTGTTCTGGGTGTTTTTCCCCTATTACTCTACAGCTGGGAGTACACTTTGGACGGTTCTTTGAGGAACAGGCCAATTACTCTTTTGGCTTCTTCTTCTCTAGTGTATGCATCTCTTGAGCCTGGTGGCCAGAGCTGTGAGCCTTTTTTTGGCAGTTTCCAGAGCCTCACTTATGGACATCTTGCTGTACTTCTTCAACCAGGGGCTGTCATTCATCACACCTTTCTGCACCTCTGCTAACGGGCTAAAATCTCTCTGTGCTGCTTCGATCTTGGCTTCCAGCCTTCTTATCCTTGGAGGGTACTGTAGGTGACCTGTGTTCTTAATCCTGTACCCAAGCATCTCCAGGATTACAGTTGCAGTGGTATATGCAAGCTCATTGGTCTCTGCTATGGTGGCAGTTGAGATGTTGCGTGAGACTGTGTTCACATCTGCAAGCAGGCTTTGTGATTGTTCTTTGTCACTGAGTTGTGGAACCCATGCCCAAGGGTTGGCTGTCTTTAGTCTGGCCATGACTCTCATTTGAACCAAAGTAGCTTCAGCTGTCATGGCTGGTAGGATTGTTTCAGCTGGTTGGGCTCTGTCCTCATGTATCTCCTGCCTACTGGGTGGCCATTCAGGGGGCTGAACTGTATCAGGAATCGGGAACATTTATTTGTCGTTTCATTTCATGCACCTGTGCACATGAAATGAAAAAAAAATCATTTCCCCAGGCCCACAGCAGTGTAACACAAAGACAAAAACACATATCCAAACTACAAGAACACATATAGCCAAACTACAAAAACCACAAAACACATAGATCCAACATATCAGAAAAAAGAAAAAAAAAAAAAAAATATATATATATATATATATATAAATAAACATTGTTAAAAGAAACACTCAACGGTAGGAAAAGTGCTCAACAAATAAGGAGCTGTTTCATGCTTATGGCATGAAACAGGCTTGTACTGTCTCATAAAGGATTCACTTGAATCACTGGATTATATATGTGTGTGTGTGTGTGTGTGTGTGTGTGTGTGTGTGTGTGTGTGTGTGTGTGTGTGTGTGTGTGTGTGTGTGTGTGTGTGTGTGTGTGTACAAAAGTACTGGGACACCTGGCCATTACATCTACAGGAGCTTTTATGACATCCCATTCTAAATCCATAGGCATTAATATGGAGTTGGTCCCCCCTTTGCAGCAATAACAGCTTTCACTCTTCTGGGAAGGCTTTCAACAAGATTTTTAGAGTGTGTCTGTGGGAATGTTTGCCCATTCATCCAGAAGAGCGAAGAGCATTTGTGAGGTCAGGCACTGATGTTGGATGAGAAGACCTGGTTCGCAATCTTCATTCTAGTTCATCCCAAAGGTGTTCGGTGGGGTTGAGGTCAGGGCTCTGTGTGGGCCAGTCAAGATCTTCCACACCAAACTCACCCAACCATGTCTTAATGGACATTGCTTTGTGCACTGGGGCACAGTCATGCTGGAACAGAAAAGGGCCCTCTCCAAACTGTTCCCACAAAGTTGGAAGCACAGAATTGTCCAAAATGTCTTGGTATGCTGAAGCATTAAGATTTCCCTTCACTGGAACTAAGGGACCTAGCTCAACCCTCTGAAAAACAACCCCATACCATTATCCCTCCTCCAACAAACTTTACAGTTGGCACAATGCAGTCAGGCAGGTAACGTTCTCCTGGCATCCGCCAAACCCAGAGTCATCCATCAGACTGACGGACAGAGAAGTGTGATTTGTCACTGCACAGAACAAGTTTCCACTGCTCCAGAGTCCAGTGGCAGCGTGCTTTACACCACTCCAACCGATGCTTGGCATTATGCTTGGTGATGTAAGGCTTGCATGCAGCTGCTCAGCCATGGAAACCCATTCCATATATAAAGCTCCCGGCGCACTGTTTTTGTGTTGATAATGCCAGAGGAAATTTGGAACTCTGCAGTTATTAAGTCAACAGAGCGTTGGCGACTTTTACGCACTATGTCCCTCAGCACTCGTTGACCCCGCTGTGTGACTTTACGTGGTTTGCCACTTCGTGGCTGAGTTGCTGTTGTTCCTAAACGCTTCCACTTTTCAATAATACCACTTACACTTGACCATGGAGTATCTAACAGGAAAGAAATTTCACAAACTGACTTATTGCAAAGGTGGCATCCTATGACAGTACCATGCTTGAATTCACTGAGCTCTTCAGAACAACCCCTTCTTTCACAAATGTTTGTAAATGCAGACTACATGGCTAGCTGCTTGATTTTATACACCTGTGGCAATGGGTCTGAATGAAACAACTGAATTCAATGATTAAGAGGTCTGTCCCAATACTTTTGTACATATAGTGTGTATGTATGTATGAATGTATGTGTGTGTGTGTATATATATACACACACACACACACACACACACACACATATATATATATATATATATATCAACACGGATACAGGAAAAAAGATTTTAATGCATAGCAGTACAGGCCTGTTTCGTGCGTCTCGCACTCATCAGCTGCTAATGTTTTTTTTTCACAAAGAATCACACCGTTACGTTGCCCAGCATCACGCCCCTAATGTCGGTTGGACAACGACCAATCAGATGGGGAAACATTCAAATTATAACAGCCAATGGGGTAGGTACTTTATGATGCACAGCAACCAATGGAGGGGTAGAAAACATTACAACCAATGGGACTGGGGTTTTTTTGAAACGCATTTAGGGGCCAGGGCACTGTTGAAACGATGTGCATTAAAAATATAACAAGGTAACATGTGAATTATATATTGGGGTGGTGTTGGGGCACAGTTGGAAGGAAAGGTAGTTAAAAAAAAACATATTTAAAAAACCCATATTTAAAATAACATATTTTAAAAAAATCCACATTTAAAATAGCATATTTAAAAATAGCATATCTTTTTAAAAATAACATATTTTAAAAAGAAACCTATTTAAAAAACCCATATCTAAAATAGGATATTTTAAAAAAATCCATATTTAAAATAGCATATTAAAAAAAACAGCATATGTAAAAAACATAATAAATGTCATATGTGCGTCATCTAATGGGGGGGGGGGATAATAAAGATGTTTTACTTATAGTTACAAAGGAGATATTTTTTTCGGTGTCTGATTGGTCGCTGTCCAATCGACATTAGGGGCGTGATGCTGGGCAACATAATGGTATGATTTTTTGTGAAAAAAACATTAGCAGCTGATGAGTGCGAGACGCACAAAACAGGCCTGTACTGCTATGCATTAAAATCTTTTTTCCTGTATCCGTGTTGATATTCCATTCCTCATTAGTCGAGCACTCAACACCATTGAGTTTCAGAAAAAAACGCTATATATATAAAACTTTTTTAAAACTCAATGGTAGAGAAACTGCTCAACAAATAAGGAGCAAAATAATCCAGTGAGTCAAGTAAATTCTTTATGAGACAGTACAAGCCTGTTTCATGCCATAAGCAATCACCAGCTGTCAATCTGGGTTGACAAAGAAAATCAAAGAAGCAGGTCACAGTTGCTTTATCAACATGTGAAGCTGAATACATGGTGTTGGCTGTGACCACGCAAGAAAGTCTGTATCTTAAACAGTTACTGAATGGGATGGACAGTGAGTGGCAGTACGCACCAGTAAGGATTTCTGAGGATAACCAAGGTGCAATTGCTATGTCCAAAGACCCAGTGTGTCGCCAGAGGTGCAAACAAATTGATATTATGTATAATTTCGTTCGTTCAGCAACTCAATGATGGCATGATAACAATTGAATATTGTGCTACAGTGGATATGGTTGCAGATGCTAAACCGATGACAAAGTTCAAGATGGAGAAATTTGAGAGTTTTATCTTTGGTGTTTAAGCTCCATCAAGACATGTGATTGTAAGTGCCTTAAGTTGTTGGTTATAGAATGTTGTATGATCTGTATAAGATCAAGTAGGGGTGATGTATGAGATCACGTGTGATCTCATACGTCATACGTAATGCATAATACCTAATGCGTAATGTGCAGCAATTCTGATAAAATGTGCATACACCATTAAAGATGTACTCTTTTACGGTTTACTGGCAACCGATGTGAGCTGTGTGTTTTATTGCTTCTGTTAAAATGAGAACCTAAATAGTTTATCCCACATGAAAATGGCAGCGCCAACAGTTTGGATATATGTGGTCTTGTAATTTTTGGATGTGTTTTTGTCTTTCTGTTGCACTGCTGTGAGCTGGGGGAAACAATATTTCGTTTCATTTCATGGACGCAAGTACTTGAAGTAAAATGACAAATAAACTGTTCCTGATTCCTGATGTGCACTACTATTGTATAGTAAGTCTCTCTCTCTCTTTCACACTCACACAAAGTTATTATTTTTAGACAGAAAAAGAGTCAAAGGCATGAAAGCTGTGTGTAAAGATAAAAATAAATTGCACATGAGCGCATAAAAAATGAAAGGGAAATATAGTTACTTTGCCACAGACCTACATGAGCTTGCTTCTCAATCTTTCCCTGACATGCCAAGCCAAAGATTTACCATATGGCAGCCCAGGAGGCAAAGGGAAAACTAGAAAAAAAAATCATTCAAGACAGTTATACTGTGTTGAATCTTAATCACGTAGTCTACTGCTAGCCTACCTTGGTCCATAATTATAGTATTTATAATTAATTATTTACTCTCCTATTCTCTACAGACTGCCTACTTCAGAGAACAAAGAACATCTATTAAGGTCGTTCTCCTTTTATTCCTTTCTGTGCAATTCTTTTCATTTCTCTGTACTTACTTAGAACTCTTCAGCCACAGACAACTATCGGATCCTAATTTTAGCCTGAAATTTTAGCCTGATTTGAAAAGAAAATATCTGCCAATCCTCTCTTACAGTGTTGTCATAACATCATGTTTTTGACTTTGACACCAATACCAAGTTTAATATCACGATACACAATACCAAAATGAAACGATACTGATTCAATACTCGATACCTAATATATCAGAAACAGAATGTCCACAAGTGCTGATCATATTTTCGAATTCACAGTTTATTAACAACCTTGTAACAACATGAGCTTGCTGGACAAGTCTAAAAAAAAAACTTGTTTTTTTGCTGGGTCTACAACCTTGGGGGGGTGGAGGGGTGTCATCCCAGGTCATCCTCTGTGTGGAGTTCGCATGTTCTCCCTGTGTCTGCCATGGAGTTTCTCCAGGTGCTCTGGTTTCCCTTACCATCACAAGAAACATGCATGTTAGGGTTTAGGCTCTTGTCTGTGCCCCTGACCAAGGCAATGGGAAAAGAACTGGAGTTGGTCCCTGGGCGCAGCACGAAGGCGGCAGTCCACTGCTCCCAGCTACACAGATCACAGCTAGGATGGGTTAATTTGCAGTACTCCACAAGGGGATTAATAAAGGGAACTTAATTAATTAATTAAATGTTACTCCAGCAACCCAATCACATTATTTTAACCCAGGGGTATTATGTTCAATATGAGCAATGTTATATATGTTTGGAGTCAGTGACGTGCTCAGTCCTCTTTGGAGTTAAGTAATATATTTGTTGGGTGCTCTTTGGTCCAAAGTTAGTAGTTTCAGATGAAAAAAAGAGAACAAATCTCTCTGACCAAGGCACTCTGTGTAATTAAAAATGTCTTTATTGAAACTTGGACATATCCAAAAATGACCTAAAAATGCCCACGCGTAGCGGCTTGGGCCTTCTTCAGGGCATAGTGAGAGAAGACAGGAGTGAATGGTTTTTGTGCAGGCACAGAGCACAGGTATTAGTTGCTTCATCACACAATACAGCCGCTGTGCCTCCAGGATGAAACAAATAATCAGGTCCAATTGTAAAACAATGAATAGTGATCCACTTCTAAAGGAAATTTTCCCAAATCCACCTATGACAGTGTTCAGAAAAGCACCTTCTATAAAAGACAAACTTGTCAGGAGTTACCTGCTAGGCTCAAAAGAAAAAACATGGTTGCATAAAGACCTTTGGGGAACTTATAAGTGCGGGTCATGTAAACATTGTGAGGGTGTCATTCAGTGCAAGACATTCCTTGACCTGAAAACCCAAAAAGAATACAAAACCAATGGCTTTATCAATTGTAATTCTGAGTTTGTTATAGATCGCCTACAGTGCCCATGTGGGTGCTTTTACGTAGGTAGGACAAAGAGGAAATTAAAAGAAAGTTTCTCTGAACACAAATATGCAATAAGGATCAACAATGAAGACTATCCAATGGCTAAACACTATAGAGAAATGCACCATAGCGACCCTTCATCCTTAAGAGTCCAGGGTATTGAGATGATAAAGGGGGTAGATTGAAAAAGCTGCTGCAGCAGGGAACCTTTTGGATCTGGAATTTTAAGGCAATGGAATATCCAGGTTTGAAAGAGGAGATAGACTATAGGCCTTTTTTGTAAAAATGTCTAATTTATAGTCTACTGTTTTTCTGAGTCACTGTGAACATGTACCTTTATTGTGATATAGTTGTGGGTGTGTGTACACTTAACGTGTTTTTGTTTTCTTTTTACAATGAACTGTGTTTGGCATGTGATTGCTCTCTAGGATCTATGTGAGGGGCGGGTCTTAGTAATTGGTTGCTTCAGTTCCAATCAAGCAACTAACACCTGTGCTCTGTGCCTGCACAAAAACCATTCATTCCTGTTTTGTCTCACTATGCCCTGAAGAAGGCCCAAGCCGCTACACGTGGGCATTTTTAGGTCCTTTTTGGATATGTCCAAGTTTCAATAAAGACATTTTTAATTACACGGAGTGCCTTGGTCAGAGAGATTTGTTCTCTTTTTTTCATATGAGCAATGTTATGTTCACTAAATTTACGATGGGAGTGTGCCTTTTTTACTGGCCATTCTGTCTGACACTGTAGGGCCACCGTAATTCATTAGTGACATGTAGCGAGTAGCCCTATGCTATTTAGCTATACAACTGTTTTAAAAGCAGCAAAATGAGACCCCAAATAACTGTAGCTTTTAATACATTTGTCATTTTGGAACTCCTATTTTCTATCATTCTTGTCATGCTATTTACAATACAGGATAGCGCTGACATTGATATGCTACTCTACTGATACACTACTACTACTACTTTCAGCTGCTCCCGTTAGGGGTCGCCACAGAAGATTATCCGTTTCCATCTCTTCCTGTCCTCTGCATCTTCCTCTGTCTCACCAGCCACCTGCATGTCCTCCCTCACCACATCCATAAACCTCCTCTTTGGTCTTCCTCTTCCCTGGCAGCTTCATATTCAGAATCCTTCTACCAACATACCCAGCATCTTTCCTTCGCAAATATCCAAACCATCTCTAACTTGCCTCTCTTGCTTTGTCTCCAAACCATCCAACCTGAGCTGTCCCTCTAATATACTCTAATATACAACTGACGATGTCACTTAGTTGAGTAATGAAACATATCTGTCAATAAACGTTGTATTTAGATGAACTAATTCAACCTTCGTTAATTTTCTTACCTGGATTATTGAGCATGCATCAAGACGCTAATATACTCATTCCTAATCCTGTCCTTCTTCGTCACTCCCAACAAAAATCTTATCATCTTCAACTCTGCCACCTCCAGCTCCACCTCCTGTCTTTTCATCAGTGCCACTGTCTCCAAACCATATACTAACATATAGCTGGTCTCAAAACCATCTTGTAAACCTTCCCTTTAACTCTTGCTGGTACCCTTCTGTCGTAAATCACTCTTGACACTCTTCTCCACCCACTCCATCCTGCACTCTCTTCTTCACCTCTCTTCTGCACTTATTATTTTGAACAGTTGACCCCAAGTATTTAAACTCATATGCCTCCCTCACCTCTACTGCTTGCATCCTCATCATTTCGCTATCCTCCATCTCGTTCATGCTTACTCCATGTATTTTCTTACTCCAACTCACTTTCATTCGTCTTCTCTCCATTGCATACCTCCCTTCTCCAGGCTCTCCTCAACCTGCACCCTACTCTCGCTACAGATCAAAATGTCATCTGCGAACATCATAGTCCACAGAGACTCCTGCCTGATCTCACCCGTCAACTTGACCATCACCACTGCAAACAAGAAAGGGCTGAGCTGATCCTTGATGTAATCCCACCTCTACCTTCACCCCATCTCTTATTTCAACCACACACCGCACCAGTCACACAGCCCTCATACATATCTTGCACCACTCTTACATACTTCTCTGCCACTCCTGACTTCCTCATACAATACCATATTTCCTCTCTCCGCACCCTGTCGTATGCTTTCTCTAAATCCACAAAGACACAATATAACTCCTTCTGGCCTTCTCTATAATTCTCCATCAACATTCTCAAAGTAAACATCACATCTGTAGTGCCCTTTCCTAGCATGAAAACATACTGCTTCCTGCTAATCATCACCTCTCCTCTGTAGGCGTCACCACGGTGTTGTCAATCACCATCACCACTGAAAACACCGTAGTGACGCCAACTTGGACAGTGAGGAATCTGGGTGTGATCCTGGACGACCAACTGTCGTTTGCTGAAAACATTGCATCGGTTGCTCGCTCCTGCATAGTTCTCCTCTATAACATCAGGAGGATTCACCCATTCCTCACCGACGAGACAGCACAGGTGTTCATCCAGGCTCTGGTCATCTCCCAGCTGGACTACGGCAACTCTCTCCTTGCCGGCGCCCCGACGTCGGCCATCAGACCTCTGGAGCTTGTTCAGAAAGCTGCAGCTCGTCTGGTGTTCAACTGCATGTCGCTACACTTGCTCCCAGTAGCTGCCTGCATCCAGTTTAAGACTCTGGTGCTAGCCTACAGGGCAGTGAAAGGAACAGCGCCTTCCTATCTCCAGGCCATGGTCAAGCCCTACTCCCCAGCCCGACCACTTCGCTCTGCTGCCTCGGGATGCCTGGTTGCCCCACAGCTCAGAGGCCCTTGCTTCCAAACGACCCGGCTCTTTTCTGTCCTGGCCCCACAGTGGTGGAATGAACTCCCCACTGATGTCAGGACAGTGGAGTCGCTGCCCATCTTTCGGTGCAGGTTGAAAACTCACCTCTTTAAGAACTACAACCCTGTTACTTGTTCTTAGCACTTATTGTATTCACTCATTAAAAAAATAAATCTATTTCTTGCACTTTTACTTTAGCACTGGTTTTGCTCTTAGATGCTTGTTTAGATGCAGTTATGACCTCTGATGACTAGTAGTTCTCCTGATTTCCTACATTGAATGCACTTATTGTAAGTCGCTTTGGATAAAAGCGTCGGCTAAATGACTGTAATGTAATGTAACCTTACTTAACCTGGCTTCCACTACTCTTTCCCGTATTTTCATGCTGTGGCTGATCAACTTTATACTTCTATAGTTGCTACAGCTTTGCACATCACCCTTATACTTGAAAATCAGTACCAGTATGCGTCTCCACTCCTCAGGCATCCTCTCACTTAAAAACTCCACTGCCATCTCTCCTAACAGCCCGGTATCAAAAGATTTCGTGTCATAGTCACGAAATTTAATCTATGAAATCGTGCTGGGGGACACTATGTCACTAAAATGTTCTTGTCCGGCACCATGAAGTTGTAGCCAATGCATTCCTATGGGCCAAGTTTTTCTTGCGCGAGTCACGTTATCAAGATGCTGGGTCTGGCTGGTCTGGCCTCCCAGGAGAATGCCGGTCACTTACATATATTTGAAAACACAAAAACTACCCTAACCCTAACCGCCATAGTTTTTGTGTTTTCAAATATATGTAAGTGACCGGCATTCTCCCGGGAGGCCAGACCAGCCAAAGCCAGCATCTTGATAATGTGACTTGCGCAAGAAAAAATTTGGTCAATTCCCCATATGTGTATGGTTAATAAATTAAATAAATACCTGCACTATCAAGAGCCAAATTCAGTTTCCCCTCCTTTCCTTCAAACATAGACGAAACTGTCATAGGAATTTACATGGTTCACGGCTGACTTGTCTCAAAAAGCTCACATAAAAAAAAAAAGAAGCTCACATCAATCTTTGGCTTATATCTGGTTCTCTGGCACCCTCCTTATGTTCAAGCAATATCTCTCCTGCTCCCCTAACGAACCATGCTGGAATTGTCTTGTCCTATCCGATGCAAATTCCAGTAAACAAAGAATTCCAGGATACTGGAAACTTAATTATTCTTTCCTTAAACAATCCTCCTATTGTTTAGGCATTAAAAATTATAAATAGCTTCATTACCAGGAATGAAATATCCTCTATTTCTAAATGGGAATTGATTAAATTTGAATGTAGGAAATTTTCCATCAAATTTGGCAAACAATATTCAAAAACTAACTGATGATGAACTTGATGCAGTTATACAGAATGCCCCCTCCAACAAAAGCCCTGGACCCAGTGGGTTACCATTTGAATTTTACAAAACTTTCTGGCAGGACAATAAAGATATGGTTTTGGCTGTTCTTGAGGAATGTATTGAGAACGGAGGGCTAAGTGAATCAATGAAACAAGGCCTTATTTTTCTAATCCCTAAGCCAAACTAAGATAGTTTATATTTAGATAATTGGCATCTAATATCATTATCAAACTCAGATTATAAATTGTTTGCTTCACTGTATGCTAAAAGACTGAAACCCTGTCTGAACGAAATTATATCACCAACTTAATCTGGGTTTATGAAGGACAGACACGTAAGTAATAATATTCGTTTAATCCTAGATTTATTAGATTATTCTGATTAAAATAACAAAGAAGCAGTTATACTTCTTTTTTTTTTTTTTACAAAGCCTTCGACACTGTGGAACACCCATTTATAAGTGAAGCTTTACTTCGTTTTGGCTTTGGGGGAAATTTCAGAAAAATTGTTCACGCGCTCTATAAAAATATCAATAGCTGTGTCTCTTTAGTTAACGGTACTTCACCTTGTTTTGATGTTACACGAGGTATCAGATAAGGGGGACCAACATCTCCGTTTTTATTTTTAATTGCTGCCGAAGTTATTGACCTATTCACTGTACATTGTACAAGTATCGAAGGTATAAAAATAGAAGAAAATAACTTAATTAGTCAACTGGCTGATGACACCTGTCTCTTTTAGTCCATGGGCCAGAGCCCAAAATTTCCTATTTCGGTACACTCAAGGTGGCAAAACTTACTTATAATTTTTGAAAGGATCCATGTCTGTAGATGATATTTTGGTATGATAACCATTCCTGAGTGGCAGCTGTATCACAGTTATCAGCTCATGAAGTTAACCACCCCCTAAAGTAAATTGCATTTTAGACGCTGGTGCATATCCTGGTTTAGCCTCATGGTCAGGACATTTTTCAATGTTCTATAATATTGTCTTTGGTATCATTTTAAAGGGGACCTTCTTAGCTTTCATTCAAGCCCTGTTGTGGATATTTCTCACAAATATAGAGGTCACTTGAGCTCTTCAACCCGTCAATAACACACATCTTTCTGCAATGTTCGCCTAAACTATATACTTTCTTTTAGCCCTGTGGCATCTAGGAATATCAGGGACACAAAACACAAAAACTGGAATACTCACGGGACTGTAAAGATTCAGGAAATGTATAATATACCCATACTATTTCATTGTGTGAGGTGACTGTGAACCTTAAATTAGAAGGGCATTATTACTAAGAAACTAACTAGACCAAAGCCAGTTAGTCCATGGGTCAGACCAGATATCGATATCACCCAAGGTGACACAACTTCACTGGTGCCCTTTTATTTGGTACACTAACAGAAGTAAAATAATACATGATAACCTTTCCAAATGAGCAGCTATTTCATTTTTCTTTCAGGAAACCTGTTTCTGTGCCTCTCACGATTGTGTATGTGCCCAGATTTTTACAAATATAGCATTTCAACACCCCTGGTACTGATTAGCCTAGCTTAAACTCTGGGACAGTTCTTAGTTGGCCAACAACCAAGGATAACCAGTACTGTGTACTTCCATTCATTGTGCTAAGCTAGGCTAACGTGCAGCCAGATAGCTTTCTACTAAACACATATAGAGGAAACTGGTATCTATCTTCTTGTCGCACTCTGGAGAAGATTGTAAGCTAATTTCCCATAATGTTAGCATGTTCTTTTAATGTATATGTTAATATGATTAGTTAAAGTGGCTACGAGGAACTTTCATCTTGTGTTGATTTTAGCGGCCTCATGTGGACAAAATACAGCTGTTGCATAGCAACTAGGTAATGTATCTATTTGTGGCTATGTAAGATAAATAATGGTAATATGACGCTGGTGAAGCAAAGTAAACTTTGTTTTAGTAGTGTTCATACACCTAAGTTACATGTATTTGTTTGTATGTGGCAGGTGAAAACTGACTGAATATGGCCACTGGTGAACAAGCAAGTTTTTACCCAATACCAAAGCGCCCACGGGTGGAGTGCATTATCCACTGTTCTGATGATACAGATAAGCTGGTTTCACTACAAAGTGTCGACTCATGGAGAACTCTGCTCAGGGCAGCTCAGATACGAAATCATGCACCAGTTTTGAAACTGGCAAAAGACATTCCTGAGGGACAGATTCCAGCAATCTACTACCACAGAAAGTGTCGCAGTATCTTCACTATGAAGCAAATTCTTGATGGCCTCCTTGCAAAAGAAAAGGAAAGTTGTGTCTCTGCTGAAGAGAAACAATCTAAGAGAGTAGCTCGACATGCTCCAAGTACATCTAGGACTTATGATGCAGAGTGCATATTTTGTCAGAAAAACAGCAAATATTCCAAGAGACAGAATACGAGAGAAGTACTGGTGCAGTGTCGAGAACTGCGAGCTGATGCAAAGATCAGGAGTGCAGCCACAAAGAAAAGGGACAGCAGAATCCTTGCCATTGTGAGTAGAGACCTTGTAGCAGCTGAAGGGCACTACCACAGGTCATGCTATAAACTTTACACCAAAGAAGAGGTTTCCAAAGGAGAGGTTGCCAGCAATGAAGATGATGATGCTGCAGCCCAGTATGAAGCTGCTGTGAATAAGGCATACAATGAGCTGTTCCTCTTCATCAGGATGGAGCTTTTTGGCAATCCTCAAGTGATGACAATGACTGATCTCTCTTCTAGACTGGTAGCTTCAATGAGCTCCCAAGGCATTGCCCAAGTCAAGGAATCAACCAAGAAGCACATAAGGCGAAACCTGGAGAGTGAGTTTGCTGGAGCCTTGCAGATATTCCCTGATGAGAAAGGAAAATTCCTCCTCTATCCCGATAACCTGTCCATGAGGGAACTTGCCAAAGAAAATCAGTCTCTCAAAAGGGAGCTGCAGACCCTGAAAAGTGTCAGTGCACAAGATGTTATAGCCAAAGCAGCCATCAAATTGAGAGCAGACATTAAAAGTCAAGATGTTCCTCAAACCTGGCCGCCTGAAGTCAAACCAGAAGCAGAATGTCCTACCATTCCAGAGTCGCTCATTATCTTCCTGTACTCTCTACTCACAGGCTCAAATGATCCTGATCATGCATCCCAGAGAGTGCAGTGCCTTCTGCAGTCATTTGGCCATGACATAGTATATGCAGTGACATGTGGAAATACCAAGCCTTCCAAGCACATTGTTCTGCCATTCAGTGTCAAATCGTTGACAGGAAATGTAGAGTTGATAAACATCCTCAACCGACTTGGTCACAGTGTGTCCTATTCACAGATGGAAGAGATCAACACTGCCCTGTGTCTCCAGAAACTCTCATCATCAGGGAGTGGCATTGCCCTTCCAGCTAACATCCATCCTGGCATATTCACAACTTTAGCCTGGGACAATATCGACCGTCTTGAAGAAACTGTCAGTGGTGAGGGAACATCTCACAGAGTCAATGGGATTGCTGTGCAAGCAAAACCAGTCAACCCACTTCCTGTCCAACCCATGCCCACTGTTCCCAAAACAAAGAAGAGAAGCATTGATGGACCCCCACCAATGTTACCAACTTACAATGCTGGACAACGGGTAGGGCCACCACAAAGCAAAAAGTCAGATGCCGATACTGCAGCCAATACTAAGCTTGCCAGAGAGAAAAACCTTCTTTGGGTCCTAGCACGCATGTCACAACAAGAAGAACAGTCAGTCAGCAGCTGGACAGGCTTCAACATCCTGACTCGAGGAGAGATGACGGTCATCCCCGACAATATAGGCTATCTGCCTACCATCAATGCTCCAGCGACACAAATGTCTACTGTCAACGAGGTGCTTAACCAGTCACTGAGCATCATGCAGTGCTTAGGCCTGAGGAAGATTGTCTGTGTCTTTGACCAAGCCCTGTATGCGAAGGCTGTCGAGATCACATGGAAACACCATGACAAGTTCCATGATATCATCGTTAGGCTTGGGGTATTCCACACCATCTGCACACTGCTGGCAATAATAGGAAAGCGTTTCCAAGATGCTGGACTCAAAGACCTCTGCATTGAGTCTGGCATGATTGCAGAAGGCTCAATTGCTGGTGTTATGGATGGCCGCAAGTACAACAGGGCAGTGCGACTACACAAGCTCCTGTATGAGGCTCTCATGCGACTGACCTTGAATGGTTTCCTGTCCTGGTTGGAAGAAACTCACAGGAATGACATGGTTCACCTGAATGAGACACTGAAGACCATTGACAGCCTTGGGAAAGAAGTCTCACAACATGCTTTGAAGGAGGTCCTCGAGAACAGCTCTTGTACACGCATCATGGATCTATTTGAAGTCTACCGTGAGTTCCTTAGAGGTGGAAACGGCAGCCTCTCGAACTTCTGGATGTCCTATTTGGACATGGTTGAAATCTTGTTGGGGCTCATCCGAGCATCCAGAGAGGGAGACTGGATGCTACACTTGGCTAGCATTCGAGCAATGATCCCATGGTGCTTTGCTTATGACAGGATGAATTATGCACGCTACCTCCCCTACTGCTACGCCCAGATGTCTGAGCTGCCCATCACACACCCAGATGTGTACACAGAATTCATGGAAGGAGGCATCTCAGTCCAACTGGGCTCCACCAATCCCTTTGGCCGAATCCCTGTTGACCAAGCTATAGAAGAAACGGTGAACAAAGACACCCAAACAGCTGGAGGGACAAAGGGATTCAGCTTGAAGCCAGGAGCTGTGACCAAATATTATCTCACAGCTGAGTATAGAAGCATGTACCTCAGACAGCTGAGAGACCTGACAGGTCAAGGCAGGTGCAAATGGTCTCATCCAGATCTACAGAGTCCAAGGATCAAGAGAGATGAAGCAGATGTCCAGTCTCTCATGGACCTTATGGAGAATAACTGGCTCAATCCTATGTCCCCTGATGAGACTGATTTGGTTAGCCTCTCCACTGGCAACATGGCTCCACCTGATGTGACCATAGATCTCTTGAGAGCTCTTGAGAAAGGAGAAGAGGCCTACCAAGCATTCCAGCAAACAAGGTTAGATGCAGACCCACCACCTGTGAAATTCCACGACAAGATGACCAAGCAAAGTCTGAAAACATTCTCCAATGTCAGCACAAAACAAGCTCATGGAAAGAAAGCACAGGATGTGGTTCTGAAGGCAGATAGAAACCTTTTCAGTCACATGATCCTGGTGGCTGAAAGCAGGAAGGTGAATCTGAAGGATGTCCTTGCCTACCCATTGGGCCCACTACTATGGGCACTGGCAAATGCTGATGGGTCCTTACGAAAAACAAACAAGGCTGCACTTGCCAGAGAGCTTGAAAAGAATGTATCTCCTGCAGAAGACATCCCAATCCCATCTACTTCCATCATTGATGGGACGAGCCTGGTCCAAAAAATGAATGGCAACAACAAAACCTTTGCACAGGTGGCAGAGTCAGCCTTGACCCAGGTCCTCCATGAGGGAGCACAGAGTGGGAGGTTTGATGTTGTTTTTGATGTCTATCACCAGACTTCGATCAAAGATGCTGAACGACTGAACCGGGGTGGAGACATCACTCTCCAGTACAAGAATCTTGCAGGGGGACACCACGTCCAGCAGTGGAGAAAATTTCTGTGCAGTTCCTCCAACAAGACCAGTCTCATCAAGTTTCTGGTGGAAGAGTGGAAACTCCCACGATACAGAGCTATGCTGCATGGCAAGGTGTTGTACATGACCTGTGAGGAAACCTGCTACAAGTTGACAGAAGATGGGTGTGAGGAAGCAGCAGAACTGCACTCCACACATGAAGAAGCTGACACCCGTCTGCTCCTGCATGCATTGCATGCAGCAAATGCGGGCTCAACGTCAGTTATCATCACAGCTGAGGACACTGATGTCATGGTGCTTTGTCTTGGCTTCCAGAAGGACATCACCTGTCCCATCTACCAGAAGTGTGGGACTCAGAACTGCACACGGTTTGTCGACATCACCAAACTGGCAAGTTCACTTGGAGACAGCATCTGTGACAGCCTAATTGGCTTACATGCCTTCACAGGCTGCGACACTGTCAGTGCATTCGCTGGTCGAGGGAAGCTGAATGCCCTGAAGATAGTGAGAAAGCACACCTCCTGCCAAGAGACTTTTAGTCAACTGGGACAGACATGGAATGTGAGTGATGAGCTGTTCCAGAAAATTGAGCAGTTCACCTGTCGGATGTATGTTGCTAATAGCAGCACTGCTGAGGTGAACAAACTGCGTTACCAGCTCTTCTGCACCAAAAGGGGAGAGGTTGAGTCCAGCCAGCTGCCACCATGTAGAGACTGTCTCTTTATGCATGTTCAACGAGCCAACTATCAGGCAGCAATATGGAAGTGCTGTCTGCAGGCTAACCCTGTGGTGCCAAGCCCTACTGAGTATGGATGGACAGACGATGAAGGCAAGCTGGCCATTTACTGGATGCGCTCCCCACCTGCACCAGATGTGGTCTTGGAAATGCTAACATGCAAGTGTGTGCATTCATGCAAAATGCCAAGCTGCATGTGCCTGTCAAATGGACTTCCATGCACAGACATGTGCAGGTTACAGACCTGCAGTAACCAAAAACAGCAGGATGGTCCAGAACTGGACTTTGAACTTGGGGAGTCAGATGATGAGAGAAACGAGCAGTTTGATGAATGACAGTGTGATGATTCTGATGGTATTACTGTGGTAGTAGTCTATTGATGCACAGGATGTTGATTCTGGACTTGGTTACCCAGAGCTTGATAACAATAATGTAACCATATTCACATATACCCATTACCCTACCCATTACCATTACATATACCCACTAATGATATGGGATTACATGTATCATTGACTAAGTATATGTAAATGTCAATGTTGTTTAAAATATTAAAATAGTTCATTACCTCACTATGGTATTCCTTTTTATCATGTATTTTGATTGTGTATTTAAACAAATGTATAGAGACCAGTTTGTGACCTAACTGGCTTTGGTCTAGTTCTCATTTAAGGTTCACAATCACCTCACACAATGAAATAGTATGGGTATATTATACATTTCCTGAATCTTTACAGTCCTGTGAGTATTCCAGTTTTTGTGTCCCTGATATTCCTAGATGCCACAGGGCTAAAAGAAAGTATATAGTTTAGGCGAAAATTGCAGAAAGATGTGTGTTATTGACGGGTTGAAGAGCTCAAGTGACCTCTATATTTGTGAGAAATATCCACAACAGGGCTTGAATGAAAGCTAAGAAGGTCCCCTTTAAAATGATACCAAAGACAATATTATAGAACATTGAAAAATGTTCTGACCATGAGGCTAAACCAGGATATGCACCAGCGTCTAAAATGCAATTTAGTTTAGCGGGTGGTTAACTTCATGAGCTGATAACTGTGATACAGCTGCCACTCAGGAATGGTTATCATACCAAAATATCATCTACAGACATGGATCCTTTCAAAAATTATAAGTAAGTTTTGCCACCTTGAGTGTACCGAAATATCGTCTGGCCCATGGACTATTTTTAAAGAATGAAGATCAAGTGCAGGTCATATTGGAGGCTTTAAAGAAATTCTCTACGGCCTCAGTCCTTACTATTAATCAGACTAAGCTCAAAATTTTAACAGTACATAATTCTGATAAGACATCAATAAGTGGTATAGATGTAAAAAAAATCAGTACGATATATTGGTATCTTAATAAATAAGTCAGCATCTGACAGAGTATCTGTCAAATTCTCACCTATGATAGAAAAAGCAAAAAAAATCTTTTAACTTTTGGTTGCAAAGTGACCTTACCATACAGGGCAGTGTACTGCTTTCACAGGCAGAAGGTATCTCAAGAATAGTATACCCTTCCATCTCACTTTATGTTGATCCAAAGATATGTGAAGCCATTGATTCTCTCCTATTTAACTTTATATGGAAAAACAAAACTAAGTATGGTAAAAGAAAAACATTTATTAGAAGCTACTCTGAAGGGGCTTTAATGCATTAGACTTTGAAACGATCAGTCAGGTTTTCAAGGTCAACTGGATTAAGCAATGTTTATCTAAAAATAATTGTCAATGGTTTTATATTCTTGATTTATTATTTGATAAGTGTGGTGGCCTAAGATTTCTGTTATCTTGTAATTACAAGTGTAATAAATTGCCTCTCAAGCTCACCAATTTTCAAAAACGAGCTCTTGAAGCTTGGATGATTGCTTTCAAGCATAATTTTTCTCCACATCCATGCATAATATGGAACAATCAGCATGTATTGTCTATAAACAAGTCCAGATATAGTATAAAAGAATATCACAAAAGTTACGATTTCTCATCAAAAGTGTATTAATATATGGCCCTTTGAGTGGAGAAATTCCCAAGCTTTTAATTGGTGGGAAAGACCTATCAGATCCTATGTGTAATAATCACCATATCAGAAAAATACTGACCTCAGATCAGTTATTTTCCCAAATCGAATCTTTTATGGAAACTAAGTTTTCCAGAAATCCTAGCAGAGTACGTTTGGTCAGACCCTAATAAATTATTCATTCCAGATAAAATAAAAGAAGTCCACATGAAGGTATTACATAGATACTACCTTTGCAATAATTTATTGCATAGATTTAAAGAAGATATTTCTCCAGTATGCTCTTTCTGCAAAACAGAAATTGAATCTACATATTTCCCATTTATTCTATGAATGTACTTACTCTCAAGAGTTCTGGGTTGAAGTTGCTCAGTTGATTTTTCTAAGCTTTAACAGATTGACACCAATTTTAGAAGACATGGTCTTGTTTCTGAACTGTAATATAGACTCACAATCCACTAACAGTGCTCTCAAGCTTATCTGTCTCATCGGCAAATATCTCATACATAAGGCTAAAGTGCTTCGGATCACACCTAATATCCGGCTTTTTT
Source organism: Lampris incognitus (assembly GCF_029633865.1). NCBI lineage: Eukaryota > Metazoa > Chordata > Actinopteri > Lampriformes > Lampridae > Lampris > Lampris incognitus. The sequence goes on along the minus strand of NC_079212.1, from coordinate 25,459,058 downwards.
GTGGTAAATTACAACATCTCTTTGACTCTGGTTCTAAGATAACAATGAACACAAAAGCTATTTAGACCTCTCAAATAATAGGGAAAATACCTGGTAATAAAAATATATAAATTGAATTATATATATATATATATATATATATATATATATATATATATATATAGTAACGTGCATGGATAATTAGACATGTTGGTCCTTGACTAAAGGGTCAGACCCTTTAGTCAACTGGTTAACATTGTCGCTTGCAGAGTGGGAGACACGGGTTCACATCTCAGCTGTGGTGACCGTCTCCCGGGATGACCCCCTAATTCACTACATTGGTGTCAGAAGTGGGATGGTGAGACCGTGAGGTCATCGGAAGCGCGTGCGCCCAGAGGCGGGAGAGAGTTGAGATGCTGAAACGCGGGGACGCGCTTCCCGAAGGAGGGGGGGGGTAGTGTAACGTGCATGGATAACTATACATGTTGGTCCTTGGCTAACGGGTTGGACACTTTAGTCGACTGGTTAACGTTGTCGCTTGCGGAGTGGGAGACACGGGTTCACATCCCGGCTGTGGCGGTTCCCGGACTGCCCCCCCGAATTTGCTACTATATATATATATATATAGATAGATAGATAGATATTTAAGCTTGCATTTCCCTCATACATTCTGATGTTGACAGTGTTGTCTTTTGCTTTACTCTCTTTTTTCTTTTTAATATATTTGATGTTGATGTCTTATGTATAAATACAAGATGTTAAAGTTGACCAGTTCACGATGTGTTAAACTGACTGATGTATCTCTCTGTATAATATTTTGTAATTCTTGAAATGTGTTCAATTAAAAAAAAAAAAAAAAAAAAAAAACAACTATCAAATCCGCTGTGGCGACCCCTGGGAAACAGGGAACAAAATGGAGGAGGAGGAGGAGGAAGACGACAACGACGACGACGACAATTATGATTATAAACCTAACCATCCCCTGGCATAGCAAACACTGTAAAATGTTATCCTTACCTTCAAAAGGACTGTACAAGCTATTTCCCTGACAACTATTATGAATGGCCACTATAAAATGCCTAAATGTTGCTACGCTAGAAATTAAATTTGTCCTGAGTTACAGAAGTTGCTAACAATTAATCTCGCTAATGAAGGTTCCTGTATGATGCTAACCATGAGATGCCACTGTTCAGGGGGTTAGAGTTGGGGGGTTAGGGTTAGGATGGGTTAGGGTTAGGGGGTTAGGCTCTTAGGGGTTGGGGGTTATGGTTAGGGGGTTGGGGGGTTAGGGTTGGGAGGGTTAGGAGTGGTAAGGGTTGAGGGGGTTAGGGTTAACCTAACCTAGCCTCACGCCAAGGAGTCAGATTCTGCGGGGAGTCTGAAAATTGTTTAACACTGTTTTTTTCCCCTGCATTATATATCTCGACGGCAACCTTTGCTGACAGGTGATAGATTGCTGATGAAATTATTATTTAATCACCTACCAGGATGCTTTTACGGATTTACACAGACTCATCTGCATTTCACTGACTCTGCCTGTGACCTCTGCTTTGTGCGAACGCAGCTTCTCTTGTCTCCATCACATCAAGAATTATCTACAGAACAGCAGCGGTGATGCCTGAAACAGCAACCTGGCCCTGTTGGCCATCAGCAAACAAAGGACGAAGGCTTTGGATGTCCAGACCAACGCATCATTGATATGTTTGCGGCAAACCACAACAACCAGCAGATTGTGCTGCTCTGAAAACGTCAATGGTAAGTTTGAATATATTTTTAATAATAGGGTTGATTTGGAAACGGTGCTGACCTTGTCTCGTTTTGTGTGGCCTCAGTGGCCACCTGTTGTGCTCTGTTAACCAGTTCTCTCTCTCTCTCTCTCTCGCTCTCTCTCTCTGTGTGTGTGTGTGTGTGTGTGTATATGAGTTTTATTTTTTTGATGCTGCCGCCGCGCAACATACATGTCTTTCGCTGACACATTGTTTACTGTTGGTGTTCAGCACTACGGATAGGCCGATTCGCAACGTATTCTCGTGAAACGGTTCGTGTGATATCGTACGAAAAGTTATGCACAATTTTTCGTGGCTAATCCTACGAATAGATACGGTAAGTGTCTAGTCATTGTTGGGGGCATGGCGTGGGCGGAGTCGGTGTGGGGGAAAACTGGTTGACTCTCCAGGTAAGAGACACTTTGCTATAACCTTAAATATGATTATGCAAACTGACTGTAATATCAGTATCCTACGGTCATCCTACGGTCTATATTGGTATCCTACATTCATTAATGCTATGATATAAAAAACTAGTATGTCTTAGCATGTTAAGACAAAAATGAGTGAATTCCATGCAGTTTCGACTGTAGCAGCAACATTACTCAATGCTATTCACCTATATTTTGGCGATGTGCTATATTGTAACCCTTCTTTAATAAGGATAGAATTTTACCACAAGGTCAGGTATAGTATGAGTTGACTGTGTGTGAATAATCTGGACGAGGCACAAGGTAAGTAGAGTTGCATGGAATCATACTGTAGATTGTGAATAACAATATGTACCAATATTCATATGATGGTTCGCAAACACAAAAAAAAAATATATATATACATATACACTCACCGGCCACTTTATTAGGCACTCCTGTCCAACTGCTCGTTAACGCAAATTTCTAATCAGCCAATCACATGGCAGCAACTCAATGCATTTAGGCATGTAGACATGGTCAAGACGATCTGCTGCAGTTCAAACCGAGCATCAGAATGGGGAAGAAAGGAGATTTAAGTGACTTTGAACGTGGCATGGTTGTTGGTGCCAGACGGGCTGGTCTGAGTATTTCAGAAACTGCTGATCTACTGGGATTTTCACGCACAACCATCTCTAGGGTTTACAGAGAATGGTCCGAAAAAGAGAAAATATCCAGTGAGCGGCAGTTCTGTGGGCGAAAATGCCTTGTTGATGCCAGAGGTCAGAGGAGAATAGCCAGACTGGTTCGAGCTGACAGAAAGGCAACAGTAACTCAAATAACCACTCATTACAACCGAGGTATGCAGAAGAGCATCTCTGAACGCACAACACGTCGAACCTTGAGGCAGATGGGCTACAGTAGCAGAAGACCACACCGGGTGCCACTCCTGTCAGCTAAGAACAGGAAACTGAGGCTACAATTCGCACAGGCTCACCAAAATTGGACAATAGAAGATTGGAAAAACGTTGCCTGGTCTGATAAGTCTCGATTTCTGCTGCGACATTCGGATGGTAGGGTCAGAATTTGGCATCAACAACATGAAAGCATGGATCCATCCTGCCTTGTATCAACGGTTCAGGCTGCTGGTGGTGGTGTAATGGTGTGGGGGCTATTTTCTTGGCACACTTTGGGCCCCTTAGTACCAATTGAGCATCGTGTCACGCCACAGCCTACCTGAGTATTGTTGCTGACCATGTCCATCCCTTTATGACCGCAGTGTTCCCATCTTCTGATGGCTACTTCCAGCAGGATAACGCGCCATGTCATAAAGCTCGAATCATCTCAGACTGGTTTCTTGAACATGACAATGAGTTCACTGTACTCAAATGGCCTCCACAGTCACCAGATCTCAATCCAATAGAGCACCTTTGGGATATGGTGGACCGGGAGATTCGCATCATGGATGTGCAGCCAACAAATCTGCAGCAACTGTGTGATGCTATCATGTCAATATGGACCAAACTCTCTGAGGAATGTTTCCAGTACCTTGTTGAATCTATGCCACGAAGGATTAAGGCAGTTCTGAAGGCAAAAGGGGGTCCAACCCGGTACTAGCAAGGTGTACCTAATAAAGTGGCCAGTGAGTGTATATATATGCAAAATACAAGTATGTATTATACACTTATATGTTGCAGCACTGCAATACCCCTGTTGTGTAAAACACCCAAATAAACAAAATAATAAACAAAAGGAGATATCTCGTTGGGGGCCTTAACTGGAAGTTTTACTTGAATAAATCCATGAAGTGGCTGGCTACTGGAACAGTCTTACTTGAATAAATCCGTGAAGCGTTTCCTAGCTCACAGTTCATCGAGTTCGCCAACAGGAGGCGCTACGCAGTCAATGATGAACGATTTAGGAAGGCTGAATCTGCTTGACCTCTTCCGGTCCCAAAGTAGAATGGCGGGAAGACGCAACTTTGATGGCTAGGTTGTGGGCCGTGTCCAAACAACAGTTCGCTAATATAAGAAATAAAAATGTTCAGGCTTGCAATCACGGTAACGACTGGTGATCTGCCAGATCGCACAGAATGTAATGCAGTTTAACTGCTATTGCAAAATACATACTACGATTGAAATTAACATTTAGAAAATGACCACCTACAATATTTTCTACTCACAGAACAAAACAAAACAAACCTAATGTGAACATTTGCAAATATTTTCGAAATACATCAACCTCTAGAAGATATTAAAACCACAATATAGCAAAGAATTACATTCGCATTTCGTGGCTAACGCTAGCTACAGTGTGGTGAAGGCTAGTAACCATAGGCTAGTCACATCAACGTTGCAAATATATTTATGAACAACGACATTTAAACTTTTACTTTGCAGGGTACTTACGATATTCAACACAAAATATGTTACACATGGTACTGATAGGTTTACATATGCTTACCTAATATAAGATATAAAAATGTTCAGGCTTGCAATCAGGGTAACGACTGGTGATCTGCCAGCGCGCATAGAATGTAATGCAGAAGAATACCGCCCAGCAGGCCTGACGTAGAATCACGGTCTCTTAAAGTGACAGTACCGAATTAGGCATAAGTACCCATAAATGTAAATGAACTATTGTAATATGATAGGGGGTTACATTATCACACAGGGATCTACTCGCACTGCAACCTGAACAATTACAGATCCCTGGAGGCTCACTTTTTTTTTACCAGTGGCTTTGTGGGGGTGGTATTACATCTCAAAATGTCAGGGTGCGACATTTATGTATTTCGCTGCGATGTGAAGCCATCCTGGAGGGTTACCGAAAGGCCTCATCGGACCTGGGTTGCGGTCCAGGGGGCGGGACAGTTCTGACAGGTCATTGCGACTGCATGGCAGGGTAAGTGGTGTATCTGGAGTGCCTATGAATATTAAGTTTGATATATTTCACACTTTAACTACTGTTTCTGCTTTTTTTTCCCCGTCTGGGTGAGTCGCGTTCCCATGTGGCCACTGTTATTTTTAAATTAGAGGCTTGTGTTAGGATGGGGTTTAATAAAAGTCCCATGCACAAGCAAAGCCTGTGCATGGAATCAGGTCTTTGTAAAAAAAAAAAAACAATTGAGCCTGCACTTGTAGCAGAAACAACTTTTTACTCTGAGCAAACATCAGCAGGAGGAAAAAGGAAAAGAAAAGCCCCAACCCCAAAAGCCTCTACTTCACAGCAGCTGCAATTTCTGACCATGCTGGCTGACAGATCATCACATGCAGTGGTTCTGAACAGTTTCAAAGCTTTCGCCACACCATCCAAGAAGCCATTGTATTTCAGCCTGCATGAAGTGACCGAAGAGGAGGTGGACAAGGTGGAGAGAGCAACCATCAGCCAGGCATCTTGTGTGCAGTGGCATCAGGAGCAAGTGGGTCGCATTATAGGCTCCATAGTGCACCGTATTCTGACTGCTGCCAATCCAGGCAGGTCGTTAATCAATGACATATGCCAACAAAGACACAGGCCTATTATGAAGCCATGGATCCAGTGGGGGAGACGCCATGAGCAAGATGCAATCAACACATACTGCTATGCTTTTGGAGTTGGAAGTCTCACAGCCAACATATCATTGACCATATACGTACATCTGTGCACCAGTAGACAAACCACGCATGAACCTGGTCATCAGCAAGGCTGGCTTCCAAATTTGCTAGGCCATGCCATACATGGGAGTCTCATGTGATGGTTATGTGTCCTGTGAGTGTTGTGGTAAGGGTGTACTAGAAGTCAAGTGCCCCTACAGATGGGGGCAAAACACTTCTAGCAGATGCCAGTAGAGGCTTGAGGACAATAGAGGGCACCTGGAAAACCTAACCACACTGCTCAAAAAAATAAAGGGAACACCTAAAAACACAATATAGACCTCGATGAATGAAATATTTCAGCTGAAAATCTTTATTTATTAGACAGAGGAATGTGTTTAGAGCAAAATAACCTAAAAATGATCAATGGAAATCAAAATAGGTCTGGATTCAGAATCATACTCAAAATCAAAGTGGAAAATGAGAACATAGGCTGATCCAACTTCTGTGGAAATTCTTCAAGACGATTCAAAATGAGGCTCAGTAGTGTGTGTGGCCTCCACATGCCTGTATGCACTCCCTACAACGTCTGGGCATGCTCCTGATGAGACGACGGATGGTCTCCTGAGGGATCTCCTCCCAGACCTGGATCAGGGCATCGGTCAACTCCTGGACAGTCTGTGGTGCGACATCGCGTTGGCGGATGGTACGAGACATGATGTCCCAGAGGTGCTCGATTGGATTCAGGTCTGGGGAACGTGCAGGCCAGTCCATAGCATCAATGCCCTCGACATACAGGAACTGCTGACACACTCTGGCCACATGAGGACGAGCATTGTCATGCATGAGCAGGAACCCAGGGCCCACTGCACCAGCATATGGTCTGACAATGGGTCTGAGGATCTCATCCCGGTACCTAATGGCAGTCATGGTACCTCTGGCTAGCACGTAGAGGTCTGTGTGGCCCTCCAAGGATATGCCTCCCCAGACCATCACTGACCCACCGCCAAACCGGTCATGCTGGAGGATGTTGCAGGCAGCAGAACGTTCTCCACAGCGTCTCCAGACTCTCTCACGTCTGTCACATGTGTTCAGTGTGAACCTGCCCTCATCTGTGAAGAGCACAGGGCGCCAATGGCGAATCTGCCAACCAAGATGTTCTCTGGCAAAGGTCAATCGGGCTGCACCGTGTTGGGCTGTGAGCACAGGTCCCAATTGTGGATGTCGGGCCCTCATACCATCCTCATGCATTCTGTTTCTCACTGTTTGAGCAGAAACCTGCACATTAGTGGCCTGTTGAAGGTCATTTCGTAGGGCTCCGGCAGTGCTCCTCCTGTTCCTCCTTGCACAAAGGACCAGATAGCGGTCCTGCTGCGGGGTTGTTGTCCTCCTGCGGCCCCCTCCACGTCTCCTGGTGTACTGGCCTGTCTCCTGGTACCTCCTCCATGCTCTGGACACTGTGCTGGGAGACACATCAAATCTTCTTGCCACAGCACGCATTGATGTGCCATCCTGGATGAGCTGCACTACCTGAGCAACTTCTGTGGGTTGCAGATACCGCCTCATGCCACCTCTAGTGGTGAGGGCACTAGCAAAATGAAAAACTAACCAAAGATCGGCCAGAAAAGATGAGGACAGGCAAATGGTCTGTGGCCACCACCTGCAAATCCATTCCTTTTATAGGGGTTGTCTTGCAAATTAGACAATTTACCAACAGGTGAAATTGATTCACAAATCAGTGTTGCTTCCTAACTGGACAGGTTGATATCTCAAAAGTGTGATTGACTTGGAGCTACATTGCATTGCTTATGTGTTCCCTTTATTTTTTGAGCCGTGTAGTTTGAAGAGGGACCACGCATATTTCACACAGGTAAGTGTTTAGATTTTTTCCTACATACAACTGTACACCTAAAGTAAGCATAGTGCTTCAAGATTTGGTATAATAATCCTACACCTAGAGACAGATTAATGACTACATTGTATATATTAGTGCCAAGAGGCTTGCATTGCATTTGATTGTATATGTGCCTGTAGCATTCCAGCCGGACTTTATTCAGACGATGCACTCCAATAACAACTGATGGGTCCATGGTGCGGTATCAGACCATTTATTGCAGCATTTACTAGTCACACCGTAGACACACCATAGAACCACCGTAAGAGCTGAAAGCATATACATAAAACAATCATTAAATTATATGTGCGACCACGTTTCCCCCATAGCTAGCCACCAGTACGGGGTGCATAGCACCAGCCAGCATCAGCTTATCATTAGCGATCTCCAAATCACAAAGAACACATTGCAAGCAAAAACATAATGAAACTCGAATTAAACAGTCAATCGGCACTCATACCTGTTCGCCTTCCAGCTAGGTGCTAAATAAATGATGATGATCAATGAACTATAAGTTGTGAATTCGTTCTGTGCATAGCGAACATGACCATCGTCTTCAACTTTCAGTTTAGTTCTGCCGTTTTCTCGCAGCGGCGCACAGCATCATGGGAGACCAGAGTTTTTCAAATAAAGGTCACATAACAAAAGGAAGTGTAATTCGCTGTTAATATCAATCAGGACTGTACTTTAGGCACCGAATACAAATCAATAATGAGCACCATAAAAATCAATAATAATAAAAAATATTATGACAAAATTATATGGGTCATTTACACTCCCACCAAATCATTAATGTTTTGAATATAGAAAATCAAGCATAAGCAAAAACAAATGATTTCTCAACTCAAAATGACCATAAACCATAAGTATCGTGGGAAAGGAGTGTCAAGTATTTTAAAACAAAATAAAAAAAACGCATCTCAAGAGATGCAAGGCATGTGTTAGTTAGTAACTAACTAGTCACTATCTAGTAACAAGACCAGTTTTTGAACTGGCCGTTCAAGCACTGTCTGCTTGGTGAGCTGTTCACCTTTTTTGCCTAGGTTTCTATCCCCTAGACAGATCTTCACCCTCCTAACCAGTCCATCTCTATCTACTACATTCTCTAAAACTCTACCCAACCTCCATTCATTTCTAGGCAGATAATCTTCTTTCATCACATTGCTGGTTTTCACTGAGACGACTGCAGCTGTTAGCTCTAGTCTTGGGATTGTGGTGACCTTCGTGGGAGCAACTCGTGATTTTGCCATGACTAGGGCGCAGTGAACGTCTCCTTCTTCATTTCTGAGTCTCAGATATGAACACTGTCCGTAGCCAGTCGTGCTTGCATCGGAAAAGTGGTGTAACTCCTGTCTGGTGACCCTCCCAAAGTTTGCAGTTGCATAGCTCCGGGGAATGTCTATCTTCTCCATGTTGGTAAGGTCATTTTTCCATCTCTCCCACCGTGGGCGAAGTTCATCAGACAGAGGATCATCCCAACCTGTTCCATGTCTGCACATTTCCTGCAGTACTCCCTTTCCGATGAGCAAGAAAGGGGCGACAAACCCTAGGGGGTCATACAAGGAGGCAACCGTAGACAGTATACCTCGGCGTGTTGCAGGTTGATCCTTGAGATTGACGTTGAACTTCAAGCAGTCTGACTCGATGTGCCATTGGATCCCCAACGCTCTTTCTGAAGGTAGGTCATCCAAGGTAAGGTTAAGATCTTTGATTTCTGATGCACGTTCAGATGACGGTATGCTTTCTATTACAGCTCTGTCGTTGGACACAAATTTGTGGAGTCTAAGGCTACCCAGGGCACAAAGTTCTCTGGCTTCTCGAGCGAGCTGAATAGCCTTCTCTGTACTGTCCATACTTGCGACACCGTCATCGACATAAAAGTCTCCCAGAATGAACTGTGAACCTAGGGGGTATAGGTCTCTGTTCTCAGTAGCCAGGTACTTCAAGCCGTAGTTTGCGCAACCAGGCGATGAGGCAGCACCAAAGATATGCACCCTCATTCGGTACTCTTGAGGTTGCGTGCTGAGATCTCCTTTCTTCCATCACAGGAAGCGCGGGTAATCCTGATCCGTCTCGCTCACGTGGAATTGGTGAAACATCTTTTCTATGTCGCACATCAACGCAGTAGAATGCAGTCGGAAGCGAAGGAGAACACCATTGAGATTGTTCATCAAGTCGGGTCCGGTGAGCAGATGATCGTTTAGACTGGTTCCCTTGTATTTGGCAGAGCAGTCGAATACCACGCGCAGTTTGTCTGGCTTCTTGGCGTGGTAGACACCATGATGAGGTATGTACCATTTTTCTCCTTCCTTCCCATCATCATGTACTTCCTCTGCGTCACCCTTTTCTATGACATCCTCCATGAACTTGATGTACTGTTCTTTGTATCTTTCATCCTTTGACAGCTTCCTCTTCAGATGGCTGAGACGAACGATGGCAAGCTGTTTGTTGTCAGGTAGGTTGGGTCTCTCCTTAAAAGGTAAGGGCATTTCGTAGTGACCTTGACTGTTCTTCTGGAGGCCGTTTTTGAGTTTGTCCAGGAACAAGATATCTTCCTGGGACACCATCTTTTCATCCTCCTTGGCATCTTTGAAGTCGGACTCCAGAATGCGAATAGCATCTGCAGGGGTGACTGGCGGGAGCTCCTTCACAGCTACCCGGAAACACTGTCTCGCCACGCTTGGAGTGTCAAGGCACGGTGAAGAGCAACCCACGATGCTCCATCCAAGGTCGGTTCGGACTGCGTAAGGCTCTTCACTTCCTCCTGCTATTACGTCTCTTGGTGCCATTGCCCTCGCACAGTTGTATCCTATTAAAAGACCAATATCACAATCTTGCAGCGGTGGAATCTCGTCTATGACTGCGGAGAGATGATTCCATTGTCTGGCTGTTTCACTTGTAGGAATGTAGGCGCGGTTCACCGGTATACCGTCCTTAGCGTAGGCAGGAGGAAGGTCGATGTGGAGAGAAGATCTGTAACCGCGCACACGAAGCCCCGAGACTCGTTGGCTTTTCACGATGGTGTCACGCCCTATCATTGTCGTTAACTTCAGTTTCACTGGACAGGACTCTGCCTTTAGAGCGCTGCTCACTTCCTGGTCGACGAATGTGGTGTCACTCTGTGTATCCAGCAGGGCGTAGACAAGTTTTTCTGTTCCTGAGTTGTTCTTGGACGACACCCATACGGGCACAATCATCGATGTGTTGGTAGACTGTCCAGTCGTGACGGCATGTGACATTGCAGTCGCGGCAGCTTCTGATTCATTAGCGTTGCTTGGGGGAGTGTTTTCCCGAGCTGCAGACGGTTCCCTTTTCACGTGGTTGTCATTGTGAAGACAGGTGGGGTGTTTGCCTTTGCAGGTGTTGCAGGTATGTCTATGTCGACAGTCCTTCGCGCTATGGCCGGGTTTGGTGCAGCCATAGCAGAGCTTGTTCTCTTTCACGAATTCTCTTCTCTCCTCCAGAGTCTTGGCGATGAACTTGGGACATGCATGTAGCCCGTGTTGACTGTCTTGGCAGAACGCACAGGGGGTTTTTTTCTTTCCGCTGGCTGGCTTTTGCTTGTCACTGTCCATTTCAGTTTGCGTACTCAGAACACTCGCCTTGTTCCTCTTAGGGTCCCTGTTATTCGGTTTCGCTGTGCTAGACTCGGAGTTGCGTAAGGCATAAGGTGAGGTGATCGGATTGCATGCGATCGCTGCCTCCTTTGCCATGAAGGTGGTGAAGTCCTTGAAGCTGGGGAATTCTTGATTCCTGTCCAAGGCTTCCGTAGCCTTCCTGTTCCATCGAGATGCTGCCCAGTCTGGCAGTTTGTGGACCAGCTTCATGTTCTCTTCACAGTCGTTCAATATTTCGAGGCTCTTCACATGAGACATTGCGTCTTGGCAGGCGTTCAAGAAGTCGGACAAGTCTCTAAGTCCCTCTGCATCCCTTGGTTGGATTTTTGGCCACTTTGTGAGCCTGTCTCTGAAGGCTCTCTGTATGACGAAGGCCTGTCCGTATCGGTGATTCAGTTTGCTCCATGCGTCCTTGTAAGACTCGCCGTCGTTTCTGTAGAAGGTCCCTTCCAGTGTCTTACGAGCTGGGCCGCCTACATATTTCCTCAAGTAGTAAAGCTTATCTGCTGAGGCCTTTGAGTCAATGAGTGACATGAATGAAGTTCTCCACTCAATGAACTGAATGGGGTCGCCATTAAATACCGATGGCTCTGGCACTGGAAGTCTATTCAGGGCTATACTATCTTGGAGGGCCCGGGCGAGGGACGACACGTTTACGTCAGGTGACGATGCCGTTATATTGAGGGTTTGGTTGCTGGTAGCTGGGGAGCCGTGAAGATTTCTTTCAGGATCATTAGAGTGGACACTGCCGCCCTGTGATGTTCCCTGGTTATAGACTTGAAGTCTGGCCCGTGCAGCCCTTAAGTCCTTTTCTGCCTGTAGACGTTCAAGAGCGCGTTTTTCAACTTCAAGCTGCCACCTTTGTTGCTCCTCTAGCGTCCTTCGTTGCTCCTCTAGTGTCCTTTGTTGCTCCTCCAAACGTTGTATCTTCTCCCTTTGCTTATCTTCTTCAAGCAACCCTTCGAACTCCGCTTCCTTTGCTGCAAGCTCTGCTGCCGCGTCCACACGTTTGACTGTTAAAGTGCTGCCTTCGTGGCTGTGGACTGACTTTGACACTCTTGAGACAGTGGATCCATAGATTGAGCGCGCATAGCCGCCCTTGAGTAGCTCCTTGAGACGTCGTTGTGCTTGTTCTGCATCAAAATCTAAATCGATGTCTACAATCCTCTCGTAGGCGATTTTCTTAATCTCTGTTGTAGCTGCCTCACATGCATCAACACGGCTTCTCATTTCGGCTGAGGGTGTGAAGTGACCTCGTATGTCATTATAGGTGTTCAACACAGCCTCTTTATCCTTCTCCAAAGTATCAAGCAGAGATGCCAGCTCAGTTTCCTTGAGGTCTTTCTTTAGCCGCTCTCTTGACTCACGAGCTTGACTCTTCCATTTTTCGTACGCTGAGAGGAGCTTTCTCTCCTTCTTCCTCACCTCCTCTTGTTGCAGTTCAAGCATTTTAGGAGTCGAGAGCTTCACTCGAGTCGAGCGTCGGAGGCTATCCCCAATTTGTTCTTCAAGTTGACTTTGGAGGCTACTTAGTGTTTCTTCCTTAGTTTGAATTTCCTTCTCTAAGTGTTCTATCTCGGTAGTCTCTAGCGTTTCATTGAGAGCCTCTTGTAGCTTACTAATTTTAAGCTGTAGTCTATTTATCTGATTCTCTAGCTCTGACTGTGGGGCAGGACTCTTTGTTTCGGTCATATTCAATTCTGCCATGATAAATGTGATGTAATGAATTGTTTGCCTTTACTATAGCCCATAGACTATCCGAAGAGAGGAGCAGAGAACCTGGTATAGCTACAGACTGCTTAGAGGACAAGAGCCTATTACTGTAGGCTGACTGTTATATTACTGACTGCAAGGTTATAATATCAATCTCTCCACTGAATACAACATTCAGTTACCATTCAGACTGTATAAATCATGCATTAAACATTTTTCCCCTTTTTTCACAGTCAACAAGAAGGATGATCAGTAAATGGATAGTAATAATAATAAGTCAATAAACAAAGTCACTTGATTCACTTGTTACTTTGTGTGAACTTATTTGTTCTATAAAGTCCCATCAGCTTCACATTGAGAAACATCAAATTCAATAAATGTCCATTGTTGTTGATGTCTTTTTCTTCTTAAACCTTTTCTTCTCAAACCATATGTTTATCAATGTTATCAGTGAAGATGAATTGTTCCTTATCAATCAATGAAATGTTCCATACCTTTAGAGTCTGACCGTCACACCAAACCTTCAAGCCAGCTGCCTGATGAGAGTAGAGTTCCTTTGTCTAGAATACCCGTAAAATGGCGCCGAGTTGCCCGATGAAGTGTCCGTTGTCAGCAACACCAGACGTAGTAGCAACTTGGCTCCGTGATTCGTCGTCGTAGACCTCTCGGTGCAGCGTGGCGGCAGGGTTGATGAAGGGGTTAGCTCTTACTGTAGCATTCCAGTCGGACTTTATTCAGACGATGCACTCCAATAACAACTGATGGGTCCATGGTGCGGTATCAGACCATTTATTTCAGCATTTACTAGTCACACCGTAGACACACCATAGAGCCACCCTAAGAGCTGAAAGCATATACATAAAACAATCATTAAATTATATGTGCGACCACGTTTCCCCCATAGCTAGCCACCAGTACGGGGTGCATAGCACCAGCCAGCATCAGCTTATCATTAGCGATCTCCAAATCACAAAGAACACATTGCAAACAAAAACATAATGAAACTCGAATTAAACAGTCAATCGGCACTCATACCAGTTCGCCTTCCAACTAGGTGCTAAATAAATGATGATGATCAATGAACTATAAGTTGTGAATTCGTTCTGTGCATAGCGAACATGACCATCGTCTTCAACTTTCAGTTTAGTTCTGCCGTTTTCTCGCAGCGGCGCACAGCATCATGGGAGACCAGAGTTTTTCAAATAAAGGTCACATAACAAAAGGAAGTGTAATTCGCTGTTAATATCAACCAGGACTGTACTTTAGGCACCAAATACAAATCAATAATGAGCACCATAAAAATCAATAATAATGAAAAATATTATGACAAAATTATATGGGTCATTTACAGTGCCTGCTGTATAGTCTTCTCTTATGGCTGCTGTTTTGACGTGGTAGAGAAGCTTGCGTGTCTCCATGACCCAGTGAGCTATACCGGTGGGAGCATTTGCACCCAGAAGGTCTAACAATACCGGGCAGGTCAAAGGGTAGAGGCCAGACAAAAAAGCAGCCTCTGGTCAATTGAAATTGCATGTACATTGGCTTTGTTTATTAGGTCCAGTTGCAGATGTTTGTGACCCAACGGGCATATGCTGATTTCATTACATGGACTCCTCAGGCTTGCCTGATATTCAGGGTCACAAGAGATGAGGAGTTCAACAGTAATGCAGTCAATGTAATGGAAAGGTTTTGGTCATTTCAAATTTTTCCAAAACTTCACGAGCTGAAACATGCGCAGGTGGGTGGTTTTATTTTGTATCAGATTGTAAAAATGGCAACAAATAAGTCATGACTGTAAGTTACATATTTATTTGTTTTAAATCGTGTTATAAAAAATGTCAATATTGAATTGTAATTTCTACATGAAACTCCTGTATTTATATTCAAAATTGTGTGTTTACAGCATGTTTAAAGTAACACATTGCTCCACATTGGTTATATGTAACACATACTTTAACACCTTGTTACTGTATTAACAACTATGTAAAATGTGTAACTTTATTTAAATTCATAACAATAGTATTAGGGATATAAAACATATGTGTGCTCAAAAAATTGTGCAACACAGACTATGTAAACATATGCACGTGTTGCTGCCAAGGGGGATGCAGAGGAGGTGGCACATCAGGCAGCAGAGGAGAAGGTACACCAGGCAGAAGAAGAGGAGGTGGCACATCATGCAGCAGAGGCAGGGTGATAGGGTGTGCACCAGCAGAGCAGCACTGAAGTAAATCAGTGACCAATGGACAGACAATCAACAGCTGGTACAGTCAGAATGCAAAAATGAGTTCTTGTGTAAAAACAAGTTGCATATTGAAAATAAGACAATATATTTTGCCCTGAGGATCAGCCAATTAAATTATGGCACATTTATTACTATTATTATTATTATTATTAAATTATGGCACATTTATTGCACCCTAACTTTAAGATTTAATCACTGTTGTACATAACGCTGCCAGACATGTTCATTAATGCCCCACAAACATGTACAATTCGGTCAGTTATGGACTCTTCTCTGTTCTCTCTCTCATCCTTCAGGCTCTTCACCAGGCGCAGAGGAAGTGGGCCATCCAGAATGTGGTACCGGTTCTTCAAGGCACCTATCACTCTCTCTGCAGGGAACATATCATATATCTGTTATTACACCTCTTTTGTTACTTTAGATACAATAAAACTATAAAAACTAACATAATATCTAATGTCTGATTCCTTAAGCATTCATGTAATGGAGAACTGACTACTGACTCAATAATACTTACCAATATGAATTCTGATGTTTGATGTGACACGAGAATTTGCCACATATTCTGCTGACAGCTGTTTTCGCCCCTGTGTGAAAGATGGAGTTATAAGTTGTGCACCCAGGCCAGCGAAGTCATCCTTCAAAGTGAAGCCTCTGTCAGCAAGAATCTGAAATTAAAAAAAACATAATGTAAGGATACTACACAGACATATTCTATCAAAACATATGGGAATAGAACCCAATACAACATGGGGACTACAAGACTTCAAATACTTTCAGTAGAAAAAGGCAGTTGAAGTTAATACATTTATAGCAATGATACAATGAAAAGATCTCAACAGTGTATAGTACATAACATATGAACAAAATTTCAAGTTAAATTCTGACCTGATGTCCAGCTTGGTGGTACCTCGGAGATAGGAAATCAGAATTCCTCAGAATGTGGACGTCCGAGGCTCCTGCCCCGCAACACAACCCACAACAAAACTAACCCAACATTCATGCCACTTCTGAAATAATATAACACTTGGATAAAGCAAAGTTACCTGTTATGACGTGCCAACTACACACATACACATGTCAAGATGTAGGATCCCATAAATGTCCTGACATACCCTGCCGCCTGATAGCCTGCAGCTACTTTGTTCTCCTTGCCGGTTCCGTAAATTTATTCGGCAGTATATACAATTTTAGTTCGGGATTTTTACATTTATTTGATGCGCAGAACGCTATGCAACAACTTTTCTGCATGGTAGCGAGCAAAGATCAATAGTAATAATAATGGTAATAGTAATAGTATTAGCAAAAATCAATCACCTCAGAAGGTCTACCCGCCTTAACTCAAATGATTTGCACCCCCCCCCCCACGGCATAAACGGATGTGACGTTTGTGGGCGTTCCCATAAATGCCGACAAGCAATCCAGAGCACCTGCACGATCCTTTGCAGCGCAGAACAACTTCCCTCCATTACAGGTAAGGAAGACTACGTGTTGAAATTGCGAATTCAAATAGCTAGTTTGCCATGAAACCAGTCGGTTTTGTCAACAACAGAAACAGTGTTTGACAAATTTGACTGATCAACGTTTTGCAGAGTAGTTTGTTACCAACTTCACTTATTAAGATTCTGTAAGATTTGATAATTTGTAGCATAGCTGTAAGATTTGATGATTCTGTAAGATCTGATTATTTGTAGCATAGCAGGAAGGGATAGGTTGGGGAAACCACATATTCTGTTTTAGAGTACTTGAATGTGTGTATGTGCATGTGTATGTAACGGGGGCAGTCCTATGCTGTTCTGTGCTGGTCAGCCTGCTGCATGCCCGTCACTCTCATCATTAGCTCTGCGTTGTGTTCTAGTTGGGTGGGGCCCCAGGTGTTGTGGGGGGCCCTCAGTCTCTCATCATCATCATCATCATCATGATCAAGGAAGGAGCGGGGACACACAGGACTCTATTTGGCCCACCTTGCGATTTATTTTGGTTTCAAACCCTTCGACAACCGTCCAGTCCTCCAGCGGGAGCGGTGTTTCTTACGGACGTGGGGGTCGAAGTTCAACCACTGCCCGGACTCCACTCGTGTGCGTTAGAAGTAGAAACCGTCCACGGGACTCCGATGTAAGAAAGGATAAACAAGTATTTTATCCCACAGCTTGCAGTATCTTCTTACAGGGATACTCAAGGTTACGTTCTCCTCAACCAGCAAAACTGTCCCACGGTAAGAAACACGTGTGGCTCGGCTCGATTGCTGCTTGAGACTCCTCCCACAAAACAAAAATGGCCTCTCCCGCGTTCCCTCTTCCGTGTACCCACAAGACCTCTCTCTTAAAGCGACAGTACACGTATATGACGGTCGTTGGAAAACATACATAAAAGTAAATAATGACATAAAATAAAATGTAGTAAACACAAATAACAGCACACAGACAGGATTTGGTGATATTTCATACTCAAACAAAATAAAATAAAAACAATTTTAACCTGGTTACATTCACCCCTCCTGAAATTCACCAACATCCTGACAGCAGGATAAAAAGAGAAAGAGGAAAGGAAAAGCCCATCACTGACTACTGGCACAAGTGAAAAGAAGGACCTAGTCCTCCAGTCAACTTAGGAGCTACCTCGGTTACGAGGTTCAGAAAATAATGAGGTTGATCAAGTCTCAGTATTCCCCTAGATCAATGTGACGCCTGATACGCCACACCATGCACTTGGCCCAAAACAACCCTGTCTGATAGACACCTAATAACTCACATTAAACTAGTTTGAATGACTCCAACCTCCATCAAAGTTCAAACCCTCACACTCCGTAGAAATGGCATCTGAGCCATAGATTCTATTAACCTGTTCACTGACCTCACCACCCTCCCTGTGCGTGTCCTAACCCGACCATCGCTCTCTACTTGTGTGCGTGAGACAGTGCGAGCTGCAACATCTGTATCGAGTGAGTGTGGTGCTTCTGTGTGCGAATCAGTGTGAGATATAACACCAACATCGAGTGAGTGTGATGCCTCTATGTGTGGTGCATGTGTGTTGTGTGGTGCGTGTGTGTTGGGTGGAGTCTGAGCAGTGGCCCCCACAGGGCTGACTACCAGACTAGACGGAATGAACTCTTCCGCTTCTGCCCACTCAGATCTAGGCGAGTCTCCAAGTGATGAGACTGCTAGCCCCACTGCATCCCCTGAGACCGTCAGGCCATCTGCACTGTCCTCCTCATCGGACTCTGCGCAGTCAAGCAACTGACTGGTTGTACTGGACTCCTCACCCTGATCTAACTCAGGAAGGGGCAAGAAGTTGACCTCCAACAAACGGTTCCTGTGCACCACTCTGGTGTGCCCCTCTGCATCCTGAATCTTGTAGACGTGGATATTGGGGTTGACACCGACAACCGTGTACACTCCGTTCTCCCATTTGTCAGCCAACTTTCTCTTCCCTCGCTCACTCTGGTTCGCAACCAAAACACGATCCCCGACAGACAGGACAGTGCCCTTGGCATGTCTGTTGTACTGTCGCGCCTGATGCTGCTGCTCAGCCATGGAGTGCTTCTGAGCGATCTCCATTGCACTCCTTAGACAGGAAAGCAGAGACTGAGCATAAGAGTCATAGTCAACAACGTGAGGATCATGCAAAACCTGCCTGAACATAACATCCACCGGCAGTCTTTGGACACGCCCATACATCAGGAAGAAAGGTGCATAACCCGTGGTCTCGTGAACAGTGGCATTGTACACGAGCGTGAGAGAATGGATCTGCTGAGGCCACTGTTGCTTCTGCTGAAGCGGAAGGGAACGGAGCATATTCCCCATCGTGCGATTAAAACGCTCTGTCCCGCCATTACCCATAAGATGGTAGGCCGTCGTGTGGGACTTCGCTACACCCGCCAACTTGAGAAGCTCTGCAATCAGGTTGCTCTCAAAGTTTGTGCCCTGGTCAGAATGTATTCTTTCCGGAAACCCGTAAACACAGAATACATGATCCCAGAGTTTCTTGGCGACCTGCTTCGCTGTCTGATTGGTGCAGGGGAACGCGTGAGCAAGCTTAGTGAAGTGGTCAGTAACCACTAAGACATCGACTGACCGCTGCTTACTGTCCTCAGCGGACCAGAAATCCATACACACAAGCTGCATCGGTGCGGAAGTTTTAATGCTCTCCAGGGGCGCGCAAGCAGCTGGCTCTGGGGTCTTCCCAAACACACATCTCCGACAGCATCTGACATATGCTCTGATATCCCTCTCCATGTCAGGCCAATAAAAACGCTGCCTTGCAAGAGAGAGAGTACGGTCCTGGCCCTGATGACCAGCGTGATCGTGGATGCCAGACAGTGCCTTGTCTTTCAGACTCAGAGGTAAAACATACTGAGACCTCCTCTGCTTGGACACCGGGTCCTTTGTCACCCTGTACAAGACACCATCATTGACTTCCAACTTCTCCCACTGTTTCAACAGCCTGAGGACCTTCTGGTCAGCACCATGCCTCTCACGCCTCGATGGCCGCTTCCGAACAGCGACAAAGGGCAACACCTTGGAGATGCAGGGGTCCTGCTCCTGACTCAACCTGAGCTCCTCGGTGGAAAACATTGGCAGTGTATCCTGACCACCCGACAGATGCTGAACGTGCTGGACCAAACTGAGTGCTGTGAATACTGATGCATCAGGCCAGTCACATTTGGCTTGACAAAAAGCCCTGACCTCAGCTGCATCACAAGCAAACCCAGATCGCTCACTACTCAGTGTTTGGGACTGGCAACTGAGTCTGAAAACATCCTGCACAGAGTCCCCCTCAACCCCGTCGGCTTCCTGAACAAGGGCCGGGTAGGGCTCCCTAAGTAGCCTCTGACTGACGGGCTTGGAAAAAGGGTCGCGACTCAATGCATCCGCCACCACGTTTTTCTTCCCTGGCAGGTGTTTGAGATCGAAGGTGTAAGACGCCAACTTAGACACCCAGCGGATCTCACACGCGTCAAGCTTCGGCTTCGTTAGGAGATAAGTCAGCGGATTATTATCTGTCCAAACGGTGAAGCTTTGACCCTTCAGCCAGTGGCTGAACTTTTCACAAACACTCCACTTCAGCGCCATGAACTCCAGTCTATGAGCTGGATACTTCCGCTGTGAGGCACTGAGGGACTTGCTTGCAAAACCAACAGGTCTGGCCTTGGACTCTCCTCGGGGCACTTGAGACAGCACCGCGCCGAGTCCGTCCAAAGACGCATCGACCGACAAAATGAAAGGCACCTCAAAGTCTGGATGGGCAAGCACCACACACTCCAGTAACATCGTCTTCAACAGATCAAATGCTTCCCCACATTCCACCGTCCAGTCTGCGGAGGTAAGCTTACGGAAGCTGCCATGGGGCTTCTTATCCTTAGCCGACCTCCCCCTCCTCTTTTGTCCAGCTGTAAGGGCGAACAGGGGCTTAGCCATGGAGGAGCAGTTCGGGAGGAAATGCTGGTAGTAAAATACCATACCAAGGAAAGATTTGATCCTACGAACAGAAGGCGTGCACCCATCACCTTCCATGAGATCCTGCACTGTCATGTTGGAGATGACCTCTACTTTGGAGGGATCGACAGACACACCTCCGTCATCAACCACGTGGCCCAAAAACCGCACCCGCTTCTGCAGCAGATGACACTTCTTCGGAGCCAGTTTCAAGTTGTTCTCCCTCAACCTCTGAAACACAGTGCGGAGCCTCGACAGAGCCTCAACCTCTGACGGCGCGAAGACAAGAAGATCATCAAGATAGCACAAAAGCTTCGTGAAGTTCAGATCCCCAAAGATCCCAATCATCATTCTCATGAAGGCTGCAGGGCTATTACAAAGGCCCTGTGGCATGCGATTGTATTCATGCAACCCAAGGGGAGTCGTGAAAGCAGTGTACTTCTTGTCATCTTCATGCATTGGGATGTTGAAGAAGCCAGAGGTGAGGTCCATCGTACTAAAGAGGCAGTTACCACCCAGCGCGGCAAGACAGTCCGACTGGTGTGGCAAGGGATGAGCGTCTTTCAAGGTCCGAGCATTCAGCCATCTGAAATCAGTGCAGATCCGAAGCCCGCCATCCTTCTTCCATACCATAACCAGCGGTGAAGCGTATGCGCTCGAGGACTTCCGGATAATCCCTTTCTCCTCCATATCAGTGAGAACCTGTCTCAACTTCTGATAGTGGGCTGGGGGAACCCTCCTGTAGGGCAAGCGAAAGGGGCGCTCATCCACCAGATGGATGCGATGTGTGTATCCTGTGACCTCGCCACAGTCCAGAGAGTCCCTGGAGAAGATGTCATGGTACTCGGTGAGCAGCTGAGTGAGCTGGGACTTGCATGCCTCACTAACCTGACAGGAGCTGAGGTCAATGTCACTGAGTCCGAGCTCTGACAAACTCCTAGCCGGCTGGACAGGGGGACAGGCACTATTTGTGGCGTTGGACTCATGCCTCCCTGCAACTGATTGCAGTCCCTGGAAAACATTAAAGTCCTCAATCGCCAAGCATGGAAACACATCAGCCAACTTGCAGTTCCTTTTCAGTGTGATGGCTTTGTCAGATGGATTGACAACAGTCATGGGTACCCACCTATCACCCCAGAGCGGTGTGACAAGTCGACCTACGAGGACACTGCGTGGCATGGCCTTGGAGTCTGTCGGCTCCACAACAACAGTGCTTCCAGCTGACATAGGCACCTTAGCAGGAAGTCTGCCCCAGACTAAGTGCTCGTGCCTCGGTAAGAGTGTCACGGCCTGGGTGAGCTTAACAGTACCTATCTTCTCAGGAACTGCACCACCCCTCCAGCGCTCTACATTCGTGAACATGGACAAGAACTGTTCAACGTCAGGACTAGACGGATGTTCCTGTCTGGACGCGATGTCCCAGTACTCAGTACCACTCTTGAGTACATGGGCCACATGTTTAATGACGTTTGTGCCGACTATCAGATCATCATGCTGACCGGGCACGACCAGAGTGGGTATGACTAAGGAAACACCATAAAGCTGCATGTTGAGGTCATAAAAACCATCAGGCCTAGTCTCCAGACCACCGCAGCCAATCAAGACAATGTTCTCTTCAGGCTGCTGCTTCTCAGGTAAAACACCCCCAGAGCGGAGCTTCTCTACTGCATTTTCACTGATACTGCATGACATAGAGCCAGTATCCAACATGCCATTAAGCTGCACACTCTGGTTGATAAGAACAGGAGCATAGAACAAGTCACTGAAAGCCTGAATCCTCTGTGTCGCCTGAATGACCATACGCGAACCCTGAGGTGCTTTGGCACACTTGTCTTCATACAAGTGAGCCAGGTCGGAGACATCAGTGAGGGATACATCTACATTACCCACACCATCCCTCTCTAGGTGTGGGTTTAGTAGTTTAACGGACGAGACTGACGACCAGCTCTTCCACCAGGCTGAGAACGGAGCTGGTTGGGCGGCTGAGGGTGAGGACAGTCCCTCTTCCAATGACCAGGAGACAAACAGTTTATACATCGGTTCTCCCGGCTGCAGTGGGAAAATGTGGAGTGATCCGGAGACTTACAAACCCTGCACAACCGCTGCGGTGCGTCTGGCACCCGCCCTGCGGCGCTAGCTGGCGGTTGAGTCCGTGTCGGTGTCTGGACCGCAGCGCTAACTGGAACCTGAGTCTGCATTGTGACCAAACGGTCTAGCAAGCTCACCAAACTCCTCATATAGTCATCACCGCCAAAGACAGGTGCGGGAGACGGTGTAGGACACCTTGCACAAAATGATGTAGATGACGCATGAGCCGGGACGGGAGATGGCACCACCGGCACGGTCGTGTTCAAGTCGGGAGCCACGTCGACTACAGGGACATGAACCTGTGAATGGAACCTACGCTCTACCGCGCCTGCTTCACGTTGTCCACCTGCAGCAACACGGGACTTCCTCTCCAGCATGTGCTCATCAAGCCTCTCTTGGATCTCGCTAGCAGACCATTTCCCTGCGGACTTGAACTTAAAAACATTGGCAAGAGACTGA
Source organism: Lampris incognitus (assembly GCF_029633865.1). Taxonomy (NCBI): domain Eukaryota; kingdom Metazoa; phylum Chordata; class Actinopteri; order Lampriformes; family Lampridae; genus Lampris; species Lampris incognitus. Next base: position 25,435,877 of record NC_079212.1, on the reverse strand, counting down.
TCTGGACAGTGTTTGATAAACATCATGCTTACCTCATGGCTTGGCTCTTCAATACTACGGCCTTGCCGCTTCAAGCATTCGTCAGCCACCTCCACTGTCTTATTAAGCCTAATCCAATACTCCATAGCGTCCTCACCTGGCTTGGGCAGCGTACTGTAAAAGTCCGCCAGGGGCATGCTCGAGTATGTGAAGTCACTAAAGTGTTGCTTCAGTACATCAAAAATAATGTGGGGGTTCGCTATGTGGTCGACAGATGTGTTGCGCAGCTTTATCCTCACCACGTCCCTTGCTTTCCCCATAAGCTTAGCTAGAATCTCATGTGACTGCTCACTAACTGGAATGGCTCGCTTCCTCAAATACAAAGTCATAAGGCTCTCCCACTCATGAAGTGTAAACTTATCAGAGCTGTCGCCCCTGAAAATAGGAGGCTCCCTAGCGTCTGTCTGCATTACTACTCTAACACTAGGCACTGTCTCCGAACACTGTTCAGCAGACCTAGCACTGTCTGTGTGTGTGTTTCTAAGCATTTGTGTTTCCTGCAGCTTAGCAGTGATTGACTCTCCTATCTTCTCTGCTAACCGAGTAATGAGCATGGCTAACTCACCCACTGGCTGCTCGCTGTTACCCAGCACAGCCCCTTCGCTGATACCTGGCCTGGCCCGTTCTACGTAGCGTGTGGAGGTGAACTGAGGAGTGCCAAATGTGGTCGGGTCTCTAGGTCCTGGTGCTCTGGTGTCTGGTTCCCCGCCCTCTAAGAGCTGCCCGAAACTCCTACCTACACCTAGCCGTAAACCCCCACCCACATCTAACTGGTACCCCCTCTCCATAGCACACTGGCGATCCAAAAGATCCTGATCAGCAATGTTACCCCCACCTACGTACGAACCACCCTCTGCCATGTTCCTACCTCTAACACTCAGATAAAATAAAAAATAAAATAAAAAAGTGAAAAGCTCAATTCATTTAAATAATTGAATCTAGAAATCACTAAGAGATTGAAACAATCACACACAATCAACAAATTCACCAATCGATTAATCACATATGCACATATCCAGTAGTTTAGATCAATAGATTATTCACACGAGTCCTTCAATCACATCAACATTAACCTTTTTTTCCTTTTTTTTTCGTGTGTTTTTCTTCCTTCAGAATATACAAATGTCCTGTTCACAAGCCCAGTCCATGGTAACCACAGCTATGACTGTCCAGTGTCCACACAGCTCAACTCCAGTCCACTGTAACATGAGTGTACAGTCTGTAGAAATACCTGAGGACGTCTGGGGCTTGATGACGACAGCAGCCTCCCGCGGCGAGCAACTGATGTCACTCTCAGAATCCAGGAGGGTCACGGCACCAATGTAACGGGGGCAGTCCTATGCTGTTCTGTGCTGGTCAGCCTGCTGCATGCCCGTCACTCTCATCATTAGCTCTGCGTTGTGTTCTAGTTGGGTGGGGCCCCAGGTGTTGTGGGGGGCCCTCAGTCTCTCATCATCATCATCATCATCATGATCAAGGAAGGAGAGGGGACACACAGGACTCTATTTGGCCCACCTTGCGATTTATTTTGGTTTCAAACCCTTCGACAACCGTCCAGTCCTCCAGCGGGAGCGGTGTTTCTTACGGACGTGGGGGTCGAAGTTCAACCACTGCCCGGACTCCACTCGTGTGCGTTAGAAGTAGAAACCGTCCACGGGACTCCGATGTAAGAAAGGATAAACAAGTATTTTATCCCACAGCTTGCAGTATCTTCTTACAGGGATACTCAAGGTTACGTTCTCCTCAACCAGCAAAACTGTCCCACGGTAAGAAACACGTGTGGCTCGGCTCGATTGCTGCTTGAGACTCCTCCCACAAAACAAAAATGGCCTCTCCCGCGTTCCCTCTTCCGTGTACCCACAAGACCTCTCTCTTAAAGCGACAGTACACGTATATGACGGTCGTTGGAAAACATACATAAAAGTAAATAATGACATAAAATAAAATGTAGTAAACACAAATAACAGCACACAGACAGGATTTGGTGATATTTCATACTCAAACAAAATAAAATAAAAACATTAATTTTAACCTGGTTACATGTACATCGCTAACCGCTCGACTAAAGGGTCCGACCCGTTGGCTAAGGGCCAACGTATCTACTACTACTACGTTACAGTATTACACAACTTATCAGAACCAGTTAGTTTTAATTAAACTTGGCGTGTGCATATGGTACCGTGATTGTACCGTGGCATGAAACAACGAGTAGAGTTAGTTGGTTTCCAGCTTGGGCTCAAGGTTTGATATATTAGTCCATGGGCCAGACGATATTTCGGTACACTCAAGGTGGCAAAACTTACTTATAATTTTTGAAAGGATCCATGTCTGTAGATGATATTTTGGTATGATAACCATTCCTGAGTGGCAGCTGTATCACAGTTATCAGCTCATGAAGTTAACCACCCGCTAAACTAAATTGCATTTTAGACGCTGGTGCATATCCTGGTTTAGCCTCATGGTCAGGACATTTTTCAATGTTCTATAATATTGTCTTTGGTATCATTTTAAAGGGGACCTTCTTAGCTTTCATTCAAGCCCTGTTGTGGATATTTCTCACAAATATAGAGGTCACTTGAGCTCTTCAACCCGTCAATAACACACATCTTTCTCCAATTTTCGCCTAAACTATATACTTTCTTTTAGCCCTGTGGCATCTAGGAATATCAGGGACACAAAACACAAAAACTGGAATACTCACAGGACTGTAAAGATTCAGGAAATGTATAATATACCCATACTATTTCATTGTGTGAGGTGATTGTGAGCCTTAAATGAGAACTAGACCAAAGCCAGTTAGGTCACAAACTGGTCTCTATACATTTGTTTAAATACACAATCAAAATACATGATAAAAAGGAATACCATAGTGAGGTAATGAACTATTTTAATATTTTAAACAACATTGACATTTACATATACTTAGTCAATGATACATGTAATCCCATATCATTAGTGGGTATATGTAATGGTAATGGGTAGGGTAATGGGTATATGTGAATATGGTTACATTATTGTTATCAAGCTCTGGGTAATCAAGTCCAGAATCAACATCCTGTGCATCAATAGACTACTACCACAGTAATACCATCAGAATCATCACACTGTCATTCATCAAACTGCTCGTTTCTCTCATCATCTGACTCCCCAAGTTCAAAGTCCAGTTCTGGACCATCCTGCTGTTTTTGGTTACTGCAGGTCTGTAACCTGCACACGTCTGTGCATGGAAGTCCATTTGACAGGCACATGCAGCTTGGCATTTTGCATGAATGCACACACTTGCATGTTAGCATTTCCAAGACCACATCTGGTGCAGGTGGGGAGCGCATCCAGTAAATGGCCAGCTTGCCTTCATCGTCTGTCCATCCATACTCAGTAGGGCTTGGCACCACAGGGTTAGCCTGCAGACAGCACTTCCATATTGCTGCCTGATAGTTGGCTCGTTGAACATGCATAAAGAGACAGTCTGTAGAGACAGAGCTGGTAACGCAGTTTGTTCACCTCAGCAGTGCTGCTATTAGCAACATACATCCGACAGGTGAACTGCTCAATTTTCTGGAACAGCTCATCACTCACATTCCATGTCTGTCCCAGTTGACTAAAAGTCTCTTGGCAGGAAGTGTGCTTTCTCACTATCTTCAGGGCATTCAGCTTCCCTCGACCAGCGAATGCACTGACAGTGTCGCAGCCTGTGAAGGCATGTAAGCCAATTAGGCTGTCACAGATGCTGTCTCCAAGTGAACTTGCCAGTTTGGTGATGTCGACAAACCGTGTGCGGTTCTGAGTCCCACACTTCTGGTAGATGGGACAGGTGATGTCCTTCTGGAAGCCAAGGCAAAGCACCATGACATCAGTGTCCTCAGCTGTGATGATAACTGACTTTGAGCCCGCATTTGCTGCATGCAATGCATGCAGGAGCAGACGGGTGTCAGCTTCTTCATGTGTGGAGTGCAGTTCTGCTGCTTCCTCACACCCATCTTCTGTCAACTTGTAGCAGGTTTCCTCACAGGTCATGTACAACACCTTGCCATGCAGCATAGCTCTGTATCGTGGGAGTTTCCACTCTTCCACCAGAAACTTGATGAGACTGGTCTTGTTGGAGGAACTGCACAGAAATTTTCTCCACTGCTGGACGTGGTGTCCCCCTGCAAGATTCTTGTACTGGAGAGTGATGTCTCCACCCCGGTTCAGTCGTTCAGCATCTTTGATCGAAGTCTGGTGATAGACATCAAAAACAACATCAATCCTCCCACTCTGTGCTCCCTCATGGAGGACCTGGGTCAAGGCTGACTCTGCCACCTGTGCAAAGGTTTTGTTGTTGCCATTCATTTTTTGGACCAGGCTCATCCCATCAATGATGGAAGTAGATGGGATTGGGATGTCTTCTGCAGGAGATACATTCTTTTCAAGCTCTCTGGCAAGTGCAGCCTTGTTTGTTTTTCGTAAGGACCCATCAGCATTTGCCAGTGCCCATGGTAGTGGGCCCAATGGGTAGGCAAGGACATCCTTCAGATTCACCTTCCTGCTTTCAGCCACCAGGATCATGTGACTGAAAAGGTTTCTATCTGCCTTCAGAACCACATCCTGTGCTTTCTTTCCATGAGCTTGTTTTGTGCTGACATTGGAGAATGTTTTCAGACTTTGCTTGGTCATCTTGTCGTGGAATTTCACAGGTGGTGGGTCTGCATCTAACCTTGTTTGCTGGAATGCTTGGTAGGCCTCTTCTCCTTTCTCAAGAGCTCTCAAGAGATCTATGGTCACATGGAGCCATGTTACCAGTGGAGAGGCTAACCAAATCAGTCTCATCAGGGGACATAGGATTGAGCCAGTTATTCTCCATAAGGTCCATGAGAGACTGGACATCTGCTTCATCTCTCTTGATCCTTGGACTCTATAGATCTGGATGAGACCATTTGCACCTACCTTGACCTGTCAGGTCTCTCAGCTGTCTGAGGTACATGCTTCTATACTCAGCTGTGAGATAATATTTGGTCACAGCTCCTGGCTTCAAGCTGAATCCCTTTGTCCCTCCAGCTGTTTGGGTGTCTTTGTTCACCGTTTCTTCTATAGCTTGGTCAACAGGGATTCGGCCAAAGGGATTGGTGGAGCCCAGTTGGACTGAGATGCCTCCTTCCATGAATTCTGTGTACACATCTGGGTGTGTGATGGGCAGCTCAGACATCTGGGCGTAGTAGTAGGGGAGGTAGCGTGCATAATTCATCCTGTCATAAGCAAAGCACCATGGGATCATTGCTCGAATGCTAGCCAAGTGTAGTATCCAGTCTCCCTCTCTGGATGCTCGGATGAGCCCCAACAAGATTTCAACCATGTCCAAATAGGACATCCAGAAGTTCGAGAGGCTGCCGTTTCCACCTCTAAGGAACTCACGGTAGACTTCAAATAGATCCATGATGCGTGTACAAGAGCTGTTCTCGAGGACCTCCTTCAAAGCATGTTGTGAGACTTCTTTCCCAAGGCTGTCAATGGTCTTCAGTGTCTCATTCAGGTGAACCATGTCATTCCTGTGAGTTTCTTCCAACCAGGACAGGAAACCATTCAAGGTCAGTCGCATGAGAGCCTCATACAGGAGCTTGTGTAGTCGCACTGCCCTGTTGTACTTGCGGCCATCCATAACACCAGCAATTGAGCCTTCTGCAATCATGCCAGACTCAATGCAGAGGTCTTTGAGTCCAGCATCTTGGAAACGCTTTCCTATTATTGCCAGCAGTGTGCAGATGGTGTGGAATACCCCAAGCCTAACAATGATATCATGGAACTTGTCATGGTGTTTCCATGTGATCTCGACAGCCTTCGCATACAGGGCTTGGTCAAAGACACAGACAATCTTCCTCAGGCCTAAGCACTGCATGATGCTCAGTGACTGGTTAAGCACCTCGTTGACAGTAGACATTTGTGTCGCTGGAGCATTGATGGTAGGCAGATAGCCTATATTGTCGGGGATGACCGTCATCTCTCCTCGAGTCAGGATGTTGAAGCCTGTCCAGCTGCTGACTGACTGTTCTTCTTGTTGTGACATGCGTGCTAGGACCCAAAGAAGGTTTTTCTCTCTGGCAAGCTTAGTATTGGCTGCAGTATCGGCATCTGACTTTTTGCTTTGTGGTGGCCCTACCCGTTGTCCAGCATTGTAAGTTGGTAACATTGGTGGGGGTCCATCAATGCTTCTCTTCTTTGTTTTGGGAACAGTGGGCATGGGTTGGACAGGAAGTGGGTTGACTGGCTTTGCTTGCACAGCAATCCCATTGACTCTGTGAGATGTTCCCTCACCACTGACAGTTTCTTCAAGACGGTCGATATTGTCCCAGGCTAAAGTTGTGAATATGCCAGGATGGATGTTAGCTGGAAGGGCAATGCCACTCCCTGATGATGAGAGTTTCTGGAGACACAGGGCAGTGTTGATCTCTTCCATCTGTGAATAGGACACACTGTGACCAAGTCGGTTGAGGATGTTTATCAACTCTACATTTCCTGTCAACGATTTGACACTGAATGGCAGAACAATGTGCTTGGAAGGCTTGGTATTTCCACATGTCACTGCATATACTATGTCATGGCCAAATGACTGCAGAAGGCACTGCACTCTCTGGGATGCATGATCAGGATCATTTGAGCCTGTGTGTAGAGAGTACAGGAAGATAATGAGCGACTCTGGAATGGTAGGACATTCTGCTTCTGGTTTGACTTCAGGCGGCCAGGTTTGAGGAACATCTTGACTTTTAATGTCTGCTCTCAATTTGATGGCTGCTTTGGCTATAACATCTTGTGCACTGACACTTTTCAGGGTCTGCAGCTCCCTTTTGAGAGACTGATTTTATTTGGCAAGTTCCCTCATGGACAAGTTATCGGGATAGAGGAGGAATTTTCCTTTCTCATCAGGGAATATCTGCAAGGCTCCAGCAAACTCACTCTCCAGGTTTCGCCTTATGTGCTTCTTGGTTGATTCCTTGACTTGGGCAATGCCTTGGGAGTTCATTGAAGCTACCAGTCTAGAAGAGAGATCAGTCATTGTCATCACTTGAGGATTGCCAAAAAGCTCCATCCTGATGAAGAGGAACAGCTCATTGTATGCCTTATTCACAGCAGTTTCATACTGGGCTGCAGCATCATCATCTTCATTGCTGGCAACCTCTCCTTTGGAAACCTCTTCTTTGGTGTAAAGTCTATAGCATGACCTGTGGTAGTGCCCTACAGCTGCTACAAGGTCTCTACTCAAAATGGCAAGGATTCTGCGGTCCCTTTTCTTTGTGGCTGCACTCCTGATCTTTGCATCAGCTCGCAGTTCTCGACACTGCACCAGTACTTCTCTCGTATTCTGTCTCTTGGAATATTTGCTGTTTTTCTGACAAAATATGCACTCTGCATCATAAGTCCTAGATGTACTTGGAGCATGTCGAGCTACTCTCTTAGATTGTTTCTCTTCAGCAGAGACACAACTTTCCTTTTCTTTTGCAAGGAGGCCATCAAGAATTTGCTTCATAGTGAAGACACTGCGACACTTTCTGTGGTAGTAGATTGCTGGAATCTGTCCCTCAGGAATGTCTTTTGCCAGTTTCAAAACTGGTGCATGATTTCGTATCTGAGCTGCCCTGAGCAGAGTTCTCCATGAGTCGACACTTTGTAGTGAAACCAGCTTATCTGTATCATCAGAACAGTGGATAATGCACTCCACCCGTGGGCGCTTTGGTATTGGGTAAAAACTTGCTTGTTCACCAGTGGCCATATTCAGTCAGTTTTCACCTGCCACATACAAACAAATACATGTAACTTAGGTGTATGAACACTACTAAAACAAAGTTTACTTTGCTTCACCAGCGTCATATTACCATTATTTATCTTACATAGCCACAAATAGATACATTACCTGGTTGCTATGCAACAGCTGTATTTTGTCCACATGAGGCCGCTAAAATCAACACAAGATGAAAGTTCCTCGTAGCCACTTTAACTAATCATATTAACATATACATTAAAAGAACATGCTAACATTATGGGAAATTAGCTTACAATCTTCTCCAGAGTGAGATAAGAAGATAGATACCAGTTTCGTCTATATGTGTTTAGTAGAAAGCTACCTGGCTGCACGTTAGCCTAGCTTAGCACAATGAATGGAAGTACACAGTACTGGTTATCCTTGGTTGTTGGCCAACTAAGAACTGTCCCAGAGTTTAAGCTAGGCTAATCAGTACCAGGGGTGTTGAAATGCTATATTTGTAAAAATCTGGGCAAATACACAATCGTGAGAGGCACAGAAACAGGTTTCCTGAAAGAAAAATGAAATAGCTGCTCATTTGGAAAGGTTATCATGTATTATTTTACTTCTGTTAGTTTACCAAATAAAATGGCACCAGTGAAGTTGTGTCACCTTGGGTGATATCGATATCTGGTCTGACCCATGGACTAACTGGCTTTGGTCTAGTTAGTTTCTTAGTAATAATGCCCTTCTAATTTAAGGTTCACAATCACCTCACACAATGAAATAGTATGGGTATATTATACATTTCCTGAATCTTTACAGTCCTGTGAGTATTCCAGTTTTTGTGTTTTGTGTCCCTGATATTCCTAGATGCCACAGGGCTAAAAGAAAGTATATAGTTTAGGCGAACATTGCAGAAAGATGTGTGTTATTGACGGGTTGAAGAGCTCAAGTGACCTCTATATTTGTGAGAAATATCCACAACAGGGCTTGAATGAAAGCTAAGAAGGTCCCCTTTAAAATGATACCAAAGACGATATTATAGAACATTGAAAAATGTCCTGACCATGAGGCTAAACCAGGATATGCACCAGCGTCTAAAATGCAATTTACTTTAGGGGGTGGTTAACTTCATGAGCTGATAACTGTGATACAGCTGCCACTCAGGAATGGTTATCATACCAAAATATCATCTACAGACATGGATCCTTTCAAAAATTATAAGTAAGTTTTGCCACCTTGAGTGTACCGAAATAGGAAATTTTGGGCTCTGGCCCATGGACTATATAATTGGACACCTGCATCCAGACGTCTATCTCGCGTCGCGTCGCGTCGCGGTCTGGACTGTCCAGTTTATGGACTGTTCGGAAAGAGTCCGACATTAAACCCATACAAGTCCCCAACGGCAGAAAACAACGCGGACGCGGCGTTAACTGGTGTAAAACTAAACTTGAATTAACACATTTTTGCCAAAGAAAGGCGGGATCAGGCCTGTGTTTGACTCTGCCAACTCCGGGCCTTTCTTCTCCCGTGTTTTCCTGGAGCCCGCATCCGGTACGGGAGAGCCGGCAGAGAAAAGTTAACACGACACCCGCAGGGTTAAATAAATAAATAAAAAAGACTACGGAGCAGAATCGTGTAAATCTCTCGGAACCGTCTTGATTAGATCACTTAAATAATCTGCTGTGTTTGATACAGCCTAAGCCAGAGAGGAGGAAACTCTTGGACTTGAGTCTCCAAAGAAGATCTTGTATATCCGGAGAGTTTCCTGCCGATAGTAGCTGGTACACAGTAAAATCCTGAGTGTTAATTTAACTCAGAGTTAAACTAACACTCAGAAAGTTAAATTGACACTCAGGATTTTACTGTGTACATCCTGGTAAGACCTCAATTTTAAATATATCTGAAGGTAATCGCTGTTTTGGAGTAAAAATACTGTTAGATCTAAAGATGTCTCGCAGAAACACAAACAAGACTCAAGGTGAGGAGCCTGATTTTGTAACTGTGGATATACTCAAGGACATGTTGGAGTAACAGAAACACTTTTATGAAGAATTACTGAAAAGACTAGAAGCCTCTTTTAGTACTTTACTCAATTGATCCTTGAGTCAATAAATAAGAGAACTGATTCTCTGATGGCTGAGATTCAAGAGCTAAAGATTACTCTGAAATACTCTCAAAAAGACATTGAAGAAATAAAGGCTGACCAGACACAGCATTCAGCTGAGGCTAAGGATCTTGCAACGCAGGTCCTACAAAACAAATCAGAGCCATTGTATTCAAATGACAATTCTGAGAGAGTGGATTATCTGGAGAACCAAACCCGGAGGAACAATCTTGTCATTGAAGGCATCAAGACCGATAAAGCAGATGAGACTTCTGCTTTTCTATAGAGCCTAGTCAGGCATGCACGATGATAAACAGCATCAATAGCGACCATGTCACCACTCGCAAGTTGAGCCAATATATGCTTGTCGCCCACCACTTGAACACATTCTTTAACTTTTCTATCCAAGCCAAGGGTGGCAGCCTTCCTCAATAATTCCTTTTTGTTGCCTACTTCACCACAGAAGACACACGGTCTGTTGACTGGTTCACATGCTGTTGTCGACGGTGTGGGTAAAGCATGTGTGGTGGACTTGGCACCACTGTTCAGGTGTCAAGTTTTTACAGGGCTCATGGACTCGTCATGCTTTTTTCTTGCTCTGTCAACTTTTTGACTGTCGATGGCACTCCTGCAGCTTTTGTGCCACACTATTGTATTCGACATCATCAGCTGCACTACATCCTGAGCGCCACCACTATTTCCATCACCACTAATGTCATCCACTACCACAAAAGCAGGCAAATCACCTAATTCCTCCAGCTCCTGGATGTTATCTGTAACTTCTTTGTAGCATGAAGTAAGCTTTTCAGGATTGTTCTCAGCTTTATAGATAATGAGGGATTTAAAGCCGTTTCATTGCTTTTCGACTGACATATGAACCATAAACTCCAGTCATTGGTGTTCGTGTTTTTGGAGTTGCTCATGTTGAAAGGAACATCTGTAAGCCTATAAGTAGCCTAATAATCTGAAACAAGAAATAAAATTGCTTACACGTCATGAAATGGATAAAAAATAGATGATAGATAACAATCATATTAGCTGCTAGTCATTTAGCTAGCTGCTAGCTAGCTAGCTAGTTAGCTGCTAGCTAGTTGGTTAGTTATCTCCCAGCTGGCTAGTTAGTTAGCTAACATTACAAAGGTTTTGTATACAATGAGAAATTAATACATACCTCAAAGTGAACCTCAAAGTGTTACCATTGATCCCAAATTACTGTCATCTCAAAATTTTCTGTCATCTCAAAATTTTTACCTCAGACAGATTGGATGTGTTGTTGCAGCAACTGATTGACATAGACTACTCCCGATTTGCATAGGTTACTCCTGATTGGTCTAAATCTCATGTTTTGAGCAGACGCAACCACTAGGGGTGGGGGTGGGGGGGACACACACCCAGTTGTTCTTATTTTTCACACGATCAGTGTAACTTTCTGTGTTTTGGGGGCAGAAACATTTTTTGGGTACCACTTCCTATTACTGATCAGTAATAACAGGGTAATACCATAGTAATAGCGACTATTACTTGGAAACTAACCAGCAATTACCCTTAGTTACTGGTAATTACGAGTAGTAGTAGTAATGATGGTAATTGCTGAGTAAGTTCCTAGTAATGTCAGTATTACCATGGTATTACCCTGTTATTATCGATCTGTAATAGGAAACGGTACCGATTTGGTTTGGAGCAACCAAAATCCTCACGGACGGACACACATGTCATGTATAGAAGCGTTTACACCGCTTTAAAAACAAGTTAAGTTGTTATTTCATTGAGTGGACCTTTAAAATGCATTTTCAAAACAAAAAGTTATTAAAGGAACGATATAGAAAGTCACCCTGATTTCCCTTATTTTTTTTAACGAAATTCGCATATTCTACCCCAAATTTTCATGGTACGCTGAAAACTATTGTGTTTTTAGCTTTGAAACCTATTTTATTGGATTTCTTGACCACAAAAATTTATACTTTGACACAATTTTTTGTCATTATAGCTATAGTAGAAGCAAAGATGTGTGGTCTGGTGTATTTTCAGTGGCCATTTAAAAAAAAACACCTATATTTCACATACGAAATGAGATCTAACTTGTGTCTTTGGATAAAAAACTTTTCTATGACCCTAAGGTACTTCCATACCAAAGGGGACCTTTGCATCATGAGTTGAAGTCAACACCCTATTTTTTGCACTTAACCCGTCTACTATTGGGCTGAGACTGAGACCAAGGTCCAAGAGCTATTCACCTCAAAGCTCAAACTGGACCCGGACACTAAAGAGATACAGCGTGCACACAGGAGTGGAATGTTCAGGGGTGATCCTGAGAAGCCATGGCCAGTTGTAGTTAAGCTTTTACGCTTTAGAGACAAACAAGTCATCATGACAGGGGCAAGGGCTAACCTCAGGAACACTTCAGTGTATATAAATGGAGACTTTTCAGATCAACTGTGCAAGAAGCGTGCTGAGCTGCGGCCAGCGATGAAGGCGGCAAGAGCTATAGGGGATTATACAGTTATTAGTTATGATCGCCTTATTGTGAAACCAAGGAGGAAGGGAAGGAGGATTGAGACCCAATAAACTGTACAGGAGTTGAATGTTCTAATGTTTGTTTCTCAAATGGCAGATTAGATGAAGTATTCACTATGTCTTTTAAATTACCAAAGAAGGGTTTAAAAATATCACATCTTAATATATGCCGTCTTAAATATAAAGGTCATGAGGTGACTTCCTTAATTGAAAATGAGAATTTACACATACTTGCCATTTCAGAAACTCACTTAGATCCATCGGTAGATGTAAATGAAATTGCTGTGTCAGGATATAGTGTTTTTAGAAATGATAGAAACAGCTATGGTGGTGGTGTGGCAATATATATCCAGAACCATATACCTGTCAGGATAAGAGGGGATCTTTTGACTTCAGCTATTGAGGTCCTATGGATTCAAATACATTTACCTCACATTAAACCATTTCTCTTAGGGGGGTTATTATAGACCACCAAGTGCAAATGCTCAGTACTTAGAGGATATATGTTACATGTTGCAGAAAGCTACAGACTGTGACAGAGAGATGTATTTTCTAGGGGATTTGAATATAGACTCGCTCTCTGCGAAATGTTCATTGAAAAGGGAGCTGAGTGATATTGCAAAGGTGTGCAATTTATTTTAGGAGGTGAATGTACCTACTCGGTTGTATACAAACTGTGCAGGACAGAAATCAGCAACCTGTATTGACCACATTTTCACTAATGCCAAAGAAATGTGCTCAAAAGGCTATATCAGTTCCAATTGGCTTCAGTGATCACAATTTGGTGGCAATTGTTAGGAAAGCCAAAGTTCCAAAAGTTGGACCTAAAGTTGTTGTCCAAAGATCTTTTAAATCTTTTTATGAGAATGATTTCATTAAGGACATAAATAGGATGCAATGGGATAAGGTGCGTAAAATGCATGATGTGGATGCAGCACTTGGAATTTTTTACAAATATGTTTTTATAAGTGGCTGATAAACATGCTCCCATTAGGACATTCACAGTAAGGAAAAGAAAAGCAGCTTGGATTGATGAGGTACTGAAAGCCTTGATGGCTCAGAGAGATAAAATGAAAACTGAGTCAATTAAGTCTGGTAATGTAACTGATTGGAAATCATATTGTTCACTAAGAAACCAAGTGACAAAAATAAATAGAAAAAAGAAAAGGTGTTATCACAATAAGATAAATGAAATTAAACATGATGGAAAGAAACTGGAAAACTTTAAACGAGCTAATGGGTGGATCAGGGAAAATACACCCTCCTTCCTAGAGGCAGATGGTACCTTCCTTACTACATTACATTACATTACATTACAGTCATTTAGCCGACGCTTTTATCCAAAGCAACTTACAATAAGTGCATTTAACGTAGGAAATCAGGAGAACTACTAGTCATCAGAGGTAATAAGTGCATCTAAACAAGCATCTAAGAGCAAAACCAGTGCTAAAGTAAAAGTGCAAGAATATTGCTAACTATTTTAGTGAATATTTTGTTGGAAAGATTGAGAAACTAAAAAATGAAACAAAAACTTCAGATAACAAACTTACAAAACAATTGATTAATGACCATTTTATGAAAAATAGAGATTGTGAATTTGACTTTCAAGCTGTTCAAGTAGAAACATTTCTTAGTACTGTTAATAGTGAAAAACCCTCAGGATTAGATAACCTTTATGGGAAAGTCTTAGGAATGGTTTCTGGCCCTATTGCATTATCCATATGCCATATTTTGAACCTAAGTTTACAGAAGGGTGTATGTCTCTTGGCATGGAAAGCTGCAAAAGTTATTCCCTTACCCAAAAACAAGAAGGACATATTTACAGGTGCTAATAGCTGTCCTATCGGCGTTCTACCTGTGCTAAGCAAGCTTATGGAAAGAGTTGTGTTTGATCAGGTTTTATCTTATTTTTCTGTTAACAAACTTAACTCTGAATTTCAGCATGCCTACAAAAAAGATCACTCCACAAGTACTGCTTTGATGCAGATGACTGATCAGTGGCTGAGGGATATAGACAGGGAACGGATTGTGGGTGCTGTGCTACTGGATTTTAGTGCTGCATTTGATTTAATAGACCACGAGTGGCTTTTAATGAAACTTGCTGCTTATGGCTTTAATAATTTAACCCTTAATTGGATGAGGAGCTACTTATCAAACAGAACACAGACTGTTTACTTTAAGTTAGTTTTTCTTCTGTAAGGACAGCACAGTGTGGTGTTCCTCAGGGAAGTTGTTTGGGCCCATGGCTCTACTCTGTTTTTACCAATGATATGCCACTTGTTTTGAGTAATGCAAGCTTAGCTATGTTTGCCAATGATTCCACAATGTATATGTCATCAAACAGTGTGGATGAGTTAAATGTTCTCTTGGAAAATGATATGAAATTAATTTTGGACTGGGTAACCAAAAACAATCTTGTTTTGAATGTATCTAAGACGAAATGTATTGTATTTGGCTCAAACCATGCATTAAGATGTCAGAACCAATTAAGCATATCTATCAAGGGCAGCTGCATAGAACAAGTTACTGAGGCTAAACTTCTAGGAGTAATTCTTGATGAACAACAAAATAATTGGAAAAATGGGGAGAGGAATATCTATGATAAGAAGATACTCCTCTTTCCTTACAACAACTACCGTCTTACATGTTATACAAACCTTGGTTTTGTCACACCTTGACTACTGCCCAGCAATCTGGTCAAGGGCAGCCAAACAGGAGCTAAACAAGCTTCAGATAGTGCAGAATAGAGCAGCATGTCTTGTACTCAGGTGTTCAATGAGAAAAGGTATAGACCAAATGCATCGTGATCTTGCCTGGTTGAAAGTAGAAGACAAATTAACATGCAGTCTTCTAACGTTATTCAGGAACATAGTTGTGTCAAAACAACCTTACTGCCTGTATTCAAGAATAACCTTTTCCCAGGACAGACATGAACATGGAACAAGACAAGTTAGCAGGGGTCATGTTACAATTCCTCAACCCAGAACAAATGCAATGAAAAGAACTGCTATGTATAGGGCCAAATCACAGTAGAATAGATTGCCATACGTTATTACTCAAGCAACAAGTAAAGCAACTTTTAAAAATCAACTTAAGCGGTTATTTTTGGGTACAGGCATACACAATGTCTAATACATAACTTTTTATATTTTTATTCTGAAATATGTAGCTCAAAGCAGGTGGTAGGAGTAGTCTGTGATAGATGCTACTGTGTGTGTGTGTGTGGGGGGGTTATGTGTTTGGCTTCTTATCAATGCTGGTTTAATTGAGGTGGGTGGAATGGGGTGGGGGATGAATTGAATTTAGTGATGCAGTTGTGTTCATTTATGTAAGCATGCATGTCAAAGCATGTGTATACATGGATGTTGTTGTAGGATGTTTTTAATGTGGACCCCAGGAAGAGTAGCTGTTGCCTTGGGTAACAGCTAATGGGGATCTAAATAAACATAAAGATAGCTAGGCTAATGATAATGCTTTTCTGTTTTACAGATAACATTAACCAGGGTTAGGGTTAGGTCACGTCACGTGATCACGGGATGGCCCAAATCGTGGGTTACATGCGAATTTTAATGCATTACTTTTCGTACGTTTTACTACAACCAGGGAATGAGAACAGCCTGCGATGTGACACATTGTGTTTATACGCTACGTGTTATGTTCTTGTTTTAAATGCTGCCGCCGCGCAGCATGCAGTGGACAGGTGTGCCTGACAACATGAATGAATTGAAATAGCATGAGTAGTATTGTCTAAACTCAGTAGTAGTAGTGACCGTCCACGTCCGTTGCTCTCGATGTAATTTTGCGTGTGAAAAAAGGAGAGTGCAATCATTTAACCCATAGTCACCTAATGTGTGGTATTTCTAGCTGTTGGGAGGGGGTGCTGTTCTATTGTGTATGTATTCACATTGAAATTCTGACATTGATTTGAGCCCTGCCACTGTATGGATTAGCCCCACCGTAATTTAGCCAAAAAAAAACCTCTGCCACCGCCACTGGAAATAATGGAGTCAAAAATCAAAAAATGGAAAGTTGTGCGAGCTCCCACAGAAGCCGATGGATACTGCACAGATTGATGGAGATGCAATGTAAAAAAAACAGACAGCCTATAAGACCAAATGTATGCCTGTACCCCCCTCTTCCATGACTTATTAAAAGCTTGGTGATATATTCATCGGCGACTTGTAAAAATGGTGTTGTCTGGTTGTATGCAGATATGTGCCCATTCCCATGGCCTGTGCTTAAAATGAAAATGTGGTAAAGTGTTAAAGTTTGGAGACAGTGGCACTGATGAAAAGACAGGAGGCAGAGCTGGAGGTGACAGAGTTGAAGATGCTGAGATTGTCATTGGGAGTGAAGAAGAAGGACATAATTAGGAACGAGTATTTTAGAGGGACTGCTCAGGTTGGACGTTTGGAGACAAAGCAAGAGAGGCAAGATTGAGATGGTTTGGGCATGTGCGAAGGACAGATGTTGGGTATATTGGGTAAGGATGCTGAATATGAAGCTGCCAGGGAAGAAGAAAAGAGGAAGGCCAAAAGAGGAGGTTTATGGATGTGGTGAGGGAGGAAATGCAGGTGGCTGGTGTGACAGAGGAAGATGCAGAGGACAAGAAGAGATGGTCCGCTGTGGCAATGCCTAATGGGAGCAGCCAAAGGTAGTAGTAGTAGATTGTTTATAAGGATGGGGATACTTGCAGTCAGTTGAGACTGAGGGGTCACTTTTATGATGAAACATTTCTCTCTCAATAAAGGTTGTGTCCAGATAAACTGATTCAACTTTCTGTGTTTTTCTTCCCTAGATTATTAAGCTTGCATTAGGACACCTGCATCAGATAGTTTTTGATCAACCCCCCCCCCCCCACACACACACACACACACACTGACGGAGTGATATTGAATTGGTCAAAGGAATTAGATGTCATCGCCGTTGTAGATGGTAAATTTACTTTTGCCTTGGCTAACTTTCCAACAGCAGAGACGCACCTCTGTGCATTCCACAGAGAACAGGCCTGGCTGAGGTGGACTAAAGAAGGTGACTTCTGGCACCAAGTCCACACACACACACACACACACACACACACACACACACACACACACACACACACACACACACACACACACACACACACACACACACACACACACACACACACACACACACACACAGTGCCATGGACCTTTTCATTTTGTGTTAATTGTTGCTGTAAAGAATCTGTAGCTGTAAAGCGGTGTGGCCTAGCTGATAGTCATATTGCAAAGCCATTGTCAGGTGATATTGAACACCAGCCAAAGTCTTCACATCCCATCAAAAGGTCTAGAAAAGGGAATTTTTAAGTGGAAAATATGTAGGGATCCTGAGTTAAACATGTTTTTTATGTAGATGGGCCTGGACGAGGAGAGTTGTTTGGTAGCAATAGGGACATTAAGGGAAAGTGTACAAGACAATGAAAAACTGAGGACAAAAGTTGAACAAAGATGGATTGTCATTAAAGAGGTAACATTATCAAAGCGCTAGCGTTAACCAGCTATACACTGGACTCATTTGACCTACATCAAGTACCAAATGGTGGTAAAGTAAGTAAGTAAGTACCTACATTTCAGTATACCATGCAGCACTGCTCTCTTGTTATTAAGAGCAATTGCACCCATTTCTGTAATCAATGGTACCCGTATGGTAACTAAACATTAAGACGTTCTCTTAAAACTAGAAACTGTAGGGTAAGAGTTAAACGTATGCGATTAAAAAGTAAACTGAATGCTTACTACGGAGAATGAATTGGGGAACATGGTAAATGTGATTGTATGCACAGGGGAATGAGGGTGCTACAAGTCTACTACAACAAAACACACTACACTTGGGTGTAGAAACTCAATCAAAAAAAATCTGTCACCATCTGTGAGGCAGCCTTAAATTGCTGATTAAACTGTCTGACACCATGGGAATAATGCTCTTTATTCGAGGAGAAGTATCCCCCTTTAAGACCAAGGCCTATATTTGTACAGTAGGTATGTAAATGTCAATTTGTGTGGTTGGGGACACGATCGTTTCATTAGGTCCATCAGGTTTACAACTCTCAAATTACACCAGAAAGCACTACACCGTGTCACTCGCTTGTCTTTTAAATAAGTTGGGAGTAACCCTATTTGATCAATGCACTTCGATTAGAAGTTAGCTTTGTGAACTAAACCCTGGGTTCACGTGCCTTTATGGTTGAAACAAAGTCCAACAAATACAACACACGACAGGAGCAGAACTTCGGTTCTGTAAGTGAAAATCGAGTGCAGTGTGGTATCACTGCCACTAATATGGACGATATAATTTGTTGTGCTACGTAACTGGTGCGAGTAGTGCAGGAGTGAAGAGATACGTGCAGGGTAACGGTGCAGCGTAGACAGAATCTGAACAGTTTTAAGCGGGGCTAACGATATCGCCATTACTGCTGAGTGATGTGTGCACTTGACTATGCGGGGCAGCCCTCGTTCGGGCTTACAGCTGGGACATGGCGTGGTTGGGGGTTTGACTTCGCCGTGGAAAAGGGTGGGAACGCACGTCGCCCCTCCTGGTTTCCGGACGCCGGTTTTGCGGTCAGGGCGTGTGTGCTCCGGCTGGCTGCGGTCGGAGGAGGCGGAGGGATGGATGGACGATTAAAGCGCCGCCGTACGTGACGTCGTCACCTCACATTCACGCATCAACACGCTCCCATCAAAAAGTCCACTTTGCGGTTTTGTTGGGGGGGAGAAAAGAAAACAACTAAATCAGTAAAAGCTGGATAATGTCTTCAGATTCGTGGGCGCAGGCGGTCGATATACAAGAGGCAACGACGATACCCGCACAGGTAATAAGTTGTACAAATGTTAAGTATTTCCCCGCCCCCCCTCCAATACGCGTCAACTCGTCTGATGTTAGCTGACATTGCTTCGTTAGCTGAAACTGACACCATGTCATCCGACCTAGTTTGTCCGCCTCTAGTGCTCTTTCGCTAATGCACAGCAATTCCATTTCCAATCAACCTGTTTGTGTTATTATTTTTCTGAATCAGTTTAAAACAGAAAAAAGTTTTTGTTTCGCCAGTATTTGGGCTTACGGAGTAAAGTTCGAGAGGGTGGTCCGTCTGACAGCAGAGGAGAGATGAATGGTGATTATCCCCCCTCCCACACACACACACATACACACACACACACTGCATGTTGGGTCAACTGTCGATATCGTGGGTGTTTTGACGTTCATTTGTGGTTTCTCTGCAGGAAATATTGTACCACAGAAAACAGAAACTGGAAGCAGTAAAGAGGATGGGGACAAAGGTATGTGCGTTATCAATAGTTGTTTTTTTGCGTTTTTACATTGTTGATTATATTCTATTTCATTTTAACATAAAAAACAGATTGCTTTAATTTTAGTGTAAGAGTAGGCTTAATTGTCCAAAGAAACCATCCATGCCTAAGTCCCACTCATAAAGCCAGACAAACATGTGCAAATGCATGAAGTAATGCATCTACAATTTTAACTTACTTTGATGAGGCTTTTAATGAGTTGAATGCTCTTTGAGTCTTCCTGTACAGCTCATTTGCTGTGTTGTTTTTTTTTATTTTTTAAAGTGGATCCTGCTGAACAGTCTCTGCTGAACAAACTGATTCGCCGCAATCTGGTGAGGAACCGAAATCAAGTTGAGGTTCTCCAGCGGGATCCCACGTCTCCCCTTTTCTCCGTGAAGACGTTTGAAGAGCTGAGGCTGTAAGTTGAAAACATTCAATGGCTCTTACAATATTCCTGTTAGGAGTAGGCCACTATTTAATACCCACTACCCTTTGCATTGTGTGTCTTCAACTGTCTGGCCAGATAATTTGATTACAGTCTGCTGTAGTGATTCCAGCCCAACTAAGCCCGTTATTCCAGTTGTTTTTGCTCTTTTAAACGTCCAATCCATGTCAAATAAATCTTTCGTTCTCAATGATTTAATTACTTCCCTCAACCTTGACTTTTTATTTCTTACTGAGACCTGGCTTAAACCTGGGGAGTGCCCCCCTCTAGTGGAGCTCTGCCCACCCAGCTATAATTTTCTGAATGCACCCAGGTTAACAGGTCATGGTGGGGGTATAGTAGCTGCTTTTAAGAACCATTACACTTATATTCCTTTGACTTTTGGTTCTTTTAACAGTTTTGAAATCATAACTTTTAAAATTGTGTGTGATAACACAATTTGCGGTGTAATCAATTATCACCCCCCCAATTCATCTACAGGTTTTCACAATGAATTCTCTGAGGAATTATCCTCTCTTGTTCTGAAATTTGATAGGGCCATTATAGTTGCTGATTTTAACATTCATATTGATGATCCTTTTAACTAATTTGTTATAGAGTTGTTTAAACATTTCTAAAGCGCAATATAAATGTAATCCATAATGATTATTTATTATCTTTTAACCTTGTGCAGCATGTCACTGGCCCCACACATAACCATGGGCACACACTTGATTTAGTTTTCACCCTGAACATGTCTCTTAACTAAGACTGATTTTGTCTGCGTCCGAGTAGCATAGCGGTCTATTCCACTGCCTACCAACAATGGGGATCGCCGGGTCGAATCCCTGTGTTACCTCCGGATTGGTCGGGCATCCCTACAAACACAATTGGCCATGTCTGCGGGTGGGAAGCCGGATGTGGGTGTGTCCTGGTTGCTGCACTAGCACCTCCTCTGATCGGTCGGGGTCCTGTTCGGGGGGGAGGGGGAACTGGGGGGATTAGCGTGATCCTCCGATGCGCCACGTCCCCCTGGTGAAACTCCTCACTGTCAGGTGAAATAACAGCTGGCAATTGCACATGTATCGGAAGAGATGTGGTAGTCTGCAGCCCTCCCCAGATTTGAGAGCTGCTTACTTCTCTCACTTGGTTGATAGGAATAAACATAACTCTTAGTTTCTGTTTAGTACTATCAATCAGCTTGTGAATCCATGTCTTCCTACCATTTTTGCCTCTTCTGCTAATGACTGAAAATTTCTTGTCTTTCTTTGTTGACAAGATCGATGGTCTAAGGTCCAATTCCCCCCCCCCCCCCCGGCCCTTTCAGCTGTCTTATTTTAATGTAGGAATTTGCTCCCATTTCTCTGCAGTTCCTTGTAAATGCTGTAGCCTTTCTGCGTCCTTCCTCCAGTCCCTGTGATATAGTGCCGACAACTTTTTAAAAATCCATCCTCCCTGGCTTAGGTCCCAGCCTGCTCTCTATCATCAACTGCTCACTCACATCCAGGTCCATACCTGACTATTTTTAGATTTCCTGTGTTCAGCCTCTCCTCAAAAAAACAAAAAAAAACAAAAAACAAACCCTCTCTTGATCTGGCAAGGGTATGGAATTAAAGACCGATTTCCAAACTTTCTTTTTATCCAAAATCCTTTAAAACATTGTTGCAGGCCAAATCCTGCAGCTGACTGAGGGTCATAACATTTTTGATAAATTTCAATCCGGCTTTCATCACAAGTATAGTACTGAGACTGCATTACTAAGAGTGTCCAATGATGTTTTTTGATACCATCGATAATGCCATCTGACTTGATAGGTTGGAGAACTGGGTGGACATTTCTGGTACAGCGTTAAATTGGTTTTGCTCTTATCTGACTAATAGATATTTTAATGTTTGTGTTAACAATCATGTATCTCGTCAGCTCCCCTACTGTGTGCAGTCCCTCTGGTCTGTGCTTGGGCCAATCCTCTTCTATTTATACATGCTTCCTCTGGGTCATTTGTTTAGTCATTTTCAAGACATCTCATACCATGGTTATGCTGATGATACTCAGATCTATTTCTCTGCCAAACCCAGTAACCTGAATCAACTGTCCTCCCTCCATGATTGCTTAGCTGCCACCAAAGACTGGATGTCCCTTAATTTCCTCCATTTAAACCCTGAAAAAACTGAAGTTCCCTTAATTGATCATGAGAACTTTGCCACTGCAGTTGTTCAGTTTATTAGTCCACTTCATTCAGACATCAAACTTATCACTAAAAATCTTGGTATCATCTTTGACCAGAATGTCTTTTGATCACCAAGTTACTAAGCTTGTCCAATCCTGTTTTCTTCAGATAAGAAATATTGCAAAAATCAGAAATATTTTGTCTTTTAAGACTATCGAAATATTAATTCACACTTTCATTTTCGCCCATCTAGATTACTGTAACTCCCTCTACTCTTGCCTCAACCAAACTACTTTAAATTGTCTACAGTTGGGGGCATCTGGGGTAGTATGGTGGTCTATTCTGTTGCCTACCAACATGGAGATTGCCGGTTCGAATCCCCATGTTACCTCCGGTTTGGTCGGGCATCCCTACAGACACAATTGGCCATGTCTGCAGATGGGAAGCTGGATGTGGGTATGTGTCCTGGTCGCTGCACTAGTGCCTTCTCTGGTTGGTCAGGGCACCTGTTCAGGGGAGGGGGAATTGGGGAGAATAGCGTGAACCTCCCACGTGCTATGTCACCCTGGTGAAACTCCTCACTGTCAGGTGAAAAGAAGTGGCTGGCGACTCCACATGTATCAGAGGAGGCATGTGGTGGTCTGCAGCCCTCCCCATTTAAAAAAAAATGTCTACAGTTGATTCAGAATGTAACTTCTAGACTACTAACTAGAACTAGCCGTAGGTCCCATATTACCCCTATTCTTGCATCCCTTCATTAGCTTCCCATAAAATTCAGAATAATCTATAAGATCTTATTGATTACATTTAAAGCCCTGTGTGATCTTGACCCAGTTACTTTTCTGATCTTCTCATTCCTCATTCCACTTCCCGACCACTCCAATCCTCAAATCTCTGTCTTTTATCCATAACCCACTCCAACTGCAAAACAAAAGGTCACCGTGCCTTTGCAGTTTTAGCCCCAAGCCTCTGGAATAATCTTTCCCAATCCATTAGATTTGCTGAATCTTTGGACTGTTTTAAGCGGCTTCCAAAAACCCATCTTTTTAGGCAAGCCTTTTTATAGATCCCCATCCCTGCTTTCTGTTTTGGTTCATTTTTAGCTTGGTCTGTTACCCCCTGTGCTATGTTTTATAGTCATTAATTTATTTCATGTATTTACCCGTATTTTTGTGGATTGAGTGTAAAGCAATTTGTAACTGTGTTTTTAAAAGTGCTATATAAATAAAACTTTACTTACTTATGCTTAATTGTGCACATGCGGCAGTTGTCTAGATACACATTGACTAGAGGTACAATCAATGCAAAAAGGTGTTTGTTTGATTGTCTCATGGTCTGCTTTGCATAGCAGGCTACATAGCATGTATGCTCCTGCTAATTTTTGCTTACGGTTTTTACACCAATGCTCTTTTGACTTGGTTTAACAGAAAACCTCAACTGCTTAAGGGTGTGTACACCATGGGCTTCAACAGACCCTCTAGAATCCAAGAGAGTGCTTTGCCTATGATGCTGGCAGAACCGTAAGTGCCCAACTTTTACTTCTGAATTACTTGGAATTTGGGTTTTTTATGGTTTTGTATTGTTTTTAGCCCAAACCTTGAAAAACCTGAATGAAGGAAAGCTCATCTCTAATAATCTTTCCAGTGAAAATGCAGTTGATCCCCGATCAGAACTCTATTCAGTGTTAGGATCTTGTGTTCATGAGTATCCATGAAACTCATGAAAGGCAATTTCTGAATTTCCTCTGTTGTATAATTACTTACCTTTCTCATCTTGAATAGACCAATAGCGCTGTTAGTAACAGGTAAAGGTAGGGCTGGGCAATATAGTTCTGCAGGTGGTTCTGCAGAGGTGACCACAGATGACATGAGGAAGACCCTCTCCAGAGTCAACCCACACAAAGCTGCAGGTCCAAACAGAATCCCAGGCCGAGCCATCAGAGACTGTGCTGAGCAGCTGGCAGATGTCCTTGCTGACATCTTCAACATCTCGCTGTCCCAGGCAGTCATACCCACGTGTTTCAGGTCTACCACCATCATACCAGTGCCAAAGGAGTCCCCTGTGTCCTGCCACAATGACTATCGCCCCATTGCACTGACTCCCATCAACATAAAGTGCTTTGAGAGGCTGGTCATGAAGCACATCAGATCCAGCCTCCCCTCCACTCTGGACCCTCTCCTGATTGCATGCCATGGTAACCACTCAACAGAAGATGCTAGTGTTATCACGATACCAAAATTATGACTTCGATACGATACCTGCCATAAATACCTCGATACTCGATACTGAACCGATACCACGGTAAAATTCTAAAATATCTGGAAAAGAGTGTTCATCTCTACCCAGGAGACTCAAGAAGCCTAGCCTCCAAGAACAACAGCCAGTCACTAACGGCTCCAACGACTCTCATGACCACTGAACAGTGAAGTCGAAAGTAACACCCCCAACGACCGTCGCTGCTAAACAAATGCAAATCAATAGCTCCAATGGCGACGGGCGCGGCTGGACATCGGAGCACAGGAGAGCCACGCATATCAATAGCTCCGATAACGACGGGCGCGGCCAAACATCGGTACACAAAAGAGCCACACATATCTATGGCTCTGTTAGCGATGGGCGTTTGTAAACATCTGATCACAAAGAGCCACGCATATCAATAGCTCTGACAACGACTCCTAGAGGATAAATACTGAGTCTCATCACCAGCCAGTCAGACTAGCTTGGTCTAGTCAGAAAGGCACGAACTGAGGAAGCCTCTTGGATGAGAGGCGAAACGTCTTCACGGATATATACCAAGTCCAGCTGCACTTGATTCAACTCCTTTGGATAACCATGACCTGGATGAATGATAAGATTCACAGACATCTGGAAAAGAGATGAATAATGGTCCAGCTCGGTCTCACTATGGTTTAACTGTCACCAGCTTGTTCCTGTCCTACTTTTTGAGCAAATTACATTAATAAATTAATTCTCCAGAGCATGTATGAGCATAATCTCTTCTGTTTGTTAACATATTTGCTTTTGCTTAACAAGCCACTTTTCTGTAAAATTTAAACTTTTGAACAGTGAACACATTAATGACTGACTGACACATACAATTAAAAGACTATTTTCTCCTCTTTATTTAAAAAAAACCAAAAAATGCCACTACATGGTACATGCCATTACACTATGGTGGACAAACGTCAGTCAGACTATTAGTCATTTGCAGTACCATTCTCAGTCCGTTTTTGCTGATTGTCAATAAATAAATTACCTTTAAATAGCCAAATTAGGCTAGATCAAGGTCAGTGTTAAAATTACAAGCAAATTACTATGCTTTTCAGTGGGCCATCTGATGGAGCCTACCCTAGGTCAAGCCTGCTGAGTTAATGGAATGTCGTTCATGGCTAACAAACTAATTTGGACTCAATACATTCTGGTTGTAGGCTATGGGTTCTACTGAGTGCATTTCAGGTAGCCTATTGTAGCATTCCCAGCCGAACTTTATTCACACGATGCACTCAATGATGATAACTGATGGGCTATGGTGCGGTATTTCTACCATTTATTTACACGAACCACCACAGACACCGTAAGAGCTGAAAGCAAAATAAAACATACAATCATACACTCATACATGCGACCACGTTTCCACCATCGCTAGCTACCATAACAACGTGCATAGCACTGCTAGCATTAGCTCATTTAGCTAACTTCTAAATCCGGTTACACAGTACATAAAAATAACACCTCATAACGAACTCAAATTACACAGTCACTCTACACACATACCTGTTCGCCTTCCAGCTAGATGCTAAATAAAAAATGATAAACAATATTCTTCACGAACAGTCCTTGGCTTTCTCGTGGCATGCGAACATCCGCCATTTCAACTTTCCTTCTCGTTTCTGCCATCAACTTGCGCACGCACAGTAACATACAGAGGAGACCATATCAATGTTGTTCACAATAAAAGGTACACTACCGTTCAAAAGTTTGGGATCACCCAAACAATTTTGTGTTTTCCGTCACCGGTGTGTACTACTCCCTTCAGAGGACAGCACAAACAGGCTCTAACAGGTACTATTTAATGAAGATGCCAGTTGGGGACCTGTGAGGCGTCTGTTTCTCAAACTAGAGACTCTAATGTACTTATCTTCTTGCTCAGTTGTGCAACGCGGCCTCCCACTTCTTTTTCTACTCTGGTTAGAGCCTGTTTGTGCTGTCCTCTGAAGGGAGTAGTACACACCGGTGTAGGAAATCTTCAATTTCTTAGCAATTTCTCACATGGAATAGCCTTCATTTCTAAGAACAAGAATAGACTGTCGAGTTTCAGATGAAAGTTCTCTTTTTCTGGCCATTTTGAGCGTTTAATTGACCCCACAAATGTGATGCTCCAGAAACTCAATCTGCTCAAAGAAGTGCCCATCCAACCAATCCAACTTGTGGGAGCTGCTTCTGGAAGCGTGGGGTGCAATTTCTCCAGATTACCTCAACAAATTAACAGCTAGAATGCCAAAGGTCTGCAATGCTGTAATTGCTGCAAATGGAGGATTCTTTGACGAAAGCAAAGTTTGATGTAAAAAAAATCTTATTTCAAATACAAATCATTATTTCTAACCTTGTCAATGTCTTGACTCTATTTTCTATTCATTTCACAACATATGGTGGTGAATAAGTGTGACTTTTCATGGAAAACACAAAATTGTTTGGGTGATCCCAAACTTTTGAACGGTAGTGTATGTAAAAAATAAAAGTGCAATTCACTATAAAATCAAATCTGGTACATGGCACTCTATAACAAATTCAATAGCATATAAGTCTAATAAACAAAGCACCATATAATAATCTCAATCACTTGTCTTAATAATATCAAATATAATATAAAGTAATATGGGTCATTTACACCTATCTTATATCTAAGAAATAATTATTGACAAAAAGACAGGCTACATGCCATGATAAATATTACCAGAACTGATTGAATATTAAATAGATCGTTTGCAAGTTATGCTAAAGTCAACATTACTAGCGTGAACATTGCCCTTCCATAAGCTAACTACAGTATGATCACTGTCGCTATGCCTTGTCAAAATTCAGTGTTAAAAAAAAGGTTGCCTGTCATAGAACACACCACACTCGTTTCACTTATATAGCCTATAGTTAGTGGATAAGATTGGGGCTGATCATGTAATGGTGTTTCCAATCACATTCACTAACCTGTCAGTCTTTGAATTCTTTGTAAAGGCCGGGATGTCTGTCAGCGAGGTGCTTTGCCATGTTGGACGTGTTGCCTCCCTTTGTCTGAACGCCTTTGTAACATGTCTTACAGACGGGTCTCAGTGTGTCTGTGGGCTTGCCCTCACTATCTGCGAAGTATCCGAAATAACTCCAGACTTCACTTCGCCCGTCTTTTTTGTCCACAAGCTGAGGACTGTCGGCAGGCGCTTCCGAACCTGTCGCCATCTCTCGTTCCCTCTCTCACTCAAAGTGACCTCAGCCCGCCTGCTGCTGCTTCGCTGCGTGTGAGTGAAACAGTTAGGCACACCCACTAGCCTCTGGCGCAAGGAGCATGACTGAGAGTTGGAGCAGCTCGCTGCACAGACACACAATGTTATTTTAATAAAAGTATTGATACTAAAAACCAAGCGTATCGCATCTTTTTTTGCGTGAGGGTATCGTGATACTTTTCTAGTACCAGTACACCGTGCAACACTAGAAGATGCCATATCTTCTGCTCTTCATCCAGTCCTGTCCCACCTGGAGAGAAAGAACGGCTATGTGAGGATGTTGTTCATTGACTTCAGCTCAGCTTTTAACACAATCATACCACAACACCTGATTGAAAAGCTGAGCCAGCTGGGCCCTTGTTCACTCTGCTGACTCACGACTGCACAGCATCATCCACCTCCAACCTCATTATAAAGTTTGCTGATGATACCACAGTGGTAGGTCTCATCAGCAACAATGATGAATCATCATACAGAGCGGAGATGGATCAACTAGCGGTGAGGTGCAAAAACAACAACCTCTCCCTAAATATAGGAAAAACTAAGGAGGTCATTATTGACTTTAAAAAGACCAGCGCCCACCATACCCCTCTGACCATCAATGGAATGGACGTGGAGAGAGTCAGCGGTGTTAAGTTCCTGGGAGTTCACATCAGAGGACCTCTCTTGGTCTTCACATGTCACTGTGCTCTCCAAGAAGGCCCAGCAGCGTCTTCACTTCCTGCAGCATTTGAAGAAAGCGAGTTTCCCCCAACCCATCCTCATCACATTCTACAGAGGCACCATAGAGAGCATTCTGACAAGCTGTATCACTGTCTGGCATGGGAACTGCAAGGCCTTCGACCACAAATCCCTACAGCGGATAGTGAAGACAGCTGGAGAGATCATAGGAACTGCTCTCCCATCCATCCAGGCAATCTATGACGCATGGTGCACCCGGAAGGCTCTTAGCATCGTGAAGGACCCCACCCACCCTTCTCACATTCCACTTCACCCTCCTACCCTCTGGCAGTAGGTACTGGAGCATCTGTGTTGCCTCCACCAGACTATGCAACAGTTTCATTCCTCAAGCTGTGAGGTTTCTCAACAGCCTGAACAGTTAGACCTCCCATAAAATGACTTTTTGATCTTCTTACTCACTGTCTGTGTCAGGTGTGCTTGTAATGTAATTCTTGTTTTTAATGCAGTTTTTGTTTTTAATATTTATTGTTTGTTATTTGTTTTCATGTGACACTGAGGTCCTTGTGAAACATAATTTAGTTCCCTTGTATGTATGAGACATGCATATAAGGCAATGACAAATAAAAGCAGTCTAAGCAGTCTATATCAATATTGATATTGTGATATAAGACTAGATATCGTCCAGGATTTTGGATATTGTAATATGGTACAAGTGTTGTCTTTTCTTGGTTTAAAAGACTGCATTACAGTAAAGGGGTGAAATTTTCTGAACTTGTTAGACTGTCGTAGCTGTTCTATTTGCTTCTACCTGCTTGGTCATCATATCCACATTAGTAAATGAAATTATGAAAGCACCAGTAGTAATCCCTACAATATCACCATAATATTGATATCAAGGTATGGATCAAAGATATTGTGATATTTGATTTTGTTCATATCACCCAGCCCTAGGTAAAGGTGAAGGTTGGCTTATAATGGCATTAACCTTGTTACTGAGGAGCTACATTGACATTACATCAGGCGGCTTGGTGTAAACAGCCATTTACTGGATGTTACAAATTCACAGTTGTGTGTTGCTTTGTGTCAGATTGATCTGTGATGAATGGTTGAAACTTTTTTGAAAAATGATTTGTTTTGAGGTTGAGAATGGAAATCTCCCAGGTGATCGAACTGTGGTATAATTATTGGGTATGCAAATAAGAGTCATATTCATTCTTCCAATTCAGCCATACACTGCCGCATAGTGGTTTGAAAGTAGTTTGAGCTTGTTTTGAAATAAAAAGTGAGCCATCAAAATTCATTAAAATAGTGCTTTTAAAAACATTGTTTAATAAACATATTACATTTGCATATTTTAATTCACCTGCAATGTGTGCATCTCCCAATTCCAGACCTCAGAATCTGATTGCCCAATCCCAGTCTGGCACAGGTAAAACTGCTGCCTTTGCACTGGCCATGCTCAGTCATGTAAACCCATCTGACAGATGGACTCAGGTAATTAAGTGCAGAATCAATCAGTGTTAACTTTTTTCAACAAGTAAACCCTAAAACCCTGATCACATATGTTAATCTTTGTTTGCTGTTTTCTCTCTTTCAGTGCCTTTGCATTTCACCCACATATGAGCTTGCTCTGCAGATTGGCCAAGTCATTAAGCAGATGGGAAAATTTTACTCAGAAGTAAAAGTGGCATATGCCATTCGGGGTAATAAAGGTAAGAGCATTGTGACCATGTGCTGATCACTATCGATAAACCATCAATATAATTGATTACACTTGATCACAATTTACTTTTCAATATTTGAGGTAGGTGGATTCATCATTTGTCAGTACTTTGTACTACATTGTTGACTTTCTGTCTTTTTTGGTTAGTGGAACGGGGAACAAAGATACAGGAGCATATTGTCATTGGAACACCAGGCACAGCCCTGGACTGGTGCTCCAAGTTCAAGTTCATTGACCCCAAAAAGATCAAAGTCTTTGTGCTGGACGAGGCTGATGTCATGATAGCGACGCAGGGTCATCAGGATCAGAGCATTCGTATCCAGAGGCAAGCTCCCTGCAAGGAAACTTAAAGAATACTTGTTCACACAGTAATGTGGAAGTTTTAACAGACCTGCACTTATTTCTCATTAAGAGCAACAATGTCTGATCTGCCAATAGCTAAGTTACTTCTCTTCTCCGTTTTTATTCTTTGCTTCACTTTTCTTACATCCGTGCAGATTGCTGCCAAAGGACTGTCAGATGCTTCTATTGTCTGCCACCTTTGAGGACTCTGTATGGAGATTTGCAGAGAAAATTATTCCTGACCCAAATATCATCAAGCTGAAGCGTGAAGAGGAAACTCTTGACACCATCAAGCAATTCTATGTGGTTTGCAAGGAGAAGGAGGACAAGTTCACAGCACTTTGTAACATATATGGTAGTCTTACCATTGCACAGGCGATGATCTTCTGCCATGTAAGTCAGCTGTCTTGACACATCCCAAGTACATGGCTTCAGAATTCTGTTTTCCATATTTATACACATCTTGCTTTTGAGTTATGGCACAATGAAAGAAAACAATTTTGTTTTTGCTGTTACGTTTTTGGTTGATTTTTGTATTATTTTTTTTTGGTCGTTTTTTCTCTCAGACTCGTAAGATGGCTGCCTGGCTAACTGGACAGCTGTCAAAAGAGGGCCACCAGGTGGCGTTGCTGAGTGGAGAAATGACTGTGGAACAGAGAGCAGATGTTATTGAACGCTTCAGAAATGGCAAGGAAAAAGTGCTTGTGACCACAAATGTGTGCTCCAGAGGTAAATCATTTAAGGATTATTTAAATAAAACTTATTTTCCCCACCATTTTTGGTGGTTATGTGATTATTTTTTAAATGTGAGTCTTAAGCATCATTCTTGATTTGTTGATTACACAGGTATTGATGTGGAGCAAGTATCCATTGTGGTCAACTTTGACCTACCTGTAGACAGAGAGGGCAAAGCTGACAATGAGACATACCTTCATCGAATTGGCCGCACAGGGCGTTTTGGCAGAAAAGGATTTGCTTTCAATATGGTTGACAGCCCAAAAAGCATGGATATCATCAACCAAGTTGAGGAACATTTCAGTATGTATTTTGATTAAGATTCATTACATTAATATTTATACTGTAGGACTAATATTTGGATCTCAACTAACCCTCTTTCTCTCACAGACAGAAAAATCTTAAAACTTGACACGGAGGATCTTGATGAGCTCGAGAGAATGATCAACTGAACATACTGCCGTAGCTTCATGTACCATCTTAACACTTGGACAACCAGGCATTTTTGACTTGAATGATTTCAGTGGTTAATTTCATTGATCACATAGGGTTTTCTGGTAATTATGACTACACAAACCTTTTATTGTGTATGTGCCAAAAATTCAAACTTTACTTAGATTTAATTTAGTGTGCTGTTTTCATTTGATTGATTTCACCAATGTCACCTAAGATCTAAATCTCCCGGAGACTTAAAATTCCTTATTATGGGGCACTAAATGTTAGTAGCAACATGTAGTGTTTTGATGCATGCTCGATAATTCAAGTAATAAAATCAAAGAAGGTTGAATCAGTTCATCTGGATACAACGTTTATTGACAATAAATGTATCCAGATGAATTGATTCAACCTTGTTTGATGTAGCAGCACATAGTTGAGGGCTGCTGTTACAAATAAAAGTTTGCTGTGTTGACCTGCCATACTAACAGTGGAAGTGAAGTATACAATAGTTCTAAAACCTAGAGGAATTGTACGATATGAGAATGTGTCTTAAGGATTTGAGTTTCCTAAAGCAACTTGAAGCATTTGAAAGTTTAAAATGCCTTTTTTTTTTAGCCTGTTGATTTGTTTGTTAACTAAAAATTAGGTTTGCAGCGCTGTTGTCATTTTTCTTAAGTGGGGAAAAAAGCAATGTGATGCTGATTCTTGGAAACAAGTTGTGTTTAGACATGTACTTATGAAACTAAAACTTGAAATTTACTTACAATTGAAATGGTTCTTTTCCATGCCACTTTTGCCTTGTCAATTCATAGGAGTTTTGCACTTTATCAAGTATTAATACCATTGCATTTGGGTGTGTTTAAAATAGTTATGAGATGCTTTAAGAAAAAACATTGCACTGAGAAGAGTTTAGTGCCTTAGTGAACTCCAAATATATTTGATTTCAAATATATGCAAAGGCTAGATAATGTAAGCTGCCTTAAGCCTTACTTTTTGTGCACTTTTCACTGTTTTTTTGTGGTGCTAAATAAAATGACCAAAATAAATCCTACTTGTTTGGTTTTGTTTGTGTCAAAAAAGCAGTTTTAGGAGATGTCAAAAAAGTATTGCTACTATTGTTGAATAGTATGCCATTGAGAACAGAGCTTCTATCCACTCTGAAATTATCTCCAGAAATTTCAGTATGTTCTTTCAAATAAAGGTGAAGTAGTTTGAAGAAAAGTGTTTATTTAAAATCCTTCCTATGTGTCACCTGCTCAGAGCATGAGATTATTTTTCATGAATCCTTCACTGAACTGCATGTCAGTTTATCACTTGGTCATGCACTTTGCACTACAACATTGCAGAAATCAAATTACTGTCATTAGCCTATAATTGCCGTCCGAGAATACATTAATATAATTTTTGACAATGAATTGTGGGCAGCACAGTGGTTAGCGTGGTCGCCTCATAGCAAGAAGGTCCTGGGTTTGAGCCCCGGGGTAGTCCAACCTTGGTGGGTCATCCTGTGTGTGGAGTTTGAATGTTCTCCCCGTGTCTGCCTGGGTTTCCTCCGGGGGCTTCAGTTTCCTCCCACAGTCCAAAGACATGTAAGTCGGGTGAATTGGCCATACTTAATTTCCCCTACCTATGAATGTGTATATATGTGTGTGCGTGTGTTTGTGGGCCCTGTGATGGCCTGGCAGCCTGTCCAGGGTGTCTCCCTGCCTGCCGCCCCAATGACTGCTGGAATAGGCTCCAGCATCCACGCGACCCTGACAGCAAGATAAGCGGTTAAGATAATGGATGGATGGATGGACAATGAATTGTAAAAAAAAAAAAAAAACATTTTTAAAAGATTGGACATGTTTGAGAACTATACCACTCAACATATAAGCAACAATTGAACAAACAATTGGTCAAATACAAGTTTGTCATGTTTCAATTCAGCAATACATTAAGCTTTGTCGCTCTGCATTCTGTATATCTAAATATATAATATTAATGCAAAGATTGATATGTAGCAGTCCATTTCCATGACGCAATGCACTATCAACTTTACACCCTATTAAAACATTCTATTTGGCATATGAAGGCATCCACCAACATTGGGAAGGTGTGTAAAAGTGCAGCAAATCAAATGCAGAAAAGAAGGATCTGACTTTAAGCCTGCTGATATAATTCCCTTTAAATATGCTTCCATACTGATTGCCAAAACCACAGC
Source organism: Lampris incognitus (assembly GCF_029633865.1). NCBI lineage: Eukaryota > Metazoa > Chordata > Actinopteri > Lampriformes > Lampridae > Lampris > Lampris incognitus. Next base: position 25,401,988 of record NC_079212.1, on the reverse strand, counting down.
TAACCTGAATTTCCTCCCCAGACCTCAAAATTCTCATTCCATCACTTTTTAAATCAAAGGTATCTGCACCTTGAGAATATTTCAAGATTACATGAGGTTATTTGCTCGTGAGGCAAATGTTGCTAAGATAAGGCAACAAAAATACAATGTTGACCATATTAATATGTTTGTGTGTGGCAAACAGAGGAACTTTGTGTATCTGAATAAACTTTGTGTAACTGCCTGTGATATTGCATGCACTGCTAAAACAAAATATTCTCAGAATGTCCTTCAAACACATTTTCACATGTATTAACTGTGCCTTCAATAGGAGGAGAAAAAGGTTCTGTAGAATATCAATGAATCTGATGACTATATAATAATATCTCAGGAATCAGGAACAATTTATTATTTATTTATTAATCTGCATTTTTCCATATAAAAACTAAACCTTGGTCAGTTGTGACTCCTGTTCATGCATCTCCCGAGCTGTCCTCTTCAGAGATGCACACCACCGATCTATCCAAGATCCTGCACTGGGCCAAAGTTGAGTTCAAGTCTGTGAAGGTTCTGCGTGGGACATCCATGGTTTCAATAAAAGGGCTTTCATACTTTGTTTCATTTCTGGCCTCTGCACTGGCTATCACTGTGAGCAGAGTATCTGTATAAGCAAACTGTTCCTGAAACCTCCTGCCACAGGGTGCTCGGACAGCTAGGAGGATACTGCCTGTGGCACTGGGTAAGGAGTTGTCCTTTTCGGTCTCTACGGTCATCATGGGGCCTGGAGGCTTGGAGGTCACTGCGCTGTGCACATTGATGCTGTTGCTAATCTCAGGGTTGCTACAGGGCACTGCTGTGGAGAGATATGGCTCTCCATGTCTCTGCTGTTGATGAAGGATAATGCCATCAGATGGATTGTTAGATGTCATTCTTTCTATGCCACCCACAAGGCTCGTCCCTGAATCCCTTTTCATAATGGATGGAAGGACCTTATACTTGTTCAGAGAAAGCTTTGGGACAGTGGTGGCAGATTGCAGCATGTGTGTAACTTCATCCTGACTGGGCTGGTCGTTCTGGTTGATGATGGGTTGGGACCAGGAGCGGAGGTATCCCTCTGACCTGTTATATGCCGCAGGAGACTTTGGAGTGAGAGAAATATCCTGGTTGCCTGCTGTTTCATCTCTCTGTGGAGCTTGATAGACAGCAGGTCTGCTTCGCCCTTTAGAGGATTTTGGCCTTGTTAAATGCATCGATCTCCAACTGGAGCGTTTGTGGTACCTTGAGTTCAGCTGCTTACATGGGTTCGATGGTTTGTGGACAGAGACAAAAAAGAAAAAAAGACAACATCAGATATGCATCTCCTATTCTCCCCTCTGAGGAATCTATTCAACTCAATTCTGTTCTGTTCTTGTGCTAAAATAACTCACTGACGCAAGGTCATAATAGGCAGTAGATAGCGCACCACACCGTGCTCTCTACTACGTCGATCTACGTTTGACAACCCACTTGAAAGATCATAATTGCAAACACAGATACCATTTGCACACAGCGAAAGCTGAGTTCCAAAATAAAATAACATCTAGAGGTTAAGCGAGTACCTTTTTATATTATTACTTGAGAGCGTCTCTTTATCCAGTTTTTTTAAGCTTGAGCATGAAGTGTTTCTCCCCGGCGTCACTGAAGTTACCTACGCAGTCTGGTTGCCCTGACGACCATTCGTTCCCAGCGTGAAGGGAACCCCCTGGTGACGGGTCTAGGTACATGCAGCAGGCTGGCCTCAAAGCAGTGAGCTGTGGAGCTTCAAATTCTACTTCGAAGCATATTCATCAAATTCACCGTAAAATGCGTTGCCGTCGCCTCTCCTCTCCTCTCCGCGACATGCCAATAATAATACTGTGGCGAGCCGGCGTGGAAGAATAAGTCGAGAGGCAGAGGTCTCTTTTCAATGGCAGCTCCCGTGCCCCATACACCGCACGACCCCGGGGGTGCTCTTATACGTATACACCCGCCAGAATAGACCTGAACGGACCACAACGTAAAGACCCCCCCCCCCCATGTTCCAACTGGCGAGATCAATCTGGTCACGGTCCCAAGGTCAGTCAGTCAGTAACAGTCCTCTACCCAGTCCGAGTCAAACCCCCAAATAAACAAAACAATAACCAAAACATGAACACAACATTTAAACACACGCGTCCTTGCGTTCCCACAGCGCCTCCCCCGGCCGCTACAATACTACAAGCCGTTCATCCCAGTCGGGGTCCCGGGGATGCTGGAGTCTATCCCAGCAGGCGGGGAGACACCCTGGACAGGACCCCAGTCTATCACAGGGCCGACACATTCACACCTAGGGACAATTTCAATACTACAATGTATTATACAAAAACAATGTATTGTGAAAATTACATGAGGATGGAATTAAATGGGGGAGGGGGAAAAACGTTGTCATTAAAGTGCTGTCATTATAAAACGTCAATTGCGGGGCTGTTGTCATAACAGAATTAAAGTGTCAATATACAATAACGTTATATTTGCAATAGCGATTAGATTTATATTGAAGTATTCTAGTTTTCTAGTTATACTGGGTATAAATCAAAGTGTGTGCATGATGGGGGTGTACAGTTGTTCCATGGGGAAAGGGTAATTAAATGTTGTGTATCTGTAACAGAGGTAAGAATTACATGTTATAGACTTGTTGAAGTTCGGCTTACATAGTTACATATGCATCCAGTGCAGTGTGTATGTGTGCGTGGGGGGGGGTTTGCGGGTGATGTGTGCTCAGTTGCCAGGGATTGGATGTCTCAAGTGTGTTGGTCATGAGTTCAGCAATCTTATGGCCTAGAGGTGGAAGCTGTTTCTTTACCTGTTGGTACAGGATCGGATGTAGCGGCACCGTTTATCAAACAGTAGCAGAGTGCAGAGTGTAAGACTGGTGGGAGGGATGTTTGAGGGTGCTTTGGGCCTTTAGACATCTTCTGATGTAGATGGCCTTTACAGTGATCTATTCATTTCCTACGATGAGCAAACCACCCACTGTACAGCTTTGAGGTCTTGGGCAGTGCAGCGACCGAACCTGGCAGTGATGAAGCCGGTCAGGACATACTCGAGAGCTTAGTTGTATTCATTTACACAGTTGTAGATGCACGGCTTGAGTTGGATACTGTAGACTACAGCAGCCCAATTTGAAGCAAAACTTCATTTTGGAAAACCTGAAAATTAATTCAGCGTCAAGAGTTCACAACTAGTCATCAAGTCAAGATAGTTTTATTGGGGTACATGGTACACGTTTTCAAAGTGGTATCTTATCATTCATATTCACAATTTTATCTTTATACAAACTGACACATATATAGCTAGTTTTAATGATGATGAGCTTTTCAAGATTTGAGCATTATCTCACCTGCCCTACCGTTCACAAATAATTCCATGCAGAATATATCCAATGTAGATTTAGATGTAACATTTAGATGCACAAATATACAAAATTACTTTGGGTTAAAAGCTGAATCTGAGAAGACTTGAAGAGATGGATTGTTACAAATAATGTCTTTATTACATTACCATTTCCATTATATTAAAATGAACAACTTAGTAGGTAGATTCATGTTACATTGAATCAATAACATTCATTGGTCCCATCATCCCACGTCTGACTTAATTTAATGGCTGAGTGACTTCAAACATTGTTAAAAGTGCTGAAGACCCTACTATTAAAAGAAAACATGAGAGGAGCAGCTAGCTTGACAGCCTGAGAGTAGGGGCATGTTGGAGACACTGTTCAATTAACATACAACATATTGTGTTTATAAGACAGATAAAAAAATCATTATTTTTTTAGACCCTCCTTAGAGTAAACTGAACCACTTAGCAGCAGCAAATGTTAGTGCCTCTTCTTGCTCACTATGGTAACTCCAGTATATTATGCTGTGCATAAAGTTCCTCTGTAATCCGGTACACCTCAGAGATAAGAGGCAGGGCATCCCCAAGCATGGCTACGACCTGCTCTGGGGTGCCCACATTCATTACTTCAAAGAATGTAGTACGTCCAGGGAGGACACAGAATGCCATGCCTGTAGCTTTACGGATGACCCAGGGATGGTGCTGGGCCAGGGACTCGTTGTAGGCCTCTGAGCACATAACGGAGGTCTTACTGTCTTCAGTGCTAGTGCGGAGGCGCTCCAGGAACAGTTCAAGCCATCGCAATGCACGGTGGAGCCTCAGCAGAGTACGACACCCTGATTCTGGGTGGCTTCCCTTCTTGGTTAAGTCCACAAGTTCATTCTCCAGCTCATATTTTACCATAGACTGGACAGTGACATAATGAGACCCATTCTCATCATTGAGGTAGTTGACCAAGATCTGTATTTTGTTGACAGCATCCTTGGAGATGAAGCTGAAGACACTCCCCAAGCTGTTCAAAAACCTGTTATGGGAATACATGGAAAAGGAATTTAGAAATACTGATGGTGGCCTGAACTAGTAATGCTGGGTTATGTCTGATTCACCAGATCATAAAGATTGTAAACAGCAACAGACTCTGACCTCTCAGTACCAATTAACCCAGTACGGAGTAGATTCCAACTCAACTGACATAGGATTTGACAAGTGTCCATAAGACTGAGTGAGCAAGTATTTTGACCAAAATCTCCTACCTGACAAGACCACGCCATCCAGCAACATAGTGTTCAATTGAGACTTCTTTCTTTTCCGTCAGACATGACTTAAAAGTGTCAAGGACTTCTCGTAGACAAAATTTCCGGTCTTCCAATGCCACGGAATCGGCCATGGTAATAACAATCTGTACGGAAGTACTGTGGATACTGTAAAAACGGTTGATACTGTAAAAATGACAGCGAACGCGAAATGAAGAGGTGAATCGATAGAACGACTCACAGACAATACAAGGTTGGTATGGTTATGTGCATTGCTATGCAGTGCGACTCAAATGAAAGACAAATATTACGAGGAACAAATTTTCAAAATGAAAGAAAGGCCAAGCATTTCTCTTCGTTTCTTCCTGTGACCGGTCGTCCCTAGCTCTGATCCGTCAGCTCTGCGCAAACTCTCGTTGAAGTCACGCTTGCTGTGAAGCAGCCAATCGGAAGAGAGAAGAGCACGAAGCCGGAAGTAGCCGCATGCATACGAGTTGAGAGATAAACATTTTGTTATTGTTGTATTTTAACAAACAAAGGCTAAACGTCGGATCCAGTTAGACCGCCAAGAGACGTAGCTGGCATTCAACATCAGACTAGCTTCGATAAATAGAGGACATTCTCGATATGCCAGAAATAAAAGTAACTCCACTGGGTAAGTACTGATGCTAGCTAGCAAGCAATTGTGATTACTATCCAGCTAGTAATCTAAACTAGATAGTAATCTCAATTGTGAGGGTAACTTGAGCTAATATTCACCCTGTTCTTAGTGTCAGTGTCTGGCTTTCTTTGAGCTGCAATATTTTTTTTCCCTCATTTTGATACAGAAGCCGAGAACATTTTGGAAGTAATGCTGCATGTGTATTCACTCTTGTTCTCTGTCTAAGGTGCTGGACAAGATGTTGGTCGCAGCTGTATCCTTGTTTCCATTGGAGGCAAGAACATTATGCTTGATTGTGGAATGCACATGGGATTTAATGATGATGTAAGTAAAGCGTTGTACTAGATTAGATACCATGGTGAGCCTTGTTCTCTGCTGCAGGATGCACGTGTTCTTCCTTATTGCTATATCTGTACAGTTTAGCTATGACTGTGGTTGATTTATATGGTGCGTAGTTCATAGTTGAGGAATTATTTTGCAATATAATCCATATTGATAGTAAATCTATATTATCGTTCCAGAGACGTTTCCCAGACTTTTCTTATATAACCCAAAATGGTCGTCTGACAGAGTTCTTGGACTGTGTTATTATCAGGTTTGTGGAATGGTTTGTTTTAATGTGCCATTTCTATTAAAATAATATCTATAAATATGGCATGGCCTTGTTCTAGACAATTAACTATGCACTTGTTTACTTGTATATATTTACATTTGTGTATGTCTGTGCTGCCATCTTCCTTTTATAGCCATTTCCATTTAGACCACTGTGGGGCTCTGCCCTACATGAGTGAGATGGTGGGCTATGATGGGCCCATCTATATGACCCACCCCACCAAGGCCATCTGCCCAATTTTGCTTGAAGACTTCCGGAAGATCACTGTCGACAAAAAGGGAGAGACGAACTTCTTCACTTCACAAATGATCAAAGATTGTATGAAGAAAGTGATACCGTTGAACCTTCACCAAACAGTCCAGGTGCTGGGATTCTGTCTCTTTGATGTGTGCCCAGATCAGATATGCATCCACCGATAATTACCGCACCAGTTGCTCTCTTTTCATGGCACAGATAGTTGTTTGTATTCTGCTAATTGCAGGTGGATGATGAGCTGGAGATCAAGGCTTACTATGCAGGCCATGTGCTGGGAGCTGCTATGGTGCATATTAAAGTGGGATCTCAGTCTGTCGTTTACACTGTGAGTAAAAGAAAAAAAAATTCTGGATACACAAACAAGAAGCATGAAGGATAATCTCATTTTCTCTTGTATTCTTGATAATACATTTTAAAATCACCATAAGAATCCATTGTAGGAATGACAGAAATGTTGATACCAAAATTAAGCAAACAAATATGAAATTTTGAAGCCATAATATCAACTTTTGAAACCTTAACCTCATATTTCAAGTGTTATAGAGTTTTGTGTGTTCTTGATGTAAAAGAACATTGATCAAATTTTAAAACGGCCTGCCATACAAGTGTGAACTGATTAAAAAAAAATAGTGAGTATTATTACCATTGCCTTGAAATAATGTTAAATCTCATCCATTGTTAGGGGGATTACAACATGACACCAGACAGACATTTAGGGTAAGTAGTAATTATTTAGTGAAGCACCGATTAAGTCCATACCTCCTTACAGTCTCTCAAGCTTTCTTCTGCGTGTGTATGTTATATTTCTGTAGGGCTGCATGGATTGACAAGTGCCGTCCAGACATCCTTATCTCAGAGTCCACATATGCCACAACCATCCGTGACTCAAAGAGATGCAGGGAGAGGGACTTCCTAAAGAAAGTGCATGAAACCATAGAGAGAGGTGGAAAGGTAAGAATTACAAATTCAGAAGATCAAAGAAAAAGGGGTGGAGGCTTCTTTTTTTTATTGAAAAGTTTGGAAAGAGATGAGAATTTTGGGGATGGCTAAGAGTGGGAACTTGAGTTTTCATTATTTCAGTAAGGTTGATAGTCTCCTTTTCTTTGTTCTGATTAATCCTCCTTTTCTAGGCACTCATTCCAGTTTTTGCCTTAGGAAGAGCACAGGAACTCTGTATCCTATTGGAAACATTTTGGTAAGGTTGGTCTTTAATTTTCAAGGAAAATCTACTCTGAAAAAGAAGTGACATACAGCATGTTATTTCTATAATCTTAAATATCCAGTCTAAATTTATGAAGATAAAGTCTCTCCCCAAACTAGGAAATAGGGAGCAGTCTTGTTGATGTCATCAAGAGACAAATCTTTAAGCTCTGATACGGATTTTGTAAAGATAAGCATTAAGTCAGCAATATGAGATATGTTGTTTGTGTACCAATGAAATCCAGTTTATTTGGTGGAGAAACTTCAAAATTAGGATTCTGTGACTGTATAGTGTCGGCCTACAGATGTCGATGAGTAAAATCTGTTTGTTTTTATAGCTATGAATTGAACAGCCTCATACATTCAAAACAAGACATTTTATTTTTGGGTGACTCTTTGAGTAACATGCTCTGTTATACTGTATGGTGTAATGTCTTGATTCAGTTTTTAAATAGCTTTTGGAAATGGGCCTTGTATCTCTAATTAGATTTGATAGGAGGTTTATGGCATAGATACCAAAATTATCTCTCCTAATTCCATAGGGAGAGAATGAACCTGAAGGCCCCCATCTACTTCTCTACTGGTCTGACAGAGAAAGCCAATCACTACTACAAGCTATTCATAACATGGACAAACCAAAAGATTCGTAAAACGTTTGTGCAGAGAAATATGTTTGAATTCAAGCATATCAAGGCCTTCGATCGCTCATATGCAGATAATCCTGGACCAATGGTAAGTAGTTTTTATTAAGATTCTACAAATCTGAAAACTTGTAATCTAAAGATTGCTAACTTTTTAGATAACAGTGAACTGATACGTATGCACTTCTAGGTTGTGTTTGCTACGCCAGGTATGCTGCATGCTGGTCAATCTTTACAAATATTCAAGAAGTGGGCAGGCAACGAGAAGAATATGGTGAGTCCTTAAGAACAGGATGACGTTTCCCAAAAAATTTTTTCTTAGGGTAGGCAGAACTTGAGGTCTAAATTGATCTTCCTTTGCTAGGTAATCATGCCTGGGTATTGTGTGCAAGGGACAATTGGGCACAAAATCCTGAATGGGCAGAGGAAACTGGAGATGGAGGGACGAGCAACGGTAAGCCAAAATAAAAATAAAAAAACCCTACTGATTTGCCATGCAGCACATTTTTTTCTTTTCATATAACTCAGCAGGTGACTTGGCATACCATATACATTCACTATCATAGATTCTGACACATCACCTTTGACATGTGATCTTGTCTCTCATATTATGTGTCACTGTATAGACTCCAATAACATAGAGACCTTAACTTAAAGGCAGAAAAGAACAATGGTTCATATGAAATCAGGCAAAACAGTTGATTTTTACTTTTTATTTTCTTCGAGCCAGCTGGATGTGAAGCTACAGGTGGAGTACATGTCCTTCAGTGCCCATGCAGATGCTAAGGGAATCATGCAGCTCATTCGCATGGCAGAACCTCGTAACATGCTTCTGGTACATGGAGAGGCTGCAAAGATGGAATTCCTTAAGGGCAAAATTGAACAGGAGTTCAGTAAGTGCAACAATAGCCTTTTTTACTTTTTTCTTACCGTTTGCTGATTCAGACAGAACTCCAAAACTCATTCATGTACCACACACCTATTGTTTTTTGTTATGTAGAAAGTGGTTAGATTCTTGATGAGAATGCTCACAGAATCTGCATTTCTCTTATTGTTTCTTTCTTTGTGAATGCCAGGCATAAACTGCTACATGCCAGCCAATGGAGAGACAGCAACTATAACCACTAACCCCAGCGTGCCAGTGGATATCTCACTAAACTTGCTGAAGAGAGAAATGGCTCTTGGAGGTACGCTGTGTTGTCAGATAAGCAAACCCAGAAGTTTGTCTCCTTACATAAAGACCTACATTTAATCAAAATAATGCAGCACTGGCAGTAGGTCCTTCTTCAGTGACAGAAAATGTGTAATTGTGTGAGTCATTTAGTTTTGATTGATTCCAGTCTAGAACAATAGTAATGACGTTGACTCAGATGTTTCAGAATCACTGCATGAAACCTCAATCTTTAAGATCTCAGTGGAAAATACTGCTTCTGACTCTCTTTCTGAAACCATTAAGCAACTATTCGTTAACAGTAAATTGGGATTGCATCTGGCTACCAAGAAGTTGGTTATAATTATATAGCACAAATGATTGGACCTCATGCAAGAACATTCACTTAAATGTTTCATATATTTCTTTTTTTTTTCTTGCAATTAAGTGTGTAAGACAAATCAGATTTGGGAGTGACAAAATGTTCTTAATCCGCCAAAATTGTTCTCACACGTGTCTTAAATATTATATTACTGGCTTTTAAATTGAATGTGCATGCCAGAAAACCCCCAGCATAGTTAACACCTTCAAAAGACTGTTTGTACAGCTGATTTGGAGTGTCACATGCAGAAGAAAATATTTAGAGTAAGCTCATCTGCTGATCATGTGCCACTTTTACCTTTTTTTAATTTCAAAATATATCCTTGATTATCTCGATATAATGATGTAGTATTTCTATAAAGGCCCATTATCAAAAGCATTTCAGCCTTTCATAATGTCTTTTATTTGTTCTGCAGCATTTAAATGAGTTTCTGTGCATGGACTTAACCCTTGCTGAGATGTGGTTGTACAGTTGTACTGTGCGTATTCATGTGGGTCTGCAATTGGTGTATGCCACAAGATCTCCTAAAGAGTCCTTATTTTTTCTTTAAGAACAGATCTGTGCATATGAATGGTGCTTGCACGAGGCCCATTAGTTTTACAGTATTTGCATAAGCCAGTTGTTAAAGTTGTCGTCTGGCTCATTGTATGATTTCCTATCCTGTTAACTCTTGTGTGATCTTGATATTGCACCGCATATGCACAAAAAAGGTTGTATTTTGTCTTGAGTTCAAACATGAGCACACACATTCTCTCTCTCTCTCTATGTGTGGGTGCATGCATGTGTGTCTGACACATTTGTGCAATGGATTATATGAGAAATTCATCTTAGTTTCATTTCGCTTTTTGTTCGACTCATTTGAATAAATGCCATAGTCTTTTATTTATATACACTACCGTTCAAAAGTTTGGGATCACCCAAACAATTTTGTGTTTTCCATGAAAAGTCACACTTATTCACCACCATATGTTGTGAAATGAATAGAAAATAGAGTCAAGACATTGACAAGGTTAGAAATAATGATTTGTATTTGAAATAAGATTTTTTTTACATCAAACTTTGCTTTCGTCAAAGAATCCTCCATTTGCAGCAATTACAGCATTGCAGACCTTTGGCATTCTAGCTGTTAATTTGTTGAGGTAATCTGGAGAAATTGCACCCCACGCTTCCAGAAGCAGCTCCCACAAGTTGGATTGGTTGGATGGGCACTTCTTTGAGCAGATTGAGTTTCTGGAGCATCACATTTGTGGGGTCAATTAAACGCTCAAAATGGCCAGAAAAAGAGAACTTTCATCTGAAACTCGACAGTCTATTCTTGTTCTTAGAAATGAAGGCTATTCCATGCGAGAAATTGCTAAGAAATTGAAGATTTCCTACACCGGTGTGTACTACTCCCTTCAGAGGACAGCACAAACAGGCTCTAACCAGAGTAGAAAAAGAAGTGGGAGGCCGCGTTGCACAACTGAGCAAGAAGATAAGTACATTAGAGTCTCTAGTTTGAGAAACAGACGCCTCACAGGTCCCCAACTGGCATCTTCATTAAATAGTACCTGTTAGAGCCTGTTTGTGCTGTCCTCTGAAGGGAGTAGTACACACCGGTGTAGGAAATCTTCAATTTCTTAGCAATTTCTCGCATGGAATAGCCTTCATTTCTAAGAACAAGAATAGACTGTCGAGTTTCAGATGAAAGTTCTCTTTTTCTGGCCATTTTGAGCGTTTAATTGACCTCACAAATGTGATGCTCCAGAAACTCAATCTGCTCAAAGAAGTGCCCATCCAACCAATCCAACTTGTGGGAGCTGCTTCTGGAAGCGTGGGGTGCAATTTCTCCAGATTACCTCAACAAATTAACAGCTAGAATGCCAAAGGTCTGCAATGCTGTAATTGCTGCAAATGGAGGATTCTTTGACGAAAGCAAAGTTTGATGTAAAAAAAATCTTATTTCAAATACAAATCATTATTTCTAACCTTGTCAATGTCTTGACTCTATTTTCTATTCATTTCACAACATATGGTGGTGAATAAGTGTGACTTTTCATGGAAAACACGAAATTGTTTGGGTGATCCCAAACTTTTGAACGGTAGTGTATATATATATATATATATATATATTTTTTTTTTTTTTTTTGGACACCCGATGATTGCTTATGGCATGAAACAGGCTTGTACTGTCTCATAAAGAATGCACTTGACTCACTGGATTATTTTGCTCCTTATTTGTTGAGCACTTTCCCTACCATTGAGTGTTTCTTTAAACAAAGTTATCTATCTATCTATCTATCTATCTATCTATCTATCTATCTATCTATCTATCTATCTATCTATCTATCTATCTATCTATCTATCTATCTATCTATCTATCTATCTATCTATCTATCTATCTATTGTGTGTGTGTATTGTGTGAGAGTTAAAGAAAATGAGAGGAACTAAAATACTGGTACTCTTATTTGATTATTTGATGCCTTGGTGTGGGTGTATATTTGTACACCGATTAGCCAAAACATTAAAACCACTGACAGGTAAGTGGATAACATTGATTATCTCGTTACAGTGGCAGCTGTCAAGGGGCGGGATATATTAGGCAGCAAGTGAACTGTCAGTTCTTGAAGTTGATGTGTTGGAAGCAGGAAAAATTGACAACCGTAAGGATCTGAGCGACTTTGACAAGGGCCAAATTGTGATGGATAGATGACTGGGTCAGAGCATCTCCAAAATGGCATGTCTTGTGAGGTGTTCCCGGTATATAGTGGTCAGCACCTACCAAAAGTGGTCCAAGGAAGGACAACCGGTAAACCGACAACAGGGTCATGGGCACCCAAGGCTCAGTGATTTGTGTGGGGAACGAAGGCTAGCCCGTCTGGTCTGATCCCACGGAAGAGCTACTGTAGCTCAAATTGCTGAAAAAGGTTAATGCTGGCTATAATAGACAGGTGTCTGAACACAGTCCATCACAGCTTGCTGCGTATGGTGCTGTGTAGCCGCAGATGGGTCAGATTGCCCATGATGGCCCCTGATGGCAGGGGCCTCTTTTTCTTTGCTTTTGCATATTTTTGTATGTGAGAGAGAAACCAAGTGGAGGAGATACCAAGATAAAAGATACCAAGAAAAAAATGGCATCAGGTTCTTCACTGTGATTTATACTTAATTCAGTTAGTATGTAATTGATTTCACAACTGTGGGGTCAAATAAAGACCTGCAAGACAATCTTATGGATCTGCAGTAGTACGGTGATAGTTTTTGATTAGATTGGATAGTCCTTTTTGTCCCTGAGGGGCAATTTGGTTTGCTAACAGTGGTCAACACAACCAGTACACATCATAAAATGATTAAATAAAAGACATAAATACATATAACATACAGTAGATGTCATCATAATAAAGTTGTAGTGAACTAGTATAAAAACACTAAAGAATCCATCAGTCCTTGTTAGTGTGCGTGCAATAGCAACTAGGCCTAAAGCTTGTTTAAAAACCCAACAGCCAAGGGAACAAATGATCTCATATCTGTTTGATTTGGCCCTCCTATGTAAAGTGAACCTTCTCCCTGATGGCAGGAGTCAAAACTCTGCATGTAGAAGGTGTTGAGGGTTCGCCAGAATGGCCTTTTCCCTCTGAGTGGCGCCAACTTGATAAACATGGCCAAGATCACTCAAGTTGGTGCCAGTGGTCTTTTGGCAAAGTTAACAATCTTTCCCAGCCTATTTTTGCTAATCGGTGTAGTGTATTGCTTTTATGAAAAATATAAAATCGAGTAATGTTTCTTTTTTTTTTCGAATGGCAGAGTAATTCTTGGAAGTCATTGAATTTCATGTTGAAAAATGAATCGAATTTAGGGGTTTTTAACTGCTGTTAAACTCAGAATGTGTATTTTTTTTGTCTCGAATACAACACAAATGTTAAGCACTGTCCTTCCTGAAGACACCCGTCCCTTCAACAAATAAAAGCAGGGTGGCATGAAGTTTGATAGATGGATATCATGCCAGGGGATGCACCTGCTGCAGATAGTGTCCAGCAACCAAAATCTCTCCCTTAAGTTGGTGTTGACCTGCCCCTTTATTTTCTTCTTCTTTTTTTTCTCTCTATTTCAAAGGATCCCTGCCTGATCCTAAGAAACCTCGCACCATGCATGGAACCCTGATCATGAAAGAAAATGTATGTTTGTCAGTAACATATTTTCTTAAATGTGCACAGAACACTTTTTTTAATGACAGCTTTTCATCCATTTTTTTCCATTTTCTGTTAATTAATTACAGTTACTGTAGAAGTCTGTAACGTTGAGTAATACAGTTTCAGATGATTGACTGATTCCAATCCTCCCCTGAATACAGAGTCTGAGGTTGGTGTCTCCAGAGCAGGCCCTGAAAGAGCTGGGCCTCAACGAACACCAGTTGCGTTTCACCTGCCGTGTGCAACTTCAAGATCCCCACAGTGATCCTGACACACTCCACCGAATCTACACACACTTGAAGAGGTGAGAGGATCGCAGCAGCGTTAGGATGACAAGGCGTGGGTTGTTTTGCTTCCTTCCAACATAACTACACGATTTCACAGTTAACACAGCGCCAACTCTGGTGTCCGAGTAGTGTAGTGGTCTATTCCATTGCCTACCAACACGGGGATCGCTGGTTCGAATCCCCGTGTCTGCGGGTGGGAAGCCGGATGTGGGTATGTGTCCTGGTCGCTGCACTAGCGCCTCATCTGGTCAATCGGGATGCCTGTTCAGGGGGGAGGGGGAACTGGGGGGTATAGCGTGATCCTCCCATGCGTTACATCCCCCTGGTGAAACGCCTCACTCTCAGGTGAAAAGAAACAGCTGGCAACTCCACATGTATCAGAGGAGGCATGTGGTATTCTGTAGCCCTCTCCAGATTGGCAGAGGGGGTGGCGCGGCGACTGGGATGGCTCGGAAGAGTGGGGTAATTGGCCAGATACGATTGGGGAGAAAAAGGGGGAAATCCAAAAAAACAAAAACACAGCACCAACTCCATACACCACACTTGATATTTCTCCAGTGACCTACATTCTAAGCTTGGATAAATCACATCCGCTCACACTTGCTCCTCTGCTTGCTACCAATAGTGTGGTGTCTCCACCCCCCCCCCAAAAAAAAGCTTCTGTGTATTTGTTCCTGTATTTTAAAAATTTCTTTTCTTTTAGCTTGTCTGTTTGTATTGCAGTGTGTTAAAAGGTTACACTATCCAGCACCTTCCCGATGGCACGGTCATGGTCGAGTCGATAGTCATCAAAGTTTCCTCTTCAGCTGAAGACACCAATGCCAAGGTTCTTCTTCTGTCTTGGAGTTATCAGGTAAAACAATTTATATCACAGTCTTAAGTTTATTTTACCACGTGGTCTTAAAGGCAGACTCTGGTATTTTAAACCTGGGCCCTATTTTTCCGTCATTTGGATTCTAAATTGCTAACAGGGATAAAAAATGTTTGAAATTGGTGCAGTATTGCACGAGAACGCTTCAGCCAGCAGCTGCAAAACGGGCTGCAATGTAATCTGCGGGGGCAACTGCACCCATCAAAGTACATCCGCTGAAAGTGGTTGTTTTTAACACTAACAGGCTCAGATTGTTATCATGAGTGTTTGACTACTTTATGGAAAGGATCCTGACAGAAATAAACCTTTTTATTTACGTTTCACTTCTTCTGGTGTCTGTTCTAACATCCCTTTTACAATTATTACTGCAGCTATTTGCACGCGGTGGTGTGGTTTTGGATGTTTACAAAAGAAGTCACACCGAAAGGCATCCGGGTGGCGTGGCAGTCCATTCCGTTGCCTACCAACATGGGGATTGCCGGTTCAAATCCCCATGTTACCTCCAGCTTGGTTGGGCTTGTCTGCGGCTGGGAAGCTGGATGTGGGTATGTGTTCTTGTCACTGCACTAGTGTCTCCTCTGGTCGGTCGGGGCGCCTGTTCAGGGGGGAGGTGGAACTGGGGGGACTGACGTGATCTTCCCACAAGCTACGTCCCCCTGGCGAAACTCCTCACTATCAGGTGAAAAGAAGCGGCTGGCGACTCCACATGAATCGGAGGAGACATGTGGTAGTCTGCAGCCCTCCCCGGATCGGCGGAGGAGGTGGAGCAGTGACCGGGGCGGCTCAGAAGAGTGGGGTAATTGGCCAGGTACAATTGGGGAGAAAAACGGGGGGAAAAAAAAGTCATGCCCAGTCTTATCACAGATGACCATTCATTTGAGGTCGCATAGCCGGAGCCATAGAGGAACTGCTAGCGATCATTTATTTACAAAGTCATGGTTGACTATGTGGCACAGTGGTTAGCGCAGTCTCCTCACAAGAAGGTTCTGGATTTGAGCCCCAGGGTAGTCCAAACTTGGGGGTCGTCCTCTATGTGGAGTTTGCATGTTCTCCCCATGTCTGCATGGGTTTCCTGAGGGTGCTCCGGTTTCCTCCCACAGTCCAAAGACATGTAGGTCATGTGAATCGGCCATACTAAATTGCCCCTAGGTATGACTGTGTGTGTGTATGTCGGCCCTATGTGATGGCCTGGCGGCCTATTCAGGGTGGGTCCCCACCTGCCACCCGATGACTGCTGGGATGGGCTCCAGCACCCCTGCAACCCTGAGAGCAGGATAAGTGGTTCGGATAATGGATGGAATGGATAGATGGTTCAGTATTTAGCTGATTTCAACAACGTGGGCACTTATGTATGTGACAAGTTGAAAAAAAAGTTGAATGTAGAGGGAGGGAAATGTTTGTTCTGTTGACTTTCCACTGTGCGTGGAAGGGAAAGTTCCATCGCCTTGTAGTCTAACCTGTAGACACTGAGCTGTATGAGTCACACATCCGTATCACGTGTGGTGCCCATCACACTGCGGTCTGTGATCCACTGTTAAGACATTTTGATGTAGGTGTTATTGAACATAATAAAAAAAAGCTAACCTTTTCTTAAATATATTTCTGCTAGATGATCACATCACAACCCATTTCTTACGCTGCTGATTATCAGCTACGTATGTACCAGAGGAGTATAAGTGCTTATTTCAAAACTCATTGTTCAGTTTAATTTCAGATTCTAGAATCAGATGTTGATCAGAGGTTGATTTTTCTTTTCTTTTTTTTTAATCTGTGTGCTGAATTGTAACGCTGATGTGGAATTTAGGTGGGTAATATCTGTTCACCAACCAATTTTTTTACTATAGCTGATCACATTTAACATTTAACACTAAAAACTGTATTTTTAGCTCTTGTTTTTTTTTCCTTTTAGGATGAAGACCTAGGAAGCTTTCTTTCCACTTTGCTGAAAAAAGGACTTCCACCTGGATTGTGCTGAAGTATTACAGTATTACCCAACTCTAAGCTATGTATAAAGTTAGAGGGAAAAAAAACCCCACACACAATGTCCTTTGTGTCATCTGTGATTTATGAGGGTGAACAACTGTAGAATTCAAAGAAATAAGACTTTCTGCTCCATTACAGTGTAATGGCGACACTGATTCAAGTAATGCACTTATATTCTTTGAGCTTTGCCATGAATACAGTCCAAAGTCAGGGTTCAATTAATTTTCAGTGGGGTTACTAAGCAACATCTTGGTCCATTTGTTTCTTGCTTTTGGAGACAGATTCATACACAGGAAACCACACTGAACTTCTCAAGAGCATAGGAAAATAATTTTTTTTTTAGGACAGATCACTTTTCACAAGTGTCTTGTATAGATCCTATTTTAATAAACTTTTTATAAAAAAAATAAGTCCATCTGAAGTCCATAAGATCAGTTTTACTGCTATGCCGCTGTATTATGTATAGTTCTTCTATACTACAACTGAAATTTATTCCATCCTAAGTGGGTGAGGCAGAATATAAAAGTTGAGCAAATACTGGGCTAAAGATGTGCACCACCTTACCCTCCATAGCTACCCCACTGATTCACCTAGCTTACTGCAATGGTATATACCTCCCTGCTCCTCCTAACTCTGTACCAGAGCCAGTTGAACCTAAAAGATTTCCATTTGAAGTGACTCGTAGTGACGCAGTAAAGCATGGGGTCCAGGCACGTGTTGAGGATGATGAGGGCCATGGTCACCCGCCTGGCATCGTAGATGGCATTGGCCCTGGTGCAGTCCTGGATGACCCCCAGTCGTCGAAGCAGGTGCAGGAAGTGAACCACGTGGTATGGCAGGAAGCAGAGTACAGTGATGGCCATTATGGTGTAGATGACTCTCACAGCTCTGGAGGCCGTTTTCGTTCCTATTGCAGAGATGCGCCTCAGAGCTAGTGGGTAGCACACCAGGATGATCACAGAGGGCAGCAGACAGCCAAACACCAGGCCCAGCAGACTGTATGGTGCAAGACGTCTGTCCCACTCGTCCTGGGCCATGTTTTCAAAGCAGCTACGGCGAAGGGACCCATTGACCGGTTTGGTTTCTAATGGTCCCATGAGGATAAAGGCCAACACAGAAACTCCAGTGACTCCCCAGAGTGCAGCACTCACTGCAACAGAACAGCAGGAGTTGCGATGTCTCACATAGGTGTGCGGGTGTACAGTGGCTATATAGCGGTCCACACAGATACAGGTCATAAAGCAGATGCTCATGTAAATATTGGCGTAAAACAGTACCCCTGTGACGCGACAAGCTATGTCTCCAAACACCCAGTTGTTTTTATTAATGTGGTAGTGGATGCGAAAGGGTAAGGTGCAGAGTATCACTGTGTCTGCCAGAGCTAGATTTATGATGAACACACTGAAGGAGGAGACGCGAGAAGTGATCTTGGAGATAAAGAAATACAAGGCAGCCAGGTTACCCGGTAGTCCCAGAATCAAAGCAATGCTGTAGACCGCTGGGAAGAGCTGATACTGGTACTTGGCTTCTGGAGCACTGCAATTGGGCTTGAGTATGTCCATCATTTCAGATTGGTGCAGATGGTCCAGGGGTGTTTACTAGTGAGTGGGAAAAGGTGTAGGTGCAACTAGGCCTGTAGTAGCTCAGGCTGGGGCAGGTAGCAAAAAGCTAGAAAAAAACAAAACAAAACATACACAAGTCCATACATAAACATACATAAAAAACCACACATACAACATTTTTTGGCAGTTATTTACAACCAGTCCCAGCATAATACATTCGACTTAAGTGTATGAATAGAAAAGCATACAATCTCATGTCTCTTCATTGTCCCAAAGCTGAAAACAAATTTAATGTGATGCACAGTAATGTAAAAAGCCGTTTTGAAATGGAATTCTTCACCATTACCAATCACTCAAAAACATGGCAAGGTAAACTTAAAAAAAAAACGAACCCAAAACTGATTGCCCATAATGTTGTTACATAGCACCTCTCCTCTGCTTCAGTATCTTGTTGGTATGTTTTCGGGTGGTATAAATACTTGTTTTTTTTGTTGTTGTTTTTTTTAGAAGTATATTGCTTTTGTGTTGTTCTGTACTATGTTTTGTATTTTACGTTTAGCGACAACCCCAGGAAAAATGGTTGCTGAGTTTGCAACAGCAAATAAGGATCCCTAATAAAAAACTGGAATATTTTTCTTCCTTATAGTTGCAAGACTGAAACGTTTCTTTTTGCTCTATAAGCTTTCGTGTGATTTTCAAGTTGCAAAGTCAAAGTGAAATGTTGAATGATTGTTTTTTTTTTTTTTCAATTTTGAAAGACAACACACAGAAGTAAAGGCAGAAAATATGTGGAGAGCATAGAAAAAGTACTTTGCTTACCTTGGTGCTGCAGAAGCTTCTTTGAATGCCAGAGGATCAGAAAATAATCGCGAAATAATTTTCCCTACGCATGTGATGTGCCTATTTACTTTTATGGTATTGTGTGCTTTGTTCAGCGTGCTTTATGGTATTTGTTACTGTGGGCGGATGATATTTAAAGAACAGGAAACTGGGGCGGAAGTTGGGATTACTGTCACCTATTGTAACTGTTTAGACACCTACCACGCAATATGGTATGAGCTATGAGCAGCAACTCCGGTTTGATGCTACCCCTTTGCTAGATCATATCATATTTACTTATAATGTAATGTACAGAAGTCAAAACTTGAACCTGTTAAAATCTGAACCATTTGTTGGAAGAAAAAAAAAAGGTTTACTCATTTGTTGGGAGAAAAAAAAACATCAATTTTGGCAGCTTGGCTCAGATTGTTAACAAAAAGGGAAGACAATTCATCAAGGGAAAATATTGTTTTTGATTTACTGTAACAGTGAGTGCCAAAACGTTGTTTATTGGGTGTGTAATAACTGTAATGCAAGGCAAGTGTGTGGATGACTGAAAGCATGGTGTGGCAGTCCTTAACACCTCATGTGGTTTTCAACTCATGCAAGTTGTGAAATGCAGGGTGAAAGAAGAAAGCCACTATCATTGTATTCTTACAATGAATTTGTTCTCTGCATATAATCCATCCTATTGTGTAGGAGCAGTGGGCAGCTGCAGCACCCGGGGACCAACTCAAGTTCTTTCCATTGCCTTGGTCCGGGGCACAGACAGGAGTATTAACCCTAACATGCATGTCTTTTTAATGGTGGGAGGAAACCCACGCAGACACGGGGAGAACATGCAAACTTCACACAGAAAGGACCTGAGACGGCTTTGGGTTTGAACCCAGGACCTTCTTTCTGTGAGGCAACAGTGCTAACATCTGGGCCACAGTGCTCCCAGTTAATTTGCTTAAATCCAGTTTACCCACCATTTTTATATGCAGACTCCAGCCAAGAGTATGTTTGATTTGGACATTAGTGGGGACATAAAAGCAGTCCGCAGGGGGTTCCCTGGAAACCGAGGCTTTATGCATTTATGATAGATTTCTGAACACAATTTCATATTCAGATATCTTATAATCATGTTGTTACAAGCCTAGGCCTCACCTCTTATGACCCTGGCTCCTCCTGCCTGAACTACTACCTGGCAGGATTGCTTCTGGCACCTGATAAAATACACATTGATGCATGTCAATATGAACAGTGAGGAAAAGCATTTATAGCTTAGTTGAGTATTATTACCATTACTGTTGACTCTACACATTAGCAATCGAAAACATATTTTCTTTAAACGATTTACACTTTGACTTGTAAAGTAGCTACTAATGTCCACCTTTTTTTCTTTTTTTTTTGCTGCCATCCTGACTGAGCATATCACCAAATTCATCTAACTGACACACACACACACACACTATAACGTTAATGCAGTCTCTAAGAATAAAGCACAAAGTGAAAGTCTGATATCAAAATACCTCTAGCTAACCAGGCATAATGGATGCTGAATCTGTGACAACTCCCTGTTTAGATGCCCATGGCAGCCTGCTAAATGAACTTACTACGTTGGTGCTCGAGCCTTTGTGAACGGCAAAGAAATAAACGTCCCGAAAGACTGAGCCGAAGGCTGTGAACACCGTTATTTGGTCTGTCTGGTAGGGGAGAATATTGTTTTCTTGTTAAGGGACTGTTTTCTTCGTCAAATATTACGGAGCTAGTCAATTGTTATATGTATAGGCCTATATGATATATTTTTTACTACACGTTCCAAATATGGCCTCAGACCTCAAAATCTGAGGCCATGGTTCTCTACCGGAAAATGGTGGATTGCTCCCTCTGGGTTGGGGATGAGTTGCTGCCCCAAGTAAAGGAGTTCAAGTATCTCGGGGTCTTGTTCATGAGTGAGGGTAGGATGGAGCGGGAGATTGACAGACAGATTGGTGCAGCATCAGCAGTAATGCAAACATTGTACTGGACGTTTGTGGCGAAGAAGGAGCTGAGCCGGAAGGCAAAGCTCTCAATTTACCAGTCAATCTTCATTCCAACCCTCACCTATGGTCGTGAGCTTTGGTTAGTGACCGAAAGGGTGAGATCACCGATACAAGCAGCTGAAATGAGTTTCCTCCGTAGGGTGTCTGGGTTCAGCCTTAGAGATAGGGTGAGGAGCTCGGACATCCGGAGGAGCTTGGAGTAGAGCCGCTGCTCCTTCGCATCGAAAGGAGCCAGTTGAGATGGTTCGGGCATCTGATTAGGATGCCTCCTGGGCGCCTTCCTTTGGAGGTTTACTGGGCACAGCCAACTGGGAGGAGACCCCGGGGTAGACCCAGAACTTGCTGGAGGGACTACATGTCCAGTCTGGCCTGGGAACGCCTTGGGATCCCCAAGGAGGAGCTGGAGGGCGTTACTGGGGAGAGGGACATCTGGAGTGCCCTACTTAGCTTCCTGCCACCGCGACCCGACCCCGGAAAAGTGGCTGAAGATGAGATGAGATGACAGACGTTCCAAATAATTTGCATATCTGACGATTTCTTTTCCTTCATTTAGTATTGCAAACTTGGTGCATAGCTTGGGGAAAATGGAGTACACACACACACACACACACACACACACATTTACCTGAAGTTAATTCATTCTATCTAAACACTTTGTCATTATCTTTAGGTTCACTTAATGTCAGGGGGCTAAAAAACATTACTAAGCGTAAAGCATTATTTTTTATTTTCTAAACTGTTAAATACAGACTTTTTTATTTTATTTCAAGAATCCCATTCTACTCTTAATGATAGCAGTTTGTGGAAATCTCAACGGGGAGATGATGTATGGTTTTCACATGGTACTCAACACTCAGCTGGTACACTTACTCTGAAGAACAGATTTGAAGGTGACATCCTTTTAACCAAATGTGACCCAGGGGGGCATTTTACTTTCATGATTATTTCTTGTTCCAGTATGATGTTTTTCATTATTAACATTTACAGTTACAACACAGAAACTGAAAACTCCCAACTGCTATCTTCTTTGGAGACTAATATTAATCAAGGGCTAACTAAGTTTCTAAATGCAGTTATATTTGGAGGTGATTTCAATATGGATGTAGATGGCCAAATTGATAGATGGCCACCACAAATTCTTTCCTCAAAAAATGACCTACAGCTACTCATGCAAAGCTATAATTTGATTGATTTGGAGAGATAAATTTCCTAATGATAAACTTTATACCTGGAGAAATAATGATGGTTCTAAACAGTCTCGTATTGATTTTTGGCTAGTGTCTGATAATATAAATATAAATGATATTTTTGTAGATATTCTTCCCACTCCTTATACAGAGCATAATGCTATTTACATCACAATTAAGTTGTCTGGTGAAAATAATAAATCTTTCAATAGGAAAACTTATCGGATTTTGAACAACTCCTTGCTTAGAATAGCCATTGTAAAGCACAAAATTACAAAATGAATTCATTACTTCTTTAACAAAGCTAAAAATGAAAACTGTTATGGAAAACATTGGGAATTATTTAAATATGAGTCTGCAAGTTTTTTGAGAAACTACAGCTCTAATTTGTCTAAACTTAAAAAGGCAGAAGAACATGCAGTTATCAATGATATGATACTTTCAAAAAAGAATCCAGCTAACTACACAATAGAACACAGAGTAACTATAGCAAATCTACAAAGTAAGCTAGATGAAATTTACAAAACTAGGGCCTTTGTGAGATTGAGACTGAAATGGCTTGAGGAGGGTGAAAGCAATTCCCCTTTCTTCAAATTAGAAAAAACGTCATGCTAAGTTAAATACTATTCGGTAACTAAAAACACGATATTATAATGACTGATTCAAAAACTATTTCTAACCACTGTCGTCCTTACTATAGTAAACCCTGTACATGCAATTATTCTGCACAAATCACAGAGCAATTTTTAAGTCCAATTAACACCAAACGCATATCTCCTGCAGGTAACTTTTTCCATAAATCACTTGAAAAACAATAAGTCCCCAGGGACAGATGGTCTAACTGTTAGGGTTTGTGGAAGACCCCAAGCGCACGACACCAGACAGAGATGGGGTTAGCCGAAAACTGGCGTACTTTATTCCTTACGCGTACAAATAGTCAAACATCGGAAGGCAATGAGCGACAAGGAAAAAACGGAAAGTCCAAGGGGGAAAAAAACTCGCGGGTAATCCAAACGGGAACACGGCAGGATACTTCCACGGGGAAACATTGCAAGGGGAAAACACGAACCAAGGGCTGGGATGAGTTCGTAGAGAAAAGGACCGTGAGAGGAGAATAGCCGCTCCTGCGGGTGCGGGGAGATTACAACACGAACTGACAACGGGCACGTGGGAGGCCGCCAAACGTAAGCCCAGCCCTGATGACTAAGCCCGGCCCTGACGAGCCGATTGGCTGCCGGCGCGGGGTGGGCGGGCCACGGCGCGGGGTGAGCGAGCCATAACAGTACCCCCCCTCCACGGGAGCCACCAGGCGACTTGCCCGGCTTGTCGGGATGGGAATGATGGAACTCAGTGAGCAGCCCAGAGTCCAGGATGAGCTGGCGGGAGACCCAGCTACGTTCCTCCGGACCGTAGCCCTCCCAGTCCACCAAATACTGGAACCCCCGTCCTCAGCGCTGGACTTCCAGCAGCCGGCGGACCTTCCACTGGGGGTGCCCATCCACGATCTCAGGGGGAGGCGGGGCCGGAGGCATCAGAGGACTGTGGGAGACAGGCTTAACCCGAGACACATGAAACACGGGATGGGTCTTCAAGGAAGCCGGAAGCTCAAGACTCACCGCCGCGGGGCTGAGAACCTTCCTGATCTCAAAGGGCCCGACAAACCGGGGGTTCAGCTTCTTCGCGGTGGACTGAAGCGGGAGATCCTTCGAGGACAGCCACACCCTTTGGCCTGGTTGGTACGTAGGTGCTCAAAGTCGCCATCAAACGGTCGTGGGCTGGAGAGGCAGGGCTCCCGGGGAACTGGGTTGAGCCCCACAGGGTTAACCGGGGCAGCGGGCCCAGGGGGCGGATTACCCACGACTCCAGGGGCAGGCTGGCCCGGCGGCTGGATAGTGAGAGCCGCCGTGATGGTTTGCAACTGCCGCAGGATCTCTGCTTGTTGGCTCGCCAACGCCGCCTGCTGGCTCGTTAGGTTACCCACACAGGCCTGGAGGTGCGGGACCCGAGTCTGAAGATCTCTCACCGCGGCGGAGGCCGCCTCTAGCTGCTGGGTGTGGGAGTTAGTCAGTTGGATCTGTTCGACGAGAGCCGCTCGAAGCGGGCTGGCCGGTACGCTCTCTGTGTCGGCTGGGGTCGTCATGGTCAGTTCGTACTGTTCGGGTTTGTGGAAGACCCCAAGCGCACGACACCAGACAGAGATGGGGTTAGCCGAAAACTGGCGTACTTAATTCCTTACGCGTACAAATAGTCAAACATAGGAAGGCAATGAGCGACAAGGAAAAAACGGAAAGTCCAAGGGGGAAAAACTCGCGGGTAATCCAAACGGGAACACGGCAGGATACTTCCACGGGGAAACTTTGCAAGGGAAAAACATGAACCAAGGGCTGGGATGAGTTCGTAGAGAAAAGGACCGTGGGAGGAGAGTAGCCGCTAGTGCGGGGAGGTTACAACACGAACTGACAACGGGCACGTGGGAGGCCACCAAACGTAAGCCCAGCCCTGATGACTAAGCCCGGCCCTGACGAGCCGATTGGCTGCCGGCGCGGGGTGGGCGGGCCACGGCGCGGGGTGAGCGAGCCATAACACTAACTGGCGACTTCTATAAACAGTTCGCCAATGAAACTGCCCCATTTTTACTAAAACTCTTCACAGAAAGTATTAATCAAGACACTCTCCCTCCCAGTCTGAGTGAAGGCATACTTACCCTAATACCTAAACCCAAAAAGGATCTACTCCTCATTGAAAATTGGCACCCAATATGCCTCCTTAACAAGGATTATAAGGTCTTTGCCTATGTATTTGCCAAGATAATTAAATGTGTATTGGACTCTGTAATCGGAGACACAATCCGGATTCATGCAAAACAGACATGTCTCAAACAATATACTGTAGTGGTTATGGGGCTACATAATTCCCCTTATTGAGCTAGTAGGAACGTTAGTTTACAGCTGCTGTTTCCTCGGTTCGGGTTTACAGTGACACACTTCCGCTGCGCGGGTGTTTTGTTGTTGTAATGGCGGAAGGAATAAATGGTGCACGTTGTGTAGCCGAAAGAGAAAGTTGTCACGACTCCTGCTTGAGCTCCACTACAATACGATTAATCTCAGATGTCCTGGATTACTTGCATTTAATATATGATAACAGCTTTATCCTTTTTCTAGACTTTTATAAAGCTTCCAACTCCATAAATCATAATTTTATCTTCGGCTGCCTTGAGAAATTTTGTTTTGGCACTTTCTTTTGTTGTGCAATCAAAACTTTATGTCGTAACTCTAATTGTTCTATTAAACTCAGAAATGGTACTTCTCCAAGATTTGACCTCAAGAGAGGTCTTAAACAAGGTTGTCCAATCTCGCCTTATCTGTTCCTTTTAGCTACTCAAATCCATTTGAAAGAATTATGCCGAAATAGTATAGAGAAAGCCAGAAAGAGTTGCATTGTGTCTTTGTAGATTTAGAGAAAGCATATGACATGGTGCCGAGAGAGGAGGTGTGGTATTGTATGAGGAAGTCAGCAGTTGCAGAGAAGTATGTAGAAATATGAGTGGTTCAGGATATGTATGAGGGAAGTGTGACAATGGTGAGGTGCGGTTGGAATGACAGATGGGTTCAAGGTGGAGGTGGGATTACATCAAGGATCAGCTCTGATCCCTTTCTTGTTTGCAATGGTGTTGGACAGGTTGACGGACAAGATCAGGCAGGAGTCTCCATGGACAATGATGTTCGCGGATGACATTGTGATCTGTAGCGAGAGTAGTGTGCAGGTTGAGGAGAGCCTGGAGAGGTGTAGGTATGCACTGGAGAGAAGAGGAATGAAAGTCAGTCGGAGCAAGACGGAATACCTATGCATGAATGAGAGGGAGGACAGTGGAATGGTCAGGATGCAAGGAGTGGAGGTGACAAAGGCATCTGGATTTAAATACTTGGGGTCAACTGTCCAAAGTAACGGGGAGTGCAGTAGAGAGGTGAAGAAGAGAGTGCAGGCAGGGTGGAGTGGGTGGAGAAGAGAGTCAGGAGTGATTTGCGACAGAAGGGTACCAGCAAGAGTTAAAGGGAAGGTTTACAAGATGGTTGTGAGACCAGCTATGTTATATGGTTTGGAGACAGTGGCACCGACGAAAAGACAGGAGGCGGGGCTGGAGGTGGCAGAGTTGCTGAGATTTTCACTGGGAGTAACGAAGGACAGGATTAGGAACGTTTATATTAGAGGGACTGCTCAGGTTGGATGGCTTGGAGACAAAGCAAGAGAAGCAAGATTGAGATGGCTTGGACATGCGTGGAGGAGAGATGCTGAGTATATTGGGAGAAGGATGCTGAATATGGAGCTGCCAGGAAAGAGGAAAAGAGGAAGGCCAAAGAGGAGCTTTATGGATGTGGTGAGGGAAGACATGCAGGTGGCTGGTGTGACAGAGGAAGACACAAAAGACAGGAAGAAATGGAAACGGATGATCTGCTGTGGCGACCCCTAACAGGAGCAGCCGAAAGTAGTTGTAGTAGTAGCTACTCAAATCCTTGCTGATCACATCACTATGAATAATTTAAAAGGAATCTGTGCTGCAGGAAGAGAGATTGTAATTAGCCAGCTAGCAGATGACACTACTATTTTTTTGAAAGACAGCAGTCAAATATCTTATGCCCTTCACCTAATTCAATCCTTCTCCAAAGCTTCAGGACTTTACCTTAATATAAATAAATGTGAACTCCTACCTGTCAAAGATTGTTCAGTCGTATGTAACTGCGACATTCCAGTCAAAAACGGTGTGGCATATTTAGGCATAATTATTGCAAAAGATTAAATAGCAAGATGTCCACTGAACTTCGACTCCCTAAATGACAAAACTAAAAAACGTCTCAATCAGTGGCTCCAAAGGGACCTGAGCTTGAAGGGTAGAGTTTTGCTATCAAAGGCAGAAGGAATGTCTTGACTAACATACACCGCCCTATCTTTGTCTTTAGACAGTCGGACACTCAAATCCATTGACCAATTGTTATTTAACTTTGTTTGGAGGAATCGAACACACTACCCAAGGAAATCAGTAGTGATGAATTCTTATGAAAAGGGAGGCTTAAATTTCTTAGATTTTACCACCCTAATTCACACATTCAAAATAAATTGGTTCAAGTCCTATTTAAAGAATCCTACCTCTATTTGGAATATCTTTCCACATTATATATTTTCAGAATGGGCGGCATGGTGACACAGTGGTTAGCGTGGTTGCCTCACAGCAAGAAGGTCTTGGATTCGAGCCCCGGGTAGTCCAACCTTGGTGGGTCATCCTGGGTTGTCCTCTGTGTGGAGTTTGCATGTTCGCCCCGTGTCTGCGTGGGTTTCCTCCGGGGGCTCCGGTTTCCTCCCACAGTCCAAAGACATGTAAGTCAGACGAATTGGCCATACTAAATTGTCCCTAGGTAGGAATGTTTGGTTGTGTGTGTGTGTGTGTGTGTCTGTGTGTGTGTGTGTGTGTGTGTGTGTGTGTGTGTGTGTGTGTGTGTGTGTGTGTGTGTGTGTGTGTGTGTGGGCTCTGTGATGGCCTGGTGGCCTGTCCACGGTGTCTCTCCGCCTGCCGCTCAGTGACTGCTGGAATAGGCTCCAGCATCCCCACGACCCTGAGAACAGGATAAGCGGTTCAGCTTATGGATAGATGGATATTTTCAAAG
Source organism: Lampris incognitus (assembly GCF_029633865.1). Classification (NCBI taxonomy): domain Eukaryota; kingdom Metazoa; phylum Chordata; class Actinopteri; order Lampriformes; family Lampridae; genus Lampris; species Lampris incognitus. The sequence continues at coordinate 25,373,898 of NC_079212.1, read as the reverse complement.
CTTGGTGGTCTTAATTTTATTCTTTGTAATTATAATGTTGATAAAATCCCTGTGAAACTTTCAGCATTCCATAAACAGATACTTCTCTCATGGGCATTAATCTACAAACACAAATTTTCATCCCACAAAATGTTCATTTGGAACATCAAAAATATATTATATAAAAACAAATCTTTGTTTTCGCATAACTGGTATGACAACAAAATAATGTTGGTGGGTCAGCTCTTCAATAAGGAGGGTCTTTTACTGAATTATGAAGAGTTCAACTTTAGATTTAACCTTGCTGTCTCACCTAAAGAATATGCTGTCGTTTTTGATGCTGTTTCTGCTGAAGTTTTTATGCTCTTTAAAAATCCTTCCTCTGTAGATTTAGATGACTCTCCACTGTTTAATGCAGCTAATGCTCCAGTTGGCAAAATCTGTTTTGCTGTATCTCATAAAAATAATAACAGAGCTATTCGTGCTTTGTTCCAACAAGATATAGTCTCAATACCATATGCCATTTTTCATTGGAGTAAATTTATTGCTAATATCTGTTGGAAGAAGGTTTGGATGCTACCACATACATTTTTGATAAATAACAAAATAAAATAGGTTTCCTTTAAATTATTACACAGGTTTCACCCAACAAGTCAGTACCTGAGAAGAGTTGTAAAAACAATGAACCCCTGTTGTTCTTTGCGCAAAACTCAGGTTGAGACAATCATACATTTATTTTGGTATTGCACCTTTTCCAGAAAACTTTGGAAGGAACTAAATGCTTTTATTATGTCTAAAGTCTGTAATAATCTTTTTCTTAAATGGGAATATGTGTTGTTTGGTTTCAGTGACACAAATAGTGAAAGTAACAATACATTTTACTCAATAAATCTTGTTATTTTTTCTTTTTTGGCAAAATTTCACATCCATAAAAGTAAAAATTTAAATAATAAACCATTCTTTCCTGCTTTAATTATAGAATGTGAGAAATACACTCACCGGCCACTTTATTAGGCACACCTGTCCAACTGCTCATTAATGCAAATGTCTAATCAGCCAATGACATGGCAGCAACTCAATGCATTTAGGCATGTAGATGTAACCCGCACTTTGCGTTCGGCCGTCGTCTCCCTACACGCCCTGGGACTCTGCGTTGTGTTTGTTGTAGTATGATGTTTGCGTGGAAAAGGAAGGAGGCGGAGGCTTGGGATCGTGGCTGAGACCTGGACACTTTACTGGCACTCGCTTACACTTCACCTCTCATCAATCAGCTGGCCGCTGGCCTCCTCATACTCACAGCTTCCGGCAGACAAACAAAAAACCATGTGATCAACGTAGCCTTTTGCCCGGGACAAGACTTAGGGGTACGGTGTTGCAAAAGGGACAAACATCGCCATTTGCGGCATTCCCAGGGGAACATAAAGCGTAACAGTGCCACCCTGTGGCGGATTTACATTACTACCTTACATCTACCCCTTCTTTAATTGATGGCGTCCCAGCCATCAGACCAAACAAAACAAAACAAATAAAACTTATGAGCATAAACATTAAAACAGATCACACTGAAAGTGACGTATTAATACCATGAGTTGCATATGAAATGTAGATGTGTAAATGCAATCAAAGTAAATAAACCATTAATAAAACTTGTTTTTTTTTTTTTTCGTGGATTATACGTGCCTTGCTACTCTCTCTGCTATGGCCCTCTGCCACAATGTCCAGCCCCTCTCTATCTTCTGCTGTTCCTCTTTTGATCTCACCACCTGTGACTCGTAAGACAGTTTCTTTGGGGGACGTCGAGTTCTCTGTGGGTTCCTCCTCAGGCTGGGGCCATCAAGTGCGTTGGTGTCACTGACATTTAAGTCCTCTTCCCCCCCTTGACTCACTTTTTCGGCTTCCTCCCCCATTACCTCCATGCCATCCACCTCCCAGTCCCCCATGTCAGACTCAACTCCTGCACTTGTTGCTGCACCAGCCCGCTCCACCGGAAGAAACATACACTGTGTAAGAAGGTTGCGGTGAACCACTCTCTCTTTTTCACCATCCTCTGTTCGGACCACATACACAGGTATACTGGGTTGTTTCTTCACCACAATGTATGGGCGTGACTCCCATCTGTCTCCCAGTTTCTGCCGTCCCTCCACATGACATATTTTGACCAAGACTCTGTCCCCTGGGCTGAAACCTTGACTCTTTGCCTTTTGATCATAGTACCTTTTCTGCTGCTCTTTTGCATGTCGTGAGGCCTGGTTAGCCTGAGTATAAGCTTCCGACAGACAGTCATGCAGTGTCTGGACATATTCACTATACTCACATGGCTCTTTGGTGGTAGAAAGCCCAAAAATCAGGTCGACTGGGAGTCGTGGATGTCTACCAAACATTAGGTAATACGGTGTGTACCCAGTAGAGTCATGTTTGGTGCAGTTATACGCATGTGTCATTGCATCCACATACTCATGCCAGTGGGGTTTCAGGTGAGGCTCTAGTGTCCCCAGCATGTCCATGAGAGTCCGGTTGAACCTTTCGGTGGTGCCGTTACCCTGGGGGTGATAGGGGGTTGTGTGTGTCTTAGTGACACCAGTACACTTACACAGCTCTTTCACCACAGCACTTTCAAAATTACGCCCCTGGTCTGCATGTAGTTTTGCTGGGAATCCAAACTGACAGAAAAAGTTCTTCCACAGTACCTTCGCCACTGTACAGGCTTTTTGGTCTTTAGTGGGATAGGCCTGGGCGTACCGGGAGAAGTGGTCAGTGACAATAAGCACATTTTCTATGCCTCCCTTTGATTTCTCCAGAGTCAGAAAGTCTACACACACAAGTTCCATAGGAGCGCTGCTGTGAATACTGACCAGGGGAGCCCTGAGGCCTGCAGTCGGAGTCTTTCTGAGGCAGCACCTTTCACACTGCTCACACCAAGCCTTGATTTCCTGGAACATCTTAGGCCAGTAAAATCTCTCCCTTATCATCTGCAGCGTTCTCTCAAACCCTAAATGCCCTGAGTCATCATGAAGTGCAGTCTTGACGGATGTGTGAAATCTCTCTGGTAGTACCAGCTGCTCTACTACTCCCCTTTGACAGTCTTGGACCTGACGATACATTATTCCATCCCTTACTAATAACCTCCGCCACTCTTTTAAGAGAAGGCAAACCTGCCTGCCACCACCAATCCTCTCGCTGCGGCTCGGTTTTTGGTTCACACTTTTAAAGTGCAAAACGGGACCGATTACAGCATCCTCTTTTTGCCCTGCACGAATCTCCTGTTTTGTCAATGCAGGTAGAGAGTCCATCCCCACATCTTGATAGGATTCACCGAGCGTGTGTGACAGAGGTTCTTGATGCTCAGGTCCCTCTGAAGCGGAGCTTTCCAGTTGTTGGGGAGATTGTTCCTCTACACACCTTTGTACTTTGGCTGATACAAGCTGAGGGCAGGTTTGCAGGACTTGGGTGACCTCCTGGTTAGACAGCCGGGAGAGGGCATCAGCGTTCGCATTATTCTGTCCCCTTCGATACTGCACATCAAAATCAAATGCTGACAGCCGAGACACCCACTGCTGACCTGTAGCATCCAATTTTGCAGACGACATGACATACTTGAGGGGGTTATTGTCTGTCTGGACTGAGAACTTGCGCCCATATAGATGGTCATAGAACTTGTCGGTCACTGCCCATTTTAGAGCGAGGAACTCTAGTTTGTGTGCAGGATACCTCGTCTCTGCTGGGCTCAAGCCTCTGCTGCCATAAGCTATGACTCTCTCGACTCCGTCCTGAACTTGGGCTAATACAGCACCAAGCCCCTCCCCCGAGGCGTCAGTCTGGAGCAGAAAGGGTAGGCTGTAGTCTGGATAGCCTAACACTGGAGCAGTTGTCAATCTTTCTCTCAGTGACTGAAAAGCCTCCTCACACTCATCAGTCCAGACAAAGGGTGGGTCAGGCACTAACCTCTTCTTCCCCCCTCTCCGTTTCTTTCTAGGGTCACCAGAGGTAAGGCGGTACAGGGGCGCGGCCAAGGTAGAGTAACTGCACACAAACCGCCTGTAATATCCGGTGAATCCCAGGAACTGAAGCACCTCTTTACGATTCGTGGGCCTCGCCCAGTCCTTGACTCTGCTGATCTTCTCTGGGTCTGTCCTGATGCCCTCCGCAGACACCAGGTGACCCAAGTAGTGCACCTCCTTTCTCACAAGCTGACATTTGGAAGGCTTCAACTTCAAGCCATGCTCCTTCAGTCGATCGAACACCAGCTGCAGCCTCTCCAGATGCTCATCAAAGGTTTTAGAGAATATGATCAGATCATCAAGGTAGATCAGGAGATGGGTGAAGTTCAGATCGCCAAAACAGCAGGTCATGAGTCTCTGGAAGGTGGACGGAGCGTTTTGAAGGCCGAAAGGCATTCTGTTGGCTTCAAACAGCCCCATGGGAGTACTGAATGCTGTTTTGTGTTTGTCCTGCTCCGCCACCTCTACCTGCCAGTATCCAGATGTGAGATCAAGTGTTGAGAAATACTTTGCTTGACCCAGAGCCTCCAGGGCCTCCTCTATTCTGGGCAGTGGAAATGCATCTCTTGTGCTGCAGGCGTTAAGCCTTCGGTAATCGATGCATAATCTTAGTGATCCGTCTTTCTTGGTAACAATCACTACTGGCGAAGCATATGGACTCTTACTAGGCCTGATAACCCCTGCTGTTTCCATTTCTGTCAGCAACTTCCTCACATCCTGCCACTGTGAAGGGGGAATCTTGCGGTACGGGAGTCGAAAGGGCTTTGAGTCGACCAGGGGGATTTCGTGCTGCACTGTTTTTGTGTGGCCGTAGTCCATTGAGTGCTGTGAGAACACCCCCATATTCCTCTCCACAAGCTCTTTTAGGAGGGCGCGCTGGCGCTCATTCTCCACTGCTGCCTCACTTATGTCCACCCCACCACTGCTCACAACTTGGTGCAGACACCGGTATGTCTCTTTGTTCTCCTCATTTTGATGACAACCCTGTTCCGTGGCTGAAAAATCCACAACACTGTCCACCAGGAAGGCGCTGGCCAGCTGTGTGTGTGGTTTGATTGTGACAGTTTGTTGGGACAGGTTCATCACTCTGACAGGAGCACAGCCTTTCTTCACATCTGCAAGAACTTTGGCGACCATAAGGTCCTGAGGAAGCCGAATGGAGGCGTGGCCTTCAATTAGCGCTGTGTATGTCTTTCTTTGTGGGCCAGTTTTGATTTTGCACATTAAGTCCATCTCTTTCCCTCCTGGGATGCGTATTTTACGGCCAGTGTACACAGCAGGGCCCACCATGTCGTCTGCTCCTGTATATTCAGTGTCGCCAGTTTCCAGTAAAGCTGTGTACCACTCTGGATGGCTTTCCTTCACCCGCTGAAGATATTGCTCCCCATAGGTTGCTTGGAGGTGCCTCCTGGCGGCACGGACGACATTAGTTCCCACAAGCAGTGGGACGGAGGAGCGATACTCGGAGTCAGGGACAACAAAAGCCGGCACTCTCTGGAACTCTTTCCCCAGCACTTTCAACTTAATACGCAGGACACCAGAGTAAGGCACATCCTGACCTGCTGCACCTGCTATGGGTATTTTAGAGGGCCGTAGTTTCTGTCCATGGAGGTCAGGGTGGTTGCACCAGTATCCGTGAGTAATACTGGTTACCTGAGAGCCGGAATCGATAAGAGCCCTGCACTTTAATCCATTGACTTCCACCTCACCCTCATTCCTGGGACCCACAATAGGAATGTCCTCTACTCCATCATCAGTATCGCTCACCTGCAGTGGGGGGTCTTGCTGCTTGCCCATGGTTGCCCCAGTTACCACAGGCTCTAGGCGTTTAAATGCTGCATTGAGTGGGGCGTGGTGCTCTCTGCGGAGGTCGCAGGTTGGGGTCGGTGAGTCCAGGGCAGACTGGGATCTGGGAGCACCGCTCGACATACTCGGGCTATATGCCCTTGCTTCCCACACCGGTAGCAAACAACACTGGAGCCCTGAGTAACTGTTCTGGGAGATGGTTGGGGCCTTAGTGGGGGTGCAGGGGCTGGTGCAGGGGTAGGTGCAGCAATTCTCAACTCAAGGTGAGCCAACTTGGTCACCTGTTCTTCTTGGCTAAGAGCTAATTTCTTGACCATATCTTTAAGCTCTGTCCACTCTGAAGTGTGTTTTGACCTCTCTTTTGACCTCTCTATTGGTATCACATTCTGATGTGACCTGCACCTGGGTGAGCGCTTTCTTTGTCTTGTGTTGTGACTGGAACTTCTGAGTCTCTTTTGCAAGGTTTCTAAGCTCTGCTTGCAGCTCCCGGAAACTCCAAAGCCTGGGCTTCATTGGTGCGATCCTTGCATACACCATCTCATCCATAAGCTCTCTTAGAAACTGTCGAGTGAGTTTACTATCACGATCAGGAAATTGCCTGCCCCCTCTCTGACTTTCCTCTACCGCTCTCAGTGTTGCCTCCAGAGCAATAGCATAAGAGCAGGCAGACTCTCCGGACCTCTGGCTGCGCTCATAGAAGTCGGCTAGTGGATCAAGTGAGCCTTGTGTGTCGCTGTATTCAGCCCTGAGCTCCTCATACGCCTTCTCTGGAGTCTGGTCGTGGGGGGGGTAGGTTCAGGACTAGCTTCCTGGCCTCACCGCTCAGGTGTCGCACAACAGTCGAAAAGCGGAGGTGTGTGGGGAGCTCGATTGCCTCTAGAAGGTACTGCATATCACGAACCCAGTCTTCTACAAGTATTTTGCTGTCTGGATTGCCAGTGAAGATTTGGACATTTTTTACCTGATGAGTTTGCATGAACCCACCATATGCAGCTGGTGGAAGGGTTGTGTTGGCTGCGGCTCTGACGGCAGCATTCATTGGGGGCTCATACGGACGTGGGTGCATGTGCGGGGGGGTGGATGGGTGTTGTGGGAGTGTGTTGTGGTACATGACAGCTCGAGGGTCTGAGGCAGGGGCTGTGTGGTTAGGGGCTACATGTTGCACTGCTAGTGGAGTGGTCACCTCTTGGGGGTAGAGGGCAGCAGGCTGTGACATATGCAGCTGGGGGATTGATCCATGCTGCAAACTTTGAAGGGTCTGGCCAGTAGAAGAGAGGTAGCTCATAATGTTCATCATTGGTGGCATTTGAAAGCTTGGCATGAGGGCCTGGGGCACAGGGGGGTTATATGCAGGACCAGTGTAGACCTGGGGTTTAGGCTCGGCAGCAGGGCTTTGGTAAGGAGGGGTGTCTGGGTGAGTCATGGTCGGCCGCTGTACAGTTTGCATTTCCGTGGAGGTGGGGCACGAGAGGCTGTGAATGGGCAAAGGGTGTGTGTGCTGGTTCACACTGGCTTGGGCCGGGGGATTAGGTTCCACTAATATCTGTACAGCTGGAAGGGATGCACTGGGCAGGCTGTAGTCTGGCCTGCTGTTTTGGTGGATTGGTTTGGCAGCTGGGCTGCTGTCAAAACATAGTGAGGGTGCTTGCATTGGAGCTCTAGAGGCTGGCAAGGTGGGTGCATGAGCTGGAGTGGAGTAGTGAATAGGGTAAGGTGACAGTATTGGGGGTGGTGGAGTGAGTGGTGCACTTAGTCCTGGGTATGGGGGCTGCTGACTGCTGTGGTGGTCTTGAGGGAGGATCAGCTGTTGGGTGGTGGTGGGGCTAGTGAAGTAGTTGTTAAGCTTTGGCCTCACTGATTGCTGTTGATTTGCAGCACTGGTGGTTGTTACGCCCTTGCTTGAAAGGTGGGGTTGTGTCTGGGCTGGAGTGTCACAGTTGTGGCTGGCTGTGGGTATCGGGGGCAGTTGGGAACCCGGTGTGGCAGCAGAGGCACCTTCTTGCTTTGACTGATAATCTGCATAGTCACTGAACATTTTGATATATTTTTTTCTAAATCACTATGACTGGTGTAACTGTTGGTGTCAAACAGATGACTATTAATGATTCACTGTGTTCACAGAATAAGTTTAGCTGTGTATGCAAAATCTCCCCTTTTTTCCAGTAAATATATCAAAAAACAATAATCACTATCAACTCAAAACTCACATTAAACTTGAGTCAAAATCAGATGGTCAATACACAACCCTTAACCAAAACCAAAAAATTATGAATGATATATATCAGCTTAATGTTAAACACAGTGTTCCTATAGCAGGATCTCACATAGCACACTTTTACACAACTCAAATAACAGTTAAATTTATCGAAATATCATAAAAAGTCCTCAAATGGATATAGCAAGCTTTCAACAGTCTTTAAAGGATATTTGAAGAGGTGAGTATCTTGCCAATGCTGCAACGCCGATGACAGTAGTTCAGTCCACCACACTGTCCAGTCACTGAAGGTAACGCAGTTCAATGCAGCAGCAAAGGCGAGGACGCGAGTCTCTGTATCTCCTTGGATCTCGAAGCACCACGATCCGGGTCACGGCACCATGATGTAACCCGCACTTTGCGTTCGGCCGTCGTCTCCCTACACGCCCTGGGACTCTGCGTTGTGTTTGTTGTAGTATGATGTTTGCGTGGAAAAGGAAGGAGGCGGAGGCTTGGGATCGTGGCTGAGACCTGGACACTTTACTGGCACTCGCTTACGCTTCACCTCTCATCAATCAGCTGGCCGCTGGCCTCCTCATACTCACAGCTTCCGGCAGACAAACAAAAAACCATGTGATCAACGTAGCCTTTTGCCCGGGACAAGACTTAGGGGTACGGTGTTGCAAAAGGGACAAACATCGCCATTTTCGGCATTCCCAGGGGAACATAAAGCGTAACAGTGCCACCCTGTGGCGGATTTACATTACTACCTTACATCGACATGGTCAAGACGATCTGCTGCAGTTCAAACCGAGCATCAGAATGGGGAAGAAAGGGGATTTAAGTGACTTTGAACGTGGCATGGTTGTTGGTACCAGACGGGCTGGTCTGAGTATTTCAGAAACTGCTGATCTACTGGGATTTTCACGCACAACCATCTCTAGGGTTTACAGAGAATGGTCCGAAAAAGAGAAAATATCCAGTGAGCGGCGGTTCTGTGGGCGAAAATGCCTTGTTGATGCCAGAGGTCAGAGGAGAATGGCCAGACTGGTTCGAACTGATAGAAAGGCAACAGTAACTCAAATAACCACTCATTACAACCGAGGTATGCAGAAGAGCATCTCTGAACGCACAACACGTCGAACCTTGAGGCAGATGGGCTACAGCAGTAGAAGACCACACCGGGTGCCACTCCTGTCAGCTAAGAACAGGAAACTGAGGCTACAATTCGCACAGGCTCACCAAAATTGGACAATAGAAGATTGGAAAAACGTTGCCTGGCCTGATGAGTCTCGATTTCTGCTGCGACATTCGGATGATAGGGTCAGAATCTGGCGTCAACAACATGAAAGCATGGATCCATCCTGCCTTGTATCAACGATTCAAGCTGGTGGTGGTGGTGTAATGGTGTGGGGGATATTTTCTTGGCACACTTTGGGCCCCTTAGTACCAATTGAGCATCTTGTCAACGCCACAGCCTACCTGAGTATTGTTGCTGACCATGTCCATCCCTTTATGACCACAGTGTTCCCATCTTCTGATGGCTACTTCCAGCAGGATAACGCGCCATGTCATAAAGCTCGAATCATCTCAGACTGGTTTCTTGAACATGACATTGAGTTCACTGTACTCAAATGGCCTCCACAGTCACCAGATCTCAATCCAATAGAGCACCTTTGGGATGTGGTGGACCGGGAGATTCGCATCATGGATGTGCAGCCGACAAATCTGCAGCAACTGCGTGATGCTATCATGTCAATATGGACCAAACTCTCTGAGGAATGTTTCCAGTACCTTGTTGAATCTATGCCACGAAGGATTAAGGCAGTTCTGAGGGCAAAAGGGGGGTCCAACCCGGTAGTAGCAAGGTGTACCTAATAAAGTGGCCAGTGAGTGTATATATCTACCATTTCCAGAAGAAAGCAGTCAAAACATATAATGCTTGCTTACGTTATAAAATTTTCACTTAATGTACACTGTAAATTTATCCCCTGGCAAAAGTGCTTTGTTTTTGTTCAACATTATCATCATCAATTTGCCCACCTTGCAGCTGACATGAACCGTCATTATGAAAATTCATCAAACTAAATGGTGTCAAACTGGTGTAAATTATAGAGAATGGTGTATTTCAATGAGAAAATACACAAATCAATGATTTTTCTGACAATATTGCCAACTTACCAATATTTCCAACTTATCAATATTGGTAAGTTGGTTGATTAATGATGATCACTAACTGAAGATCATAGTTGACCTAGCTTTTTATTTATCAACTACATAGATATAAAATAAGTGAAACATAGGTATTGGATGGTGTAAGGCAGCCAAAAAACTAAGTCAATCAGACTTTATTTGTATATCACTTTTCATACAAACAAATCTAACACAAAGTACTTCACACGATAAAACAATAAAATATCTCCCCTCACAAAAAAGTACAGACACATTTTATAAAAGTACAGACAAGTTTAAAACTGAGTAAGATAAACAAAAGTGCATAAGCACTGATTAATCAGAAGTCACACCAATCAGCAGAATATATAAAAATAGCAAAGTATATAAAACACACTCACACACACACTAAGAACTTAGCTGTAGGCTGTTTTGATTAAGGTTTTTAACCTGCTTTTAAATGTGTCCAGTGTGGGGGTCTCTCCCAGGTCCTCAGGCAGGGCGTTCCATCTACTTGGGGCGTAAATACAAAATGCAGCTTCCCTTGCTCTAAACCTAGCACGAGGGATGGATTGGACCTGAGAGGCCTTGCTGGTTTGTAAGTAATTAACATGTGTTTTATATAGTGTGGTGCAAGGCCATTTAGCACCCTGTATACATTAACAGAATTTTAAAATCAAGTCTAGTTTTGACGGGGAGCCAATGCAGAGAATTAAGAACAGGTGTAATGTGCTCATACTTTTTAGTTCCGGTGAGAACACGTGCTGCCGCATTTTGAATTAACTGTAGTTGGCGCACAACTGAATTTGGGAGGCTGGTGAATAGTCCTTTGCAGTAGTCTAGTCTACTTGTTATAAATGAATGGATTAATTTCTCACAGACGGATCTTGATAGAAAGCCCCCTAGTTCTGAAATGTTTTTAAGGTGGTAGAAGGCTGATTTTGTAAGATGATTGATGTGGCTCTTAAAATTTAGATCACTGTCGTTGATTACACCAAGATTTCTAACTTCGCTTTTGCACCTTAGAGACAGAGAGCTGAGACGATCTGCAATTCTCTGTCTCTGAGTCTTTGCACCAAAAACAAGTATTTCTGTCTTGTCTTTGTTGTTGTAAAAAGTTCTCTGACATACACAGATTAATATTGTCAATACACTGAATTAGGGAATGTATGGGGTCTAGGTCATCAGGAGATAGGAATAAATACAGTAGAGAATCATCTGCATATTATGGTAATTTATTTTGTGTTTCTGTATAACATGTGCGAGTGGAAGCATATAGAGATTGAACAGTAGTGGTCCAAGAATCGAACCTTGGTGTATGCCACCCACTTTGTCTGAGGAAAAGTGTTCAATAAACACAAAGAAATACCTGTCCTATAGGTGTGTTCTAAACCAGTTGAGAACCGGGCCGACCCATTTTTCTAATCTCTTTAGCAAAATATCATGAGCAACAGTGTCGAAGGTGGCACTGAGATCCAGGAGCACAAGAACAGATAATCTTTTGGAATCCATGTTCATATGCAGATCATTCACAACTTTGATAAGTGCTGTTTCTGTGCTATGGTGAGATTGAAAATATGATTGATAAATGGCTAGAAGGATGTTAGATATTAAATAGTTATTAACTTGAGAATAAACTCTTTTTTTCAAGTATTTTGCTGAGGAATGGTAAGTTGGAGATGGGCCTGTAGCTGGCGATAGCTGTCACATCAAGATTGATCTTCTTCAGAAGTGGTTTAATGATAGCTGTCTTAAGTGCTGCAGGAAATATATCTGCCTTAAGAGAGCAGTTAATAATTTCTAAAACATTGTGTGCTAAGTAATTAAAAACATCTTTAAAAAATGTGGTAAGGAGAGGAGCCAAGCAGCAGGTGGAGGATCTGAGCTGCCTAACAATAGTGTCTAGACTTTTAAGGTCGGTCAAAGTGAGACATGGCGCCAGTGAGATCTCTGGAGAGGGTGGGTTCATTACTGAATCTTGAAGCACTAATGTTCTGTCTAAAGGCAATAGTTGTGTTATTGAAGAATGTAGCGAATTGCTCGCAGTTTTCAGTGGGCAGCATCTCTGATGGGTGTGGAGATGGTGGATTAATAAGTCGATCAATAGTAGAGAAAAGCACTTTACTATTGTTAATATTTTCATTAATGATTTTAGATAAAAAAGACTGTCTGGCCTGTTTAATTTCTTTGCTGTACTTGTTCAGTCGATTCTTGTAAATTTCATGGTGAACCTGAAGTTTACAACAAACTAAAAAAAAAATCACATGGTTCAGATGGTTGAGAGAGAGAGAGCGAGAGAGAGAGCGAGAGAGACAGAGACAGAGACAGGGACAGAGAGACGGAGACAGACAGACAGACAGACTGACAGACAGACAGACAGACAAACACAAGGAGCCCGCACCCGACGTTGATCGCCGTAGCGCACTTTTGAACACTAGATGGCGGGATTGCAACATAATTACAAAATGGAGCAGATGCATAAAGATTGCAGGGACTTCAAATGTCTTGATAAAGAGACATACATATTGTACACAAGCTTTGCACCATGGTTTGGAAAGGATATAAAGAATATGTGCCATTGTGAGGGGTTGATTGACTCCTGTAGGCACCCGATCTACAGCTGCCTTCATTCTCTGGTCCTTCATTGTAATCTTTTGCAAGCTGGAAATCCAGCAGACAGGCAATCACGAGTAACACACAGAGCAGTGTTACTCAAGCTTTTTTTAAATTTTATTTTTAAATTAGGTCTCCTACTCTCAAATTCCTGAATCAAAAACCATATAATTAGTAAAATAGGAAATTAGATAATGCAATTTTGATCGTTAAACCTTTTACATCAAATGTCCATATTATTTTGAATTACTTCAAAGTCTGCGGTTGGTGTTAAAAAGCAAAGGAGGCAAAGTATGTGAAATATGTATTCAAATTTTTATTCATCATTCCATTGCTGAATGGAAAGATTCCAACATCAAAATAAATGTCTGATTCAGGGACGATCATTTATAATGATCATTTCCAGTCTGCAAAATACACAAACACAATAATACACAATCATGTTAAGGTGACATTTCTCAAATTTTCGCATTAAACTGAGAAAATGAGCTTTACAATACTTCATGCTTTCAATAAATATCCCTTATAACTGAATATATTGTTTTACAAATCATGAATACAAACAGGAAATCCTTTTATCTATAGCATCAAACTATTTCTAGCAAGTGGGATGGGATGTTACTCTCAACACATGTGATGGGGGTTTACATCGGCCAAGAAAGGTGAAATTGGGAACTAGGACATCACAGTATGGAAAAAGCTTACTTCAATAAGAGGCAGCTCCTATGCACATCTGTAAAATTCCCTCATCCTGCCTCTCTCATCACTGAGCCATTGCCTAGCAACGCCAGTCTTTTGGTCTCTCTCAGTATCCAGTCCATGCCCGAGAGGAGTCTGCCTCCGTCAGTGTCAGACATATTTTACCATAGTCACGAGGCACACCCTCCCACAGATCTTCTGTTTTTTGACATCATTAGTTAATTGTAGCCAATCCACACTACCTAAAAATATCATATGCATGATTTGATACTTGGTGTAAGAACATGTGGCAAAATAAATGCTTTGAACTGTCCCTTTAATAAAAGATAAAGGGTTTGGTGAGATAATATACATTTATCTTAGTGTGTGTGTGTGTGTGTGTGTGTGTGTGTGTGTGTGTGTGTGTGTGTGTGTGTGTGTGTGTGTTGTGATTCAGAGGGCGGGGACAGAACAAGCCTGCAGCTCATCTTGCCCTACTTTGCCAAAGTGTGTAGAAAGACAAATATCCACTTTCTTTGGCCCCACCTGGTTTGACAGCATAACTGTTGATATGGACAGAATATCTTGACTGAGACAAACAGCATTTGCGGTGTTCAAAGTAAAAGCCAAGTTGACACAATAAGGCACCTAAGAGTTTTTGTTTGTTGGTTTACTCTTCCCTAAATAATCAGCCTGAGGTCATCCTCACTCACCAAGAAAACAGTGCCATATGCATTATTGATAAGTCCTTCCTTCGAATAAGTGTTCCATTTTTCTTTCCTGAACAACACCACTCTTTTCAGTTGGTGAAAGAGTAACCAAAGCATAGAGAGGAACAAGATGGGATGAGAGAGCTTCTTTGGCTCAGATATGCACATGTGAATTAACCTGCATAGAGAGGAACAAGATGGGATGAGAGAGCTTCTTTGGCTCAGATATGCACATGTGAATTAACCTGCAGCTCTATGAAATGTCTATTGTTTGTTTTGGATAATAATTCTTCAAGATGAAATCACTTCTGTTTCAGGCACCTTTTTGTTTCTGTTTCCATTTCTGTTTCATTCGGGTTGCATTTGGTTTTTGCCTGGTTGACCTCTGGATTCCTCTTTTATCCTGCTTGGGATGTGTATGCAGGTCATGCTGTCTTTGTCTTGAAGGCAGTGCAAGATTATTCATGCAACCTGCATGTTATGAGAGAGACATTCTCCTGGATCGCCACCTTGCCGTGGTGGAGAAGCTTGCATGTACTAATGATTCCAAGAGCTAGGCCGCCTGGAACTTGGCTCCTGGTGGGGTCACCCAAGGTAGTTAGGTCAAGGGGGAGATTTCAGATGAAGGGCGATCCAACAAAGACCTCAATGGCGGAACTGGCGGAAGATGTCTCCAGGTCACAATGACAGTGAAGGCGGAGAAAGGCTGCAACAGAGGGTGGTCCTCAGTCATCTTGTTTCTCCATGCCATTGGACTCTGGCCACCCCCTGCCAAGGACCGTGTGGTGGCTGCAGGCACATCAGCCTCTCCATGTAAAAAGCTGTCATGTGCAGGCGTCCTCCCAAAATGCAGCTCCAGGATCGGCCTCTATGCTACCTGAAGACCAGGAAGGACTCAGATGGAACACAGTCATACTTGACCCGGAGTGACCACCGATGATAATAATGATGAGAGAGATGCTTTTGTGCATGTTTCCTCCCAAATGTGGTAAATCAAGTGAAGGCAACTCTGGATGCAAGCAAGGTCCGGTGTTGGCCCTGCTTTAATGTTGTCCATTTTCACTATCTCTTTCCATGGGAAGTCGACCCCTCGGTACCTACCATGACCTATCTTAGCCATTTGCTAAATTTTTGAGTACTTCTACTTGGAGGTCCATGTGTCGGTTTTCTTTTAGGCAGCTAAATATTTGATACTAGCTGACACAGAGAAATTGACTTCCTACAAAGCACTTTCCTTTGTTTTTGTTCTAGCTGCTGTCTGACCTTTTACTCGCTCATTTCCACTCTTGGCTTCTGTGGGGTGTTGTCATGATCTCCTGTCCAGGCTTCACCAACAGGAACAATGAAGTCCCTCTGTAGACTTTGAAAGACCCTTCCAGTTGATTAAGACTTTTCTCCAAGCTGAAGGACTATGAGCCGGTAGTCCATGACTCCCTAAGTAATAAGGCTTACCCTAACATGATTAACACACAGTGGAGCCAAGGTCAAAACTTCTAATGACTTGTTTCCCAAGACAGAGAAGCCTGTTTACGTCTACTTTCTCAAAGGATGATATAGTGATTGCTGTTACGCTAATGAGTGATCATTGCCACGAACACAAATAAACCGCCTGTGTTTGATGAATTCTATGAGGTACTTTGGCATATGCAAACTGTATTAAATATTTTCTCACTGGGTGTCCGGGTAGCGTAGTGGTCTATTCCATTGCCTACCAACACGGGGATTGCCGGTTCGTTACCTCCAGCTTGGTCGGGCATCCCTACAGACATGATTTGCCGTGTCTGTGGGTGGGAAGCAGAATGTGGGTATGTGTCCTGGTCGCTGCACTAGCGCCTCCTCGAGTCGGTCGGGAAGCCTGTTCAGGGGGGAGAGGGAACTGGGAGGAATAGCGTGATCCTCCCATGCGCTATGTCCCCCTGGTGAAACTCCTCACTGTCAGGTGAAAAAAGTGGCTGGTGACTCCACATGTATCGGAGGGGACATGTGGTAGTCTGCAGCCCTCCCCGGATCAGCAGAGGGGGTGGAACAGCGACCGGGATGGCTCGGAAGAGTGGGGTAATTGGCCGAATACAATTGGGGAGAATAAAGGGGGAAAAGTAAAAAAAAAGTATATTTTTTTACACCTGAGCAAACATAATTGTGAAACCTAATAGGACGGTGAGCCATTGACGATCTTGATTTTGAAATGTTTGGGCCCATAGAATGACTTGCATATCATTGCTGTTGGAGGAAAACTGTAGATCTTCAAATCGTTTCGAGTTCACCAACGCCCTTGGTTTCAGATTGAGAATGCTTCATTGGCTCCAAGGTCCTAAAACCTGCTTTGCCTGTAAGAGATCGTGCAAACCCTCAGTTCAAGTATAAACTTGAAGATCCCTGACATTTGAGTTACTTTTCCTTTTCTTTTGCTGCAACAGCAGTGATTCGGTGGAAGTGATGTGGGGTGGCATCTCACACCCGAGAGCTTTGCTCTGAGCTGCAATGTGAACGAAGCAACCTGGTTTAGACATTTACATCTGCATTTGGCAAGACTGCTGAATAAGTCATTGCTGATGTTAGCATGACTGCAAAGGGCATCTAATTCTGTGGGTAACAGACTCTATAAAGTCGTGGGTCAACAGACATTAAATGTGACTCACCATTGACACAGGGAATGGAATACAGGTTGCAAGCACTGTTACACAAAACAGTTTCTTCACATTTATAACCGTGTTACCATGCTTGGATGAAAAATAATGATATCTAATGGATTTGAAAAGATGAGTTTTAAGTGGCGTTGTAAGTCAAATCAAATCAAATCAAATCAAATCAATTTTATTTGTATAGCCCAATATCACAAATTACAAATTTGTCTCAGTGGGCTTAACAGAAACACAACGTCCTGTCCTTAGACCCTCTCATTGGATAAGGAACAACTCCCTAAAAAAACCTTTAACAGGGAGAAAAAAATAGGAAGAAACCTCAGGGAGAGCAACAGAGGAGGGATCTCTCTCCTAAGACGGACAGCGTGCAATGGATGTTGTGTTCACGCAATTTACATAATACAACATTGAAAGAGGATAACAGAATCATAATGGACATAACATTTATGAATAACATGATGCACAGGATGCCAAGCAGTGTCCAGATGCCAACGGAACAGTCCAGGACCCAAGCCACGCGACCAGCATCATCATGTGAAAAAAAAAAACTTATGTGAGGAGATGAAGGGCAGGCAGCATCCAAATGGCGACCACCATCACCACGGAGACCTAGGAGGAGAACCGACTGCACGTGCACGCAAGAGAGACTCACATGACACCATTCAAACACAGAAAAAGAGAAAGGAGAAGACATCATTCAGAGAGAGAGAAAAGACATGTTAGAGAAGAGAACAGTTTGCAATAGTCATTAGCCATAATCAATTAAGTCATCAACTAGTCATAATCTATACTCTGTAATCTATACTCGATAATCTCGTCGGCAGAACAGTGGTTAGTAAATTAATTGAGACAGAAAACCAACCCGCCATCCAGTACAGGTTGTGAAGCACCCAACTTAAAGGCAACTAATTGTAAGCTAAGGCAAAAAGATGAGTTTTAAGTTTGGATTTAAGGACTCAACAGACTCTGATTGTCTGATGGCAGCAGGCAGGTTATTCCACAACAATGGAGCCTGATAGGAAAAGGCCCTGCCACCAGCTGACTTCTTTTTAACTTTGGGTACACACAGGAGCCCTGTATTTTGAGAACGAAGAGCTCGAGATGGCATGTAAGGTTTAGGGAGATCAGACAGGTAAGATGGGGCAAGCCCATTTAGGATTGTATAAGTCAGCAGAAGCACCTTGTATTCTGATCTAACATGGATAGGAAGCCAATGAAGGGAGGCAAGAATTGGTGTAATATGGTCAAATTTCCCAGTTTTAGTTAGGATTCTAGCAGCAGCACTCTGAACCATCTGAAGACTTTTAGTAATACAATGTGGCAGACCTGAGAACAGAACATTACAGTAATCAAGTCTGGATGAAACAAATGCATGTATTAGAGTCTCTGCATCAGCCATGGAGAGAAAAGACCGAATTTTAGCTATGTTAAGTAAGTGAAAAGAGGCAGTCTTGGTGATTTCTTTAATGTGCTTATCAAAGGAAAGGCTGGGATCAAACGTAACACCAAGATTTTTGGCTGCCACACTTTGTGAACCACAGAGTTGTCGATTGTTATCATTACTTGATCAAATTGGTGTCTGTGTCTAGCAGGGCCAATGACTAACATCTCGGTTTTATCTGAATTTAAAAGCAGAAAGTTAAGTGACATCCAGTTTTTCACAGTAGCCAAGCAGGCCTCTAAGTTAATGATTTGAGTATGGTTATCAGCCCTTATAGGCACATACAGCTGAGTATCATCAGCACAGCAATGGAAATTTATTCCATAACTTCGTATAATTTGGCCAAGAGGTGTAATGTAAAGAGAGAAAAGTAGAGGGCCAAGAACTGAGCCCTGAGGCACACCATATTTAATGTAAAAAATGTTGATGTAATGTTATTATAGTAGACACAATGTGTTCTTCCAGATAAGTAGGACTTAAGCCAAGAGAGAGCTAAGCCAGAGCCACCAAAATTACAATTCAATCTATCTAAAAGTATACAGTGATCAATGGTGTCAAAGGCTGCACTGAGGTCCAGTAGTAGAAGCACAGAAGTCGAATCAGAGTCGATAGCCAGTAAAAGATAATTTACCACTCTGGTCAGAGCAGTTTCAGTGGAGTGACAGGGCCTGAAAGCCGACCGAAAAAGTTCATATAGATGGTTTTCTTTTATATGGGTCAAAAGTTGTTGATACACAACTCTCTCTAGTACTTTAGAGAAGAATGGAAGGTTAGATACCGGTCGATAGTTATTAAGAGACCCTGGATCAAGGTGCGGTTTTCTAAGTAGAGGTTTAACCACAGCTGTCTTAAAAGTGCTGGGAACAATGCCAGTAGTAAGAGATAAATTAACGATGTCTAGCATTGTAGGTCCAAGAAAAGGCCAGAGGTCTTTAAAAGGTTTTGCTGGTAAGGGATCAAGTAGGCAAGCAGTTGGTTTAGAAGCTGACACGAACTTAGTCAAAGTATCAAGAGAGATAGTCTCAAAACAAAAGCTGTAATAACTGGAACTGTTAGTGACTCATTGTGTAGATATGAATTTAGTAAGACACAATCTGCAGGAGTAGATGGAGTTGAAGAACTAATTTTGTTTAAGATCTCATCAACCTTATTGCAGAAAAAATCTAGAAATTCATGGGCTGTGAATGGTGAGCAGCTAATAGACGACTGCATTTTAGTAAGTTTAGATACAGTGTCAAAGAGAAATCTGGGGTTATGTTTATTAATATTATTAAGTGAGAGAGATACGATGTTTTTGCAGTAGATAAAGCACGCTTGTATTTCAATAAACACTCGTGCCACGATAGGTGAAAAACTTCCAATTTTGATTTTCGCCATTTACGTTCCAGTCTCCTGCAGGTCCACTTAAGAGCACTGTCTCATCATTATACCAGAGTGTAGGCCTCTTTAGTCACATAGCTCTGGTAGTGAGAGGTGAAACTGAATTGAGGAGACTAGAGAGGGCCATATTTAAGTCACTAGTGAAATGTTCAACAGTCATTTACCACAGTGAAAGGAGCCAAGACTTCAGGCAGCTGCTGGCCAAATGCAGCTACAGTGGAGGGACCAATATGGCGAGTGGCAATTACATCTGTGCTGACATTAACTGGACAGTCCAATAATGCTTCAAATTTGATGAGAAAATGATCTGACACAGCAGATGTGGTTGGAAGACATTCAGATCAGAAACAGCTATTCCTTTAGATAAAACCAAATCAAGGGTGTTACCACTGCAATGAGTCGACTCTTGAACAAACTGAGTGAACCCAAAAGTATCAACTAGTGCCAGAAAGGCTTTACTTAGAGGATCAGCAGCCTTATTCAGATGAATATTGAAATCACCTAGAATTAGAATCTCATCAGAGTGAGTAACGAGGCCTGAGACAAATTCTTCAAGAAATAACGAGTAACAGCCAGGAGGCCAATAGAGTATCACAATTTGGACTGAGCGGAGTTTGTTCATGGCTGGGGGAGAACAAGAGACTCAAAAGACTGGAATTTAGATTCAAGTCTAGAAGTCAGATTGAAAATAGATTTATATATTAAGGCAACACCCCCACCTTGTTTATTTGTCCGAGCTACATGGGCATAAGTATAGTCAGGTGGGGAAGCTTCATTTAAGGGAAGGAAAACGTTTGGGTTCAGCCATGTTTCACATAACCCAATCATATCAAAACTATGTTCAAGAATCAGATCATTTATTAGTAAGGCTTTGGTAGACAGTGATCTGATATTTGCGAAACCAAATTTAAGCGTCTTGTGGAAGTGATCAGTAGTAGGCAGAGCTTTAGAGCTACCAATAGGTGAAAGATTAATTGGAATTAGACACCTTGTTGAGAGTTTTGGCCACCAACACTTTGGACGATATGTGGTCACATTCTTGATAACATTAACTGTATGGTTTTGTAGATTAGGTACTTTGTCGCACATCTCACCACTACCAGTGGTAGGAATAATAACTAGATTATTGCGAGTCACACATTTAGGAAAGGAGAGCTTGGGAGCAATACAGCAGGGTAGGGAGACAGTCTCAATGTTATAGACCAAGCTATCAGGCTGATAATCTATACTATGAGAAATTCCCTGACTAATCATATTAATTAAACTACTTGACTCTACATCCGCACTAGATTTAAACCTAGCAGGCTCTCTAATCACCTGCAACCTGCTGAATGATAAGTCCCTAGTGTCAAACTAAACGTAAACAGCTATCTATATTGCTAGACAAAAGAGCGGCGCCGTCCCCAGTAGGGTGAATGCCGTCTGCTTTCAGCAGGTAAGGGCGGCTCCAGAAAGAAGGCCAGTTATCAACGAAGCCGAATCCCTGCTGTAAAACGAGCACACTGGTGTTCCTAGTTTCTTTAACACAAATACACATCTTTCTGATGGATTTAGGAGTATGTCTGAGCTTTAAAATGCATGTGATTAAAAAAAAAAAAAAACAGAATACATGCAGGTTTGGTATGAAAATAAAAATTTCTTTCACAATAATATAATCCTTTCAGTACTAAAAAAATGCCTCTTCTAGCATCTGAAATTTAACAATTTACTGTCATCTACATCTAACATATTTTGTTTTGTATAATAATTATAATAATAATAATAAAACAAAAAAGAATAATCATCATAATCATAATCATGATCATACTCATAATAATCATATGGGACTATCTGAAATGTTGCACCATTGGCTTTTATAGTCTGTCTTGCACTGCTTTGTCAAAAGAATGTGTCATAATTACTGTATAATATGATCATGTTCCCCACGATTGAGCAGCACAGTGGCCAAGTGGTTGGCACTGTTGCCTACAGCAAGAAGGTCCTGGGTTTGAACCCCAGGCCTTCCCCGGTCCTTTCTGTGTGGAGTTTGCATGTTCTCCCCATGTCTGCGTAGGTTTCCTTCGGGTGCTCTAGTTTCTTCCCACCATCAAAAAGACATGCATTTTAGGGTTAATACTCCTGCCTGTGCACCTGACCAAGGCAATGGAAAGAAGAACTGGAGTTGGTCCCCGGGTGCTGCAGCTGCCCACTTCTCTTATACAAAAGAATGGGTTAAACACAGAGAACACATTCATTGTAAGAATACAATGACAAAACAAAGTGGCTTTCTTCCTCTTTCTTCTATCATGCTTACCTACACCTACAAGCATACCATACATGTGCGCGCGCACGCACACACACACACACACACACACACACACACACACACACACACACACACACACACACACACACACTCACACACGCACACATGAATGCATGCTGTCACCTGTGTGAGCAGAGTAGGAAGTAATGTAAGCAGCATTAGGAGCACATACGCATGCATAATACAGAACATTCACTTGCCAACTATATTATATGCCTCATTCGTGGTGGCTTGTAAAGTCTTACACCTGCAGTAAAAAGGGGGTAATGTTACAAGCTGTGTAGTGCAATTCGACGCTCTCTCCAGCAGACCGCAAAAAGGGGAGAGTGGGATACTAGGATACTGGGGAGGAAAAGTAGGTCACCCTCCTAGAGACCCACACATCTCTCCCAATGATTCTATGTGGCGGTAGTGCTTATGTCTGCCATGAGACAGCCTTTCAAGAGAGTCTAAATCAGAGTCGACAACCCTGCTACCCTTCACGCCCACAGCACAAAGCCATGAAAGCCCCATCCGTGCTTCTGGTTATGCCACACAGTTGGAGACAGACACAGCATGAGACGGTCATGAACAATCCATTACTGATACCATAGTCTTGCAGTCTCAGACATGATCCCACTTTAGATAATCTGAGGTGATTACTATCAAGCGTAATGAACCAGAGTGTTCATCCAATGATAATCAGCCTCAAAAAGGTCAATGTTTACCTTCCAAAAGTCCTAAAGCTGATGAAGGACATGACAAACATGGTACATTTTGACACCAGTGCAGATAGCTTACAACTGCTGGGAGAGAGAGCTATGGACACAACTACATATTTTTGGCCAATAAAGTGCTCAATCAAATCCAAGCATTTCCAACCTCCTACAGTGTAGTAAGCCTAAAGAAAGCAACGTAAAATCAATTTCTGCTGTGGCAAAATCCAGAAAACATTATACTCCCTCCTCGCTTCCAAGATTCTCCAGGTTTCTTTGCCAATGTTCACTTTCATATCCGCCGACTGCTGACTCGACAACTTCCTAAAGAAACAGCAGATGCTTTGATGAGGAAAGTGGAACCAGGAATGAGGCAAAGAGGAAGTGATAGAGAGATGGGGAGAGAGAGAGAGAGAAGAAAGAGAGAGCGCAGGAGAGAGAGAGAGAGAGAGAGAGAGAGAGAGAGAGAGAGAGAGAGAGAGAGAGAGAGAGAGAGAGAGAGAAAGTGAAGGTCAAGATACCAAATTATCGGTGTTGATTTGAGCTTGTCTAATTTTAGCTCCATACACAGTAGGAACATTTATGCAAGAAAACAGCGATCCATGGGAGATGGATGTGGGGGGGTCGGATGTTGTAATAGTGTATTCTGTCAAATACAGCAGCACTAGCTTTCACTGGCAGAGTCAACAAACAGCATCCACCTTCTTCTGTAATGTGAAAAGTCCTGGTTTTGCAAGCTGCGTGCATTGATTTGAGGTTCAGCAGCCTCCCAGATCAAACTTGATTTGACGATTCGATGGAGGCGATACCAAATTTCCAGTGGAATAACAAATTTACATACATCACAGAAACATTATGTAGCGTTGTAAATTTAATTATCTTTGCATGATTTCATGCACAATAAATGCTGTGTCAGTATGTGAGGGTATGTGGTGAAGATATTTCAGCTGGGATGAGGGTGAGATCATCTTCATTCAGGGCCAAGACCACAGCCTTTCGAGACAAGCGATAAGGATGAACAATGGCGCTCCATAAAAGCCTGCAGTGAAATCTCAAGCAGGCACACCGTCTCCCCCGGCTTTCCCATTTCCTGTGAATTAATAATATCTTCTATTTTAGGCATTACAGGGGAGACGAGTGCACTTGAAAAATCATCGTTTAACAGCCACACCGAACAGTATAGTAGTAAGTTACCAATGCTAGTGGTTCACGTTGTCAATGTTGGGTCAATGTCTTACGGAACAACTCAATAGGTTATACTGACTCAAACTTTATTTTTAAATGTGTAAATGAACTGGCAAAGCAGTAAACCTAACGCTAATCGGATGTGAGAAACCTAATAGAATAAAATACTGTGCACAAAAACCCGAGTTGCTCCCACAGAACGCGTGATGAATGAATCAGGGACAAACTGTTAGCTAACAAACACTCAACAAGTAGGTCCTGAATAATTCTGAATCAAGTACTATGAAATACATAATATTGTAGCGCATTTGGCGAAGGGGCAACCGCAGAAACTGCCGCGGCCGGGACGCGAACCCGTAACACCCGCACCGCGGGAGACATCGCTGACCGCTCGACTAAAGTGTCCGACCCAACTGTCTGACCCGTTAATCAATCACCACCGTGTCTACTTATCCATCCACGTTACAATATGTTGCGTAAGAGTACACCGTTCGATACCGTGTTAATGAACCTGTCAGTACTGAATCACAGTACTGTCACGCAGACTCAGTCTCAGTTCACAAAAATCAGTCCTTTTAATCAGAATGAGGTCGGTACACAGGTGATCAGATAGCAAGGCAACACTGTCCAAATCGGCAGGCGAAAGGCGAGGTCAAAAAACAGGTCAGGAAACTATAGGGCTCAAGAAACTCACACAAGGGGCAAAATGCTGGAACACTGTCACAAGGAACAAGACAAACTGGCACAGAAGGAAGGGAACACTAAGACTAAATACTCTGGAGGAGGGGAGACAATGAGACACAGGTGCAACACATTAGGGCAGGGCAGGTAATCACACAGGAGGGAGAAACGTGAGGGCAGGAAGGAAAGGACCTGAAACGAGACAAGAGCTGAGTATCAAAATAAAACAGAAAGTACAAGACAAAGAACTCTGGGAGAAACGAAGATAACTTAACTATCCAGACGGGGCGTGACAGAACCGGCATCTAACGATTTGTTCCTGGTTAACTGTGAATCGGCATAACGACCACTGACTCAATGAATCATTCCTGATTAACTCCCACTCAGGTGCTAAATGGCTTTTAACCAGAGAGAAATCATTACTTCCTTATTACCTCCATATTAGTTACGGTCTTGATTTCCCCACTACTGGGAATAGATCATTACTAAATGATTACCTTGCTGTTAGTTGCCATTTTTGTGCCCCCTCAAGTACAGTAGTCCATCATCATCCTAGTGTAAACTAGTAATAACACACGTTAGTCCCTAGTTAATGGGTCTGACCCTTAAGTCGAGCGGTTAGTGATGTCGCCTTGTGGTGCAATACACCCCGCATCGAATCCCGCACCGGGCAAGAAATTCACCGGTTACACTAGTAACCAATCAGTATGACACACTACTTTACTTGAGGGACACAAAAATAGTAACTACTATGGAGGTATTAAGGAGGTAATCAGAAACGACTCATTATTAAGTGGTTATTATGCAGATTCACGGACATCAATTAACTAATCATTACATACTGGTTCATTAGCATGCTATCTTACGATCTGTTCTCAAGTAACTTAATGTGTACTGTATAGATTCAGAGTTATTTAGGGAATACTTTTTGAGTATTTGTCAACTGATAGTTTATCCCATATCCATTCACTATTGGTTCCTTAGTAACTACTCGGGATTTTGTGTACTGTATTGTAAAGTGTTTGCTAAATGGAAATGAACAAACAGATAGACATACAGAGACAAACGTGTGTGTGTGTGTGTGTGTGTGTGTGTGTGTGTGTGTGTGTGTGTGTGTGTGTGTGCGTGTGTGTGTATAACACTTTGTTAAAAGAAACACTCAGTGGTAGGGAAAGTGCTCAGCAAATAAGGGGCAAAATAATCCAGTGATCCAAGTAAATTCTTTATGAGACAGTACAAGCCTGTTTCATGCCATAATCAATCATCAGCTGTCAATAAAGCTACTATGGCGTAGCTTTATTGACAGTATTCCGCTCCTCATTAGTTGAGCACTTCTATCAACACCATTGACGGTTTCCGGAAAAAAACACCGCTATATATATATATATAGCTAGATAACTAGATAGATAGCTACATAGATAGACAGAGATAGATGGATAGATAGATTGTTTAATCATAGCTAGCATTTCTGACTTCAGTTGGCTGACCTTGTTTCCGTGTCATGAGAGCGAAGGTACTTCGATATGCTTATGATAAAGAATTTCTAATATTTTCGGCATTCGTGGTGTCTTTCAAGACCTTTCAACACGAGTTACTCTCCCTCGTCTGTTTTCGATGGCAATCATTTATTCAAATGAGGCGGCGTGTGACGTCACCAGCCCGCTCACTCCCGTCCTGCCGGATCGTAGTGGGATCGAGTGGGCGCCGTGAGAGGACGTGTCGGATACCGTGCCGGACACATACATCTGTATTCTTCTGCCCAGGAAATGAAATCCGTATTCTAAAAGCGTGAAAACTACCTAGCCCAAGATGACGGTGGATTTTGAAGAATGTATTAAAGATTCACCCCGATTTAGGTAAGGACATTTTCAGAGATTTTGTTAACTCCGCATCCTAATTTGTTGTCCCCCTCCCTCCCCTCAGTGTGTTAAAGATCTCTGGTACACTGTCCTTGGACCGGGATGTGTGGTCGTAGACGTTTTCTGTGGCGATGCGATGACCACTCCGTAATCATACGATCAGTCCGGCTCTTTCACAATGGGAACTGTGACCTGGATGGTTTCGGCCCTTATCAAGTGTTGTACAATTCCTTGCCGAAATCTGGATTGTAGATAGCCACCGTACACCGTCGCAAAAAATGCCATCCAATGCAGAGACGGCTTCACTGCGTGACGTTCAAAACGATGAGCAGGAAACACGAGTTATCGCATGGAGTCTGACTAGCCTCCTTTAATGAAAAAGAAAATCGTAGGGGAAAAAAACTCACATGGGACGTAAAGGCTTTTGCATGTGTGCAAGTTAGAGAGACAAACTCGTTTTATAGCAGCGGTTGAGGTAAACATAAATCACCGTCCCTCAAATTGTCATGTAAATGCAGAAGGACACATTTTTCCCCCTCCATCTCGTTCCAGAAATCTTAACAGCAGTGGATATAGTGATGATGGTGTCCGTCTGTTTTAAGAGACCAGTTGAATGGGAGTTGTATACCGTAGTCCTAGTCCCGAGGGAAGGTGAAGGGAGCTGATTTACCGTAATGCTTTATAGCAGGAACCCCTCTGAACTCTGAATTGACTTCCCCCTTAATGAACTGCTCTCATGACACCGACATACCAATGGATCAGAGGGAACTGAGGGCTTCCACGCACAGCCTCATGCTTTGACTGCTGTGCATGCATAGCACCAAAGGTTAGATAAATAACACAGGAATTTCTCTACTACACCCACATCACCCCCCCCCCCCAAAAGCTGGCTCTCCTTCTCCCTTGTCTGCCTCTGAAGAGCCAAGATTCTTCCAGGCTGTGTGGGGTGTCTGCCTCCCTGTTAAACCAGCTTTAACTGTGTCTTCTTAATATATAGATGTGTGTGTGTGTGTGTGTGTGTGTGTGTGTGTGTGTGTGTGTGTGTGTGTGTGTGTGTGTGTGTGTGTGTACACACACACAGTGCACCCAGCGATAGAATCTCTACTCCAAATCAAAGACTTCCAGACTTGGCAGCACCACCTTAATGACTGCCATCTGGGCTTGAGAAAGTCAGATAGGAAGTGCCGAGTGAAGGGAATTTGCACAAACCTTCTCTCTCCATGTCTAAATACTAAATAGATGAGCTGCATGGTAACTCCTGCCAGACCCATTTTTGTTACCTCAGAGAATCTTCACTGAAATGCGTCATTCTGTCATAGACTTGCATGAGGTGATATAACCGCTTCTTAGCTTGCGCAGGGCTGCGAAATATGGAATGAAAATAAAGCATTGTGGCCAAAGCTATCTCACCAGCTAAAGAAGCTTAAAACGCCCACTGAGGCGAGATGGTCCTATGTTGCATATAAAGCAGTTAGGAGGATTCGTTTAGGTTAGGTTTGGAGTTTTGAAATCCAAGCCAGCACTGAGAATGTTTAAAGGAACACAGCAGACACTGGAGGAGACACGCCACTGAAGCATATTCTTCTGCCCACTGAAGCCTTTAACAAGGTTTTGAGAAAACATTCGAGTGGCTCCTTTGTGAAGCTGAAAGCGGTACAAGTGTTGCGTAACAAACCCTGGAGGTGGCTGACTGGAAGGAATTGGGGCCCAGAATACAGAAGAGAATCAAGCCTATTTTACGTTTGATAGTTGAATGATACACCACATCCTACACGTGTAAAATCATTGCAGGAAATAAATTCTGCACGGTTACCTTTTACATGGGGCATATTTTACTGCCTGTTATGAGCTTACCCCCGGCCAAGACATGCAATAAATTCAAAGCTCTACAATATTTGGTTCTGTTGCTGCCACACTGTTCCTTCTTCCTTTCTTCATGGGATCATACTGTTGCTGCGTTCCAGTGTGCAATTTGCATTTGAGGTGGCCTTTAGCAATATGGTGAATGATCCGAGCCCCTTGAGACTTGAAATTGCTTGAGGAAATCCAGTTTCTCTACTTATCCCCCCCCCGATGTGTATTCTGTGTTTGGTCTCTATGGCTACTCGGACACAAGCAGGCAGATGTGAGATTGCAACCATGATGTTCTCCACATCTGTTTTGAGAAAGTGGTCCGTAATGGTTACACGGCCGCAGGAATGCGTGTGTTTGTGTTTGCTGCTGCACAACATTGGCAACATGTAACGTTTGAGCTTCTTTTCTCCCCACCGACATGCTAATTTGAGGTCACACTCATACCGTTAGAACACAATGTTGTGAATGGCCTCACTGAAAGCAGAATCTCATGTGATTGACCCATGGCTATTTTCCGAAATTCATAACAGTGATAATTAGATAATTTGAACAAATACAGATTGGGATTATGTACTTGTTGAATATTTTGTTGGCCAAACCATGGTTTACCATCTGACCCTTTTTTCTCAGCCTCACGGTTTTCCGATGCACTTGGGAAAACTCCAAGAGCGAACCCCCTCTGACTTCCTCTTGTATATCTCATATATCTATTAACACCCCCCCCACAACAATTTAGCAGGAATTCTTGCGTCTTTGCAGTTCCATCTTTCTGTCCTAATAGTCGTTTTGCAAAATATGACTATTGTCCACAAAGCACTTTGCTTCCACTGAAAGACAGACTCTTTTCATTGAGTCTGAATAGCTTAGGGCAGAGAGAGCCCCAAGCAACCTTCCTCTCCTAGCATGTAAACAGCTGGGGGAGGGGGGATACTGATGTTACAGGCATGACTGGATGTTGATGGGCTTGTGCCAGTGACCTGTGGCACTTCTAGTTTTTGTGTTTCCGGCATCTGCGAGAGAACAACCAGGTAGGTACATGTATGTTTGACTTGAAGTCAGATGACAGGGAAGTGTGCCAAATTCCATGAGATGCCTGCTATTGGGGAATGCAGAGCATGTGGCTTAATATCTTCCTCCGTGAGAGATGGAGCTCTGCCTGCTTTTCATCTATTGCTTCCTCTGTTAGACCTTATGACCTACTAAGTATGTGTGCAGAATAAAACATCTCTGTATCTGGTCCATGTTAAGTGATGTCACATAAGGGACAGTGCCGTAAGCATTTGTTGTGTTTGAGATAAGAGTTCATTCAGTGAGTACAAGATGCAAAAAATGAAAGTTTAGTTCTGTGAGTGTTTTTCCAGTTTTATTTATGACTGAGTTCTTCATTTCCTCTGTCCTATTATCTTGGATAAGGATAAAAGCGACATCACAGTGGTAGTCATTGTCGAGTGTGTTATTCACTTTAGGCTTTTGCCAAATCAAACTGGGATGCTGGATAATTTTCCTTGTTTTGAGATCCTCACTGAGCTGACTTCAACTTGTTTTACTGTTCAAGAAGTCAACACTTCACTGGATACAACCACACTCATTTTAGCCTCATGGCCATTTTAAAAGATGCACCACCTCACCTGTTTTCTCTTTAATGGTGAATGGAATTTACATTGGCATTTTTTTAGCTGACCTAATCTATGTTTACCGAACACTTGTTGCAAAACCAGGGCTCCCAGTGGCCACCCAGGATTCAAAGTAGGATCTATTCCTGTTCCAGGAGTAGTAGTACACAGACTCAGATTCCTTTGCAGCGAGAGACAATTATTGTACCTGTGGCATAATGCCGAATACAGTATGTCCCATCCAAACAAGAGCCCAGGGCTTTACGCTTGGAGTCATGAAGAATTCAAGTCGTAGCATTCATCTTGGTTCATGGTTGTGACAGACATTACAGTGTGTGTGTGTGTGTGTGTGTGGAGTTGGGTGGGGTGGGGTGGGTGTTGTTAGTGTTTGTTACCCTGTTGGAACATCGTCATCTCCAGCTGCATGGAGCTGGAAGGGATTTCTGCTGTGTGGTCTTGTTGCTTCTGCTCTATTTCATACTGACCTCCTTCCATTTTGAATCTGTGTCAGTGGCCCTTCTGTTCAGCCAAGAGTGCACCTCCCAAGACTGTGACTTTGACCAGCAAGGGTGGGGGACATGCCATTATTCTAATTGAAAAAGTACCTTTCTGACACTGAGCTGGCCATCATCACGACCATCTGCCCACACGCTGTTTGATGACTGCAGCCAATATGTACAGCAGTCTCGTTGCGTGCACTGTGTTAGATTCATGACAACCCCTCGAAGCATCTGTTGAATCTGTTGAAAAGGACCAGTATTTTTAGCTAAGGCCTGAGAAATACAGCATGGTACTCATAAATATAGCATGGTGTCCTGCTTTGTGTCATTCTGATGTTTGCCTGCTTCTAATTTGTGCATCAGATGTGTTGAACTGCTGGCTCTGCTTCCGTCCCTCCCACCCTTGTTTAGTTATTCTGCTTCTTTTTTTTAATTTTCAAATTTCTTCTGGTTTACTGACCAAGAAGGCCCAGTAGGGCTGTCTTGGAGGCATTCTCACCGTCTTGCTAAGGGCATCAGCGAGCCCTCTTTGCACTGGAGCGGACAACGGCAGGTAATGAAAGTGACAGGGATTAGGTCAGCAGTGCAGCAGTTTGATGGGAGTGTGTCTTAATCGGGGATTAGCCCACATTCCTCCCCCTCTATCCTGGCAAGGTGTCTCACCTGCAAGCTAAACATCTGACTTGTATCATCTTGATATGTAGAGATGCAAACTGATCTATAGATATATACAGAACGGTGTGACTTCTCACCTACCAGGCACACGGCATTGTTGGCTCCATACCGAGAAAGCACAGCGCCATTAGTACCTTTACAAGCTAAAGGAAAAGCTTTCATGTTTTGAAAATGAGTTGTGATATAGGGCCTCTGCTGGCTGGAGCCTCAGAGGCGTGCTGGGGCTTCTTCAAAGCAATGCAGGGCAGCCGCTGGAAAGGCTTATTGATAATTGAAGTGTTTGAAAGATGTGAAGAGCAGAGAAGGGACGTCTTCTCAGCCAACACAGAGCCAAAAGCACCATGTGACAGATAGACAGGCTCCTAGCTGGATGGGCTGCTGCAGTGGCTGCACAACTCATTATGTGGGCGCACAGCGAGATGAATTTAGTAAATCTATCCTGAGGAATAGAGAAATGAACAAGTGCAGTCTAATGCTACTCTCTTGAATGATAATGGTAGCGATACCCTGTAATCATTTCAAAGGAACTATTGGGTCATATGTGTGATGCAACAAGATGTGCATGTGTACTTATCCGTGAAATCATAAAGTAGTCCGTTAATTGCAAGTTTGTCTGATGCTGTAGTAGGTAACAAATGAGTAGCATTAATCCACGACTCTGAGGATTCAGAGTTTATATTAGCAGCGACTAATCCTGGTGAAAGTGTGTGGGGTTTTGAGATGATGTCATCCCTCAGCCCTTTGTGTTGAAGTTTAGACTCACTGCATGAGCGCAGGCTGTCCCTCTCATTTCGTTTTGATGAATAGCAAGACATTTCACACGCTGCACACACAAAAAGCGGCACAGAGCGGGGTGCTGGATCCTGAGCAGCGTTGCTAATCTACTTGTATACGACATCCTGAGAGGTGACAAAGAGACCTGGGATTTGCGCCAGCGCAAACAGAGGAGCCGCTCTCCTGCCTCCTCCTGCAACAACCAGCAAGAATGTGTGAACTGTTTAATAAGCGCGATAAAAACCGAATAGCCAAACCATATGGCCGTCACTCCGCTCAGTACCAGTCGCCTCTCTGTCAAGCTCGTACACATTTGCTGTTGTTGTTTTGCAGGCATTGAAACAATATTTCTCCACCTTAAATGATGGATTAGTTCTTGTAATATTCTTATCACAGCCCATACTAGAGATTGAACGTAATGATGAGTAATGCAACACTGAGAAAGTAGAAAACAAGAGCTGGTCTAGTGAATAACAAAAGGCACTTAAGAACAAATTGAATGTGTGTTTTTAAAATCTGTTAATCTTGGTCTTTGGTCTTACTTTATAGCACGGCTGAGTAAAATTTGCACAGAACGTCAAGGTTTGGCTTTCCCCAGCAGATTGGATTTTGGTAATCTAGCCAAAACATCTGATTTCAATTGAGCGTGGGGCTTAGATGTCAGATGTCTCATTTTGTTTGGAGGATACAATCCACTTTACCCTTGATATGTAATCAGATAGTCTCCAGTTTCACCCAGAGAAAGGCACAATCATGTGTTATGCCTTACAATCATGGGAGCAGTGTATCTTACAGAGGGAGCACATGGGGACATCTGGAAACATCGGTGAAACACACACTCTTCTCACAGGACTCCAAAAACGTTGGTGTGAGGAAGCAGGCCGGCAACTTTTGAGTTCATTGCATTATTGGACCCCACTGAGGACCGCCATATAGCTTGCAACAGGTTGCTGGAATCCCCAGTATTTGGATTAGTATCATCCGTTCACCTTCAACCCTCTCTGACCTGCACCGAGGGAGTTAAGCCGGGCCTGCAACGTGACTCCATGGAGAGCTGCTGGTTATGCCTTGTCAGATGGACTCTAATTCTGAGTTAATATAAATGGTCTGACTAATGTCCCCGGTAGATTATCCATACTGTATACCAGAGATCTCAGATTAACTACAGGGAACGGGCACATAATAGAGCGAGACAGGAATGCTGTCCCGCTGCGTAATACTAAAAAGAATGACTGCTGTTAACTTGTCATTTGGTTTAGTTTGAGTTTTGAAATGTGTATTTTCTTTGATGCATAGAAAAAGAATCAACCAATGTTGGTTGACAATTTCAGATAAATAAAAAAAAAGATTTAAAAACCTTTTTTGAATCAAGAATAGTTGTCTTGAGCTCAGTGGAGCTCAAGACAGTCTTATCCTGGTCTTCTTCAAGAAAATGAAGAGAACAGATTTTTCACCTCTTCTGACAAAAATATTTTAAAGCTTAATATGAGGATGCATGTCTTGTTTTAGTGGACTTTTTTGCAGAGTCCTCTGACTAGTATTTTTTAACACCATTATTAATTTCCATTTTTTCAAAGCTGAATTTGTGCAAAGGGTTTGCTTCAAATTACTGGAGTTGCATGCCCTTTGAATATTTTTTGTATTGGTTCAGGCTTTAGCCTTCATAAAATCAGATTAATGTACTTCAGGTTTTCCCATTAGCAGTGCTGTGTCTTTACCCTACATAGTATTTCATAAGCCTCGCTATACATTCAAGATAAAACACTGAATGAAAAATCGCCAATTTCCTGTGCAGGAGCACATAATGCCCTCAAGCATGCTATCTTATTAGTCATGTCAGCTGTGTTGAGGCTGTGCTGGAGGAGATTTGCCGTTATGAAGGTTTGGCCCCGGTCCAGCTGAATAAGGGCGGCAGCAGCATATGAGCTGTCCTACAGTATGACGCAGTGACTTGGCTGAGCTCTGCTGGCTATTGGCTGTCTAATTTGCCAGCATAAATTATCCATTGACAGTGGGCTAGTTCAATTTCACGTGACCTGTCCTTGGTCCGTCATACCCTCTGAACCCCTGGACTACCACTTTGACTCTTATTGAGCTGCAGGGCTGGGCAATATATCGATAATATATCGATAATCGTGATGTGAGACTAGATGTCGTCTGGGATTTTGGATATTGTAATATCATAATATGGCATAAGTGTTGTCTTTTCCTGGTTTTAAATGCTGCATTACACTAAAGAGATGATTTTTTTTAACTTACCAGACTGTTCTAGCTGTTATATTGTTTGCATTTACCCACTTAATTATCATATAGGCATTACTGATGATTATTTATCAAAAATCTGATTGCGTCAATGTTTTGTGAAGCACCAATAGTCATCTCCTCAATATCGAGGTATTTGGTCCAAATATATTGTGATATTTGATTTTTTTTCCCCATATTGCCATATTGAACTGAGCACTTAATTAGAGATGGGCAATAATTCAGTGTTATCATTTATTGCCTTCCACTGGTGTATTGGAATGAAATTATATCGTGATCCATCGTTTTGTTGTCTAAATTCATTTTACTGAGACTATTATCTGGAATTTCTCACAAAATTAGGTCTGAGATATTTGCAGGAGTAATTAAAACTAGTTTTGGTATGAAATTATACTTTATATTTCCATTCAGTTCACATATGTAAGCAGATATCATGATATATCGTGTAAAATCTCCTGTGATGACTGTGATGATAATATTTTCATTATCCCCAGCACCACTTAATGTGTTGAAGCTACATGTTTAACGAGAAGGGATGGGAAGAAACACACATTCACACAGCTCAGATGTACAGCAGACAGCTGGATGGGTTGGTAGGAGGGTGTTTAATAGATTCTAATGTGTATTGAATATCTCTGAATCGTTTCAATCACCTCCCCCAATGACCTTGCTATTTGGAATACAGTTATCCCATAAGGAAAGGTGAAGACTCTGTTGCCATAAC
Source organism: Lampris incognitus (assembly GCF_029633865.1). Taxonomy (NCBI): domain Eukaryota; kingdom Metazoa; phylum Chordata; class Actinopteri; order Lampriformes; family Lampridae; genus Lampris; species Lampris incognitus. Next base: position 25,339,158 of record NC_079212.1, on the reverse strand, counting down.
TTTTCCAAAAACACCTGCATTTACATTATAGTTATTACCCAAGCCAGGTGTTTGCAAATGATACGGGGTCATTGATAGAAGTAGAGATTTCATCTGTAGGTCTTGTTCTGTGTATTTTATGAGACCTAGCCGGCTTATGGGACATAGAAATAATTGATCTTTGTCATAACCTGAGGAAACCGGAAGGACTCGTGTTTTGTAGACCGCCAATACACATCAGAAGCTGTTGCACGAAAAGCATGAAACAGACTTTGAGAGTGAGGAGCTTTAGATGGATCGAGGATTCAGTTCCACTCAGTTTTTAAATGCTGAATCACACATGTGACCAAGACGAACATCTGGTTTTGCTTAGGTCTCTCTCGCCTGCTCCCTCTCTCCTTCCTCCTCTTTGCTCCGCACTACTTTCCTCTGTGAGCGGGGGCAGACCTCTTTGTCACGGCTTGGCCAAAACTGGGTCTGGGGAAGCATCAGGAAATGCGTCAGCCTGATGAAATATTGACAGGGGTACGGAGTAAAGGTCAGCAGCCCAGGAAAACAGCCTGTGATGAAGTCGCTGACTCCCACATCGAGACACCCAAGCCAGCCTGTCTCCTTTAAGTCTGAGTCACACCTGAATCCTGCCTTCGTATCCGGATGCATCACAGATGTGGAGGACTTTTGCCTAACAATTGACGTGTAACAACATCATAGCATATATTAATTGCTTTAAGAACTCCTTGCATTACTTTTCATTGAATTAGTGATTAACACCCCTTAGCAATTCTAATCGCTGAATAAATGTTTTAATTGAGTTCAGCAACATCGTCTGGTAATCGGAAGGTCACTGGTTTGATCCCCGGTGCCTGTGGAGAGCGTGTCGAAGTGTTCTTGAGCAAGACACTGAACCCTTAACTGCTGCTGATGAGCAGGTTGGCACCTTACATGGCAGCCTCCGCCATCAGTGTATGAATGTGTGTGTGAATGGGTGAATGTGATGCATACACTGTAAAGCGTTTTGAGCGGTCAGTAGACTAGAAAAGCACTATATAAAATGCTGTCCATTTACCATTTAACATCATGGGACACAGGCTGTGACAACCAAAAAGCTAGATAGGTGAGGCTGAATGCCAGTTTCATTTCATTTTGCAGAGGTAACTCATTATACGTTGTTTTCTGTTTGTCGTTGATGCTTATCGGGGTATTCTCTGTGGCGTGTCTAATTTGGAGAAAGGGCCAATGAGCTGTGACTGAAGTTTGTTTGTTTTTCGTCTTCCGGCAAATCTGCTTGTATGCTTCTGTCAGTTGCATTTTAATTCCAAGTCTCCCGCAACTATTTAGCATTCTCAGGAGAACGATTTTTGATGCCGATTTTGGACATTGTTAACTGTGCATAAATGGCTATCTCATGCCTCATTGCACCCTCGTCATTATGGGCGTCAAGTGTCATGGTTGATTTTTTTATTTCCTCTCATCATCCTAACTACATTTGGGGCGCCCACATGCAGCCGGAACTTGGCGGTATATGACTGAGCTCAGTCAGTAGCTGCTGTTTATTTTACTACCAATCTATATACTCGTACCATATTAACATTTTGTGTCAGGACCAGGTTAAGTTTAGCATTGATTGCATTGTGGGTTATTGGCATCCACTAGAGCTGAAAACACGTGTATTAGGTAAACAGGCAAATTGGGTCTAGCAGTCATGTTGAAACTCTTATTGCATGATGGAAAATTAAATCTAGCAAAGTTTACTTTTTTATGACTACTCTTTGAGAAAAATACTCTAGTGCATCTGACGAACAATGTAATTTAGTTTGATTCAGAGAGCTATTGGACAATTTGTGTTGGCCTTACTTCTCCTTCTAAAATCACCCCAGTCATTGCTCGAGCAATAAAGTGCTCGAAAGTGGAGCTTTGAAAGTCATAAGCTGCATCTGGTGAAATTATGTAACTCGCTTTTATGCTTTAATATGGCACTATATATCACATGTAACAAAAATATTGCAATGTTAATATTTTTTTCCAGTACCGTCCACTGTAGCGCCCACATAATGAGTATTTTTCCTCCTTTGTCACCTTGTTATTCTTCCTTGTGGACCATAGCAGGGTCTTGTCGGGTTATTGGTGGGTGACAGGAGTTGCATCAACTTCCCGGTCCTGGGGCTAATGGGATGGGGTCAGGGGTCATGGAAGAGAGCCATACATTGACGTCAGGGGCACCGTGCTGACTTCAGGGAAGAGGAAACATCTGGGGTAGAGAGAGAAGGAAGTGACAGGACCTGACACCACTGCAGTCTGTTGGGTAAACCTTACTGATGCTGACGTGGTCACATGATGTATGGGTCGGTAACTTGAATGAGCATCAGCTCCACAGACTTGTGTAAACCACCAGTCTACTGTTTAGACTGTGTCTCCAAATTCAGAAGGTTCCAGTGGTTAGATGTATTTCTCCACTTCTGGATAACTTGTAAAAGAGGCTGACTTTGAAATCATGGAATGTAATTTTCCCAAGCATGCTCAGAAAGAAACAGTCATCGTCACGATCCAGTTGGAAGCTGTCTTTACTTTTTGAGCATGGCCTGTTTCTGCAAGCTTCAGCTCCCAAGTTTTCAGACAGGAAAGTACTGAGTGCTTCACATGTCTGGTATGTCTTTCTAGTGCAAGCCAAGCTGCATGTTTAGCCCACAAAAATGCTGTGAAGACTCCCCGCTCAGCCCCACCACTACTGGACACCGTGGCTGTGTATGGGAGGCATTTTCACTGAGGGAATTCAGCTATTTCACCAAAATGTCAGGGTGTTACGCTGTAGGATTGACTTATTGTGACCAGCACTCTTCTCTGCACCCATTCACCCAGGCAGCCTGGTACAATGCCAGGGAAAAGGCAGCGAGGGGCTCCATATCTTTGCTCCTCATTGTCTTCCCCCCTACAATGAAACATTGTCTAGGCAAGTTTTCACAACTCGGACCCTTGCTGGCTTCTGTCTGTGTATTTTTGCATGTGTCTGTGTGTATTCAGATCTCTCCCTTTACTCCCCTCCCCCCATATCCTTATTGATATTTTTGCATGTTAGTCATGATGGACCACCCCGTGTTAACATAAACCTGCACCGCCTTCCGAGAAGACTCATCTCCTGACCCCTCGCTGGCTTGTCAGTCTTTTTTCTGCCCCACCCACCTTCACTATTCAACATCATCCCACTCCCACTTTCACAATAGCCTTGTGATGTCTAAAACAGCCGCGTGCACACTGTACCATAATAAACAACTCATTTAAGAATGTCCAGTCATATCTGTTTAGGACAGTTGACGGGTCAATACAGGTGTTGTCTAAAAACCTTCGTTCGCTGCAAACATGGAGTGTGTGTGTGTGTGTGTGTTAAAGCCAACACACAGCCGTCATAAATGGTGCTGTGGGGCGTCCAGGTAGCGTGGCAGTTTATTCCGTTGCCTACCATTACGGAGCTTGCTGGATCGAATCCCCGTATTACCTCCGGCTTGGTTGGGGGTTCCTACAGACACAATTGGCCATGTCTGTGGTTGGGAAGTCGGATGTGGGTATGTGTCCTAGTCGCTGCACTAGCGCCTCGTCTGGTCAGTCGGGCCACCTGTTCGGGGGGGGGGGTAACTGGGGGGAATGGCGTGATCCTCCCACGTGCTATGTCCCCCTGGCGAAACTCCTCACTGTCAGGTGAAAAGAAGTGGCTGACGACTCCACATGTATCGGAGGAGGCATGTGGTAGTCTGCAGCCCTTCCCGGATTGGCAGAGTGGGTGGAGCAGTGACTGGGACAGCTCATAAGAGTGGGGTAATTGGCCAGGTACAATTGGGAGTAGAGCCGCTGCTCCTTCGCGTAAAAAAGGAGTCGGTTGAGGTAGTTAGGGCATCTGATTAGGATGCTTCCTGGGCACTTTCCTCTGGAGGTTTTCCGGGCATGGCCAACTGGGAGGAGACCCCGGGGTAGACCCAGAACTTGCTGGAAGGACTACGTGTCCAATCTGGCCTGGGAACACCTTGGGATCCCCCAGGGTGAGCTGGAGGGCGTTGCTGGGGAGAGGGACGTCTGGAGTGCCCTACTTAGCTTGCTGCCACCGCGACCCGACCCCGGAGAAGTGGCTGAAGATGAATGAATGAATGAACAATTGGGGAGAAAAAGGGATAAATAAATAAATAAATAGTGCCATGTCCATCAGGTGCGTGAGACAGATGAGACAAAAAACGTGTCACTTTTGCCTTTGTGCTTTCCGTATGCTCACAGACTATTATCCTGAAATGGCGGGCATCAGTGACACGTCGAAATATACTTGTGAATGTCATCTGCTGTGCTATTAACTATGAAACATGAAAATGAATAAGGCCGTATCACATTATCTCGTCTGTCAAAAATGTGAGTTTCCTAGAACAAATGACTGCTATATTGACATTATCTTTCCCTCTGATTTCTATTTAGCCTAGGTTATTTTCTGCCCTCTTAGCTTTGTCTTTCCAAATATGAAAGAAATATATATGTAGCACTGTTTATTCATCTAGGCAAAATCCTCATTTTACCGAAGCTCAAAAACACTGCACATAATTCAAAACTTCATTGCTCTCTCATGTCTTTATACGACTGATCTGGTGGACATACCCCTTAATGATAAAAAGTTTGCTGAAAGGGTTAATATTATGTCATGCTTACTCTACATGAGAGCGTTTGTTGCCCAGTTTTGCTTTCAATCCGAATTGCCAAATTTCCCCATGGGCTGGGTGGCCTGATTGCATGGCCTTCAACGCGGATGGGGCCTAGAGCTGGCACTGCATTATGCATGGGGCCTACATCCAGCTGGCATGTTAAACAGCCCAATTTGCAGCCAATATTCCAATATCACCCAAGATTACAAGCAACAAAAAGAGTGAGTGAGTGAAAACAGGATAAAAGGTGCTTCCCACGATGACATTAAAGTGGGATACTGGAGTGCCAAAATGACTTCACCACTATAACTCAAGTCAAGGTCACATGGTGCTTGCTGGCGGTTTTCCCATTCATTGTCTGTTTTTTAGCTGCATTCCACTTTAGCTGCCAAAGAAAAATGCTGGAGCAGCAGGAAGGTCAAGAGAAGGAGCAACACATGGCTACTTGGGAACATACTGTATACTGGAACTGAAGGCTGCATCTATGCAAACTCAGTGACTCCATTATATCTTTCCGCTCTAGCTATCTGTCTCATGACATCTCTTCACCCCTATTTCTGTTCATCAGATTTCCCCATATTTGTAATTTCCCACCGTACCTGCTAGAGTAATATCACATAGATGCACAGCTTGGTCTGGATGGCATGTCATCAGATATTGCAAGCTAATCTTCCACATCTGCCCTCATTGAGTTGTGACATTCAGTACAGAGAGCATTACAAACACGGCCATATAGCGCTAAAGGAACATCAAAATGGAGCTATTGGAGAATCGTTAATTGTAAACGATACACTTTGCCTAACTGTGAATACTTAAATATTCAGCATACAGTAACTTAGGTTTGAGTTATAAGACTTGATTACACAAAACATATAAAAGACTGCAAGGTTTTCACAGTATTCACTGTGTAGGAATACCCGTCTGCTCTTTACTATCATCAGCAAGTGTACCGTCCACTACTTATCTCTGCCTTTGCTTTTATGTCATGGTTTTATGTGAGATCTTGGTTGTTCGTGGTGTCTGTTGGTAAATATAATGCCACCTTAAGATGTGTGGAACATCTACAACAAATTGTGTTTTCTACACATTGTCTATTACAGGCCTTTTCACTCCTCACAACATCATTTCCCTTTTTTTTCCCCCATACAGTGCCGCCCTTTTTGTAGCATTTAATTAAGTGGTAGTGTCTTGAAATAAGGAGCAGCACTGATCATTTGATTCAGGATGATTCTTATGAAATTTGATTTTCAGTAGTAACTGCAATTATATATATGGCAGATAGTTTCAGGTAATGACAAAACTTAGATTTTTAAGACTGACATATTGTCTGATTTATTCTTCATATTTTACTGCTTTTGTATCTGTTGCTTTCTATTCTTATTGCATTTATTTGTTTGCCCCCCCCCTTTTTATCCCTCTTAGTTTATAAAGCTCTTTGGTATTTCTTGCAGCTTGCTTTGTGTTTGACCTGACAGCATTGACCTGATGACCTGCCTCAATGCAAGGCTAAATGGCCACTTAGCATGGATATGTTTCTCAGTGCAACTAATGGGTGGTGGGGGGGGGGGATCAATGCAGTGCAAAACTACGATGCTAATTGGTGGTGATTTTGACATCGCAGCAATTTCACCTGAATCGCAATGTTGAAGCACAATTAACAGAAGCTGTTTGATTTTGAATTGGGAAACATACTCATGTTTTTTTTTTTTTTTTTTGGGGGGGGGGGGTTCCCACTTTTTCTCCCCAATTGTATCCAGTCAATTACCCCTCTCTCCTGAGCTGTCCCAGTCACTGCTCCGCCCCCTTTGTTGATCCAGGAAGGGCTGCAGACTACCACATGCCTCCTCTGATACATGTGGAGTCGCCAACAGCTTCTTTTCGCCTAACAGTGAGGAGTTTTGTCAGGGGGACATAGCGCGTGGGAGGATCACGCTATTTCCCCCTGCCCCCCGAACAGGCTTCCCGACTGACCTGAGGAGGCGCTAGTGCAGCGACCGAGACACCTACCCACATCCGGCTTCTCACCCGCAGACACGGCCATTGTGTCTCCAGGGACGCCCAACCAAGCCGGAGGTAACTTGGGGATTCGAACCAGTGATCCCCGTGTTGGTAGGCAATGGAATAGACCGCCATACCACCTGGACGCCCCATACTCATGTTTTAAGTTTTTGTATCACGTGGGGTTTAAAATAAATGTATTGTGTTGTGCATTTTCTTTGGATTATTGCAGTTTTCACATATTATTGTAGACAAGAGAGGATGGAGCCTGAAAAAAGGCAGTATCGAAATGCAAACTCTACAGTATGTGACACTTGATAAATCACAATATATAAAGAATTGGTGCTAAAAGTTTGTTCTAATATTGAATTGGGAGGCACCTGCCAATTCTAGCCTAATGGCAAAAGGTTGCAGCAGTCAATCCCAGTAAGGATACCACAGTTTAGTTTGTTGGTCGCTATACGACCTCAGCCTTCCTCCACAACTCTGCCCCTGTGTCCTCTTCAGGCCCTTGGCCAGTGGCTTAGTGTGGACACACACCCTCCAGCCACACGGGTTACAAATCCCCTGCCGATTCCCAGATAAGCCTTGGCCCTGGCCCCACCACTCCCACTGTTTAGTCCTCTGACTTTGACTGACAGCCCGGCGATACTAACAATCAAACCCCAGAGGGACGAAAAACAATAACAGTTCTTCTATCAGGTTATCCAAACAATTCGAGATGCTCTGAATTGATTATTTCTAATAGTAGCAACTTGAGAGGAACAGTCATTTGTCTGAGCGAGGGATCTGAAGTCACTTTTTTTTTTGTCTGAACGCTGAATGAAAAGCAATATTGTTCACAGGACATCTGTTCCAAAACTGACCCATAGTTATAGCTCGGAAATATTAGTGGAAAGGCTGACACAGGAAAGAAAACCTTAGCAGATCCAACTCGGATACAGAAGGAGGGGAAAAACATGGACTTTCTGCCGCATAAGAATGTTGTGAGTTATAATTTTGGAGCTCAGGCATATGCTTTTACGATTTTAAATCGTACAATGACGAAAGGTCTATCAATATTCTTGATGCACGCGGCTTAATTCTGCTTCATTCAACTTATAAATATGGCTTTGCTGAAGTCATTTACCCTTAAATCTGTCTGTCTGAATGGAGGCTAAAATTAGATGATCCAGATGTTTTGCCATTTGTGTGATGTGCAAATCCTTTAGCCAGACAGTTATATTTGGTTGGAGGTTACTTTTCAAGCATCACAAAATCTCCAGAAAACGACAGATGATTTAATAATTTCAGAGAAGAAAACAGCAAAAGCCTGTCACATCGTTTTTCCTGGAAATGGGCCTCGGGCTTTTAACACTTATTCGCATGCGTTACTCTTTTCTTTTTGACAACACTGGAGATTTTAATTTGCTTTGGTCTAAATCCGCACAATGTGTTTGTTGTATCCCAGGGTCATTTAACGTTATTTAATGTCGTCCAGTCCTGGCAGGGCTGATGGCGTGAACTCTGCATGGTTTGAATTTGAATTTAAAAAAGAGCGGGAGAGGAACTCTCAGCTGCTGCCAGTAATCACAACATGACTCATATGTCTCTCTCTCTGATGTGTTGCTCCCTTGCCGTGTGAAGGCTGGGTTGGATCCAGCACCGCGGCTGACTCTGGCTTTCGGGCCAGGGGCATCTGTTCTCTGTCGGTGGGGGATCGGGTCACTCTCACAGGGCCACCACAGGATCAGCATTCAGGGCACGACGGCCACATTTGATTGTGTAGCCTTGCATGTGTTTGTGTGTCTTTGTAGGCCCTCATGAAGGCTATTTGATTTGTTCCCATACTTTACTTTGTCCCGTTTTAAGTGTTCAGTTTTTTTTTCTTTTTCCAATTCAAATGTTTGTCTTTTTACCCATTTCTACTGTAAGAACGTGTATGTTATCGACTGCAATAATAAAAACCAGCAAAATGGCCGTCTAGCTTAGTTTTGTTGCTGTTGTACAACCCCCCCCCCAAAAAAAATAAAAAATAAAAAAAATTACATGAGTTTTAATGCTTGATATTGTGTTATCTTTTGGTGAGGGTTTTTCACAGCTTGGTCAGCCATATCTGCCTGTTGGCCACAACAGTTCTGTGTTTTTATTTTTTTGTTTTTTCAAACTTGCCGCCAGCTGGTTTATTCTTAATCTATTTGGCTGCTGTTTTCAAGATATAAGATGCTATGTGGTTTATAATTTTTCCTGGGAAATTCCTTTGAGATAAGCAAGTATGAAGGTGTTCATGATTTGGGTATTTGTGTTTAGCCACTGCCTTTTCTTTAAGCCTGCTGTGATAGAGAGTATTAAAAAAACGACATTTAAATAGGCATGCGATTCAATAGGGTTGTAGCTTTAATACTGTTCATGGTCAGAGGTTTTTCTGTCGATAATTTGGTTTTGCTAAATTGACATTACGGTTTTTATACTACATACTAGATCTATCTGGCGAGGGGCACCATCCACAGATCATGTTCAGATGAATGTTGGATCGGGATTTTTTTAATATTTGGAATTCTCCTTGGATGTTTGAATCCTTGCAGGAGTTTTGCAGGCATACGTACAGTTTTTGTGAGCTGCAGAAGTCTAGCTTTATTTGAAGGTCTTTCCACTGAAGAATGCGTCTCTGTTTCCCGCCCCACAAGCACATTGAGAAGATGGGATTCATGTGGTCAGATTAAATGGAAACGTTATCCTGTGTTTAGGGACCGCCTGCCTGGCTGCTTTACTGCCTTTCTGTCTGACTGCCTGTGAACTGTTGATTGTTGGACGGTGCCAGAATTAATGTGTCTCTCCAAGGGAGGGACTAAAAATATGTGCACATGTTTTTCAAGGTCCAAAAGAGACGCTAACTGTCTGAGAGCCATATTTTTGGCCAGGGATTTCCATTAGAGCAGAGAGAATACTTCATTGTATTTTAAAGTGTTTCCTTCCTATTGCTATGAGTTTGCCTGGCTGTTTGTCTTTCCATATCTCTACATCTTTACCGCTAACATTTGATAGTTGATGGCATCATATTTATCCATCATTAACTATCTTATGGTAGTATAGATGAACAGCTGAAGCAGAAGAAACATGAAAAAAGTCACATGATTGTCATACATTGCATACCATAATCTGATGAATTTGCAATGCTGGTGAACAGAGGGTAAAAATCAAGTTATTTAGGGAAACAAATTTCTTTTTTACTCTGTCAGTTCTTGTTATTTTTACATCAAATTTTTTTTCTGTTTTTTACCTTAACACTTAAAAGGGTTTTGACCTTTCTGCGATGGAAAAACAGACGTATCACACCATTCATTCCTTCATAATTTTTGGGGCGATGGAGGGGAGGGGGTGTCAGGCTTACGCCCAGGCATTGTGGGTGCAAGCAGGGATGGGAGAGGAGGTGCAGAAAGCAGACAGGCAAAAGTTCACCCACGAGAGGCAGCCTGGTCATCTGAGGTGAAACACTCATCCTGCCAGCAGTCTAGATATCGCCTTCAGGCGGAAAAAAAAATATAATAAATAAATAACAATTTAGTAGTGTTGATGTTGGAAAGGTCAGTGCTCAGTCAGAAGAAAGGAACATGTAAGGTTAGCCAGAGACGAGTCCCTCTTTCACTACAATCAAACTCCTCTGCTTCCCTGTCTGTTTCCTCTCTCTGCCTCGTCCTTTTGTCCTCTCTCTCTCTCCCTCTCTCACTCTTCGCTCTTTTACCCCATTTCTTGCAACATTAGGTGATAAAGGATTCTGTAAATGTGTTTTTTGTTGTTGTTTGTTTTTGTTTTGCTCTTGCCACCTGTAGGAAGATGAAACGTGTATGTTTACAGCTTTCGGCCAGACCAGTGTGAGCTCAGCTGGTTCCCACATGCAAATAACGGCTCCAAAACCCCATTCCAGTGTGTCCTTAAGGGAATTCTCTGAGGAGAAGATACAAAAAAAAATTGTGTATCTTTCCACAGTTTCAAACCCTTTCAGGTCTGGTAAACTGGTGGCTTTCTGACTTCAATCTGTCAGGGGGGAAAGCATAGGTCAACCGCTGCGTAGGCATCTGTTTTAGCGCAGTGGTTGGTCACAGATGCAAGGCTTTATGGGTACACTTGGCATTTTTTGTTCAGCAGCAATGATAGTGTGCCTTCTCCTTTTGAGTTAGAGGGCATACAGATGGAGGAAAGAATGACAGAAGAAGACTATCCCACATTTATGCTCATACTAGCGACCAGTTGTACCTTATTTTAAGATACTGCCAGACCAAATGCTGGCATTGCTCATGTGACAGCAGTACTCTTGTCAGTGTATGCCAACATCAGTTCCCAAGATAACAAATCCCCTGTTCAGGAAGACAAAAAAGTTTAATTAGACTCATAGACTAATGCATTGCATGATAGAACTGTGATCATCCGAACCCTTAATGGGGGTTGTTTGAACCATTAAAACATGTTGGTCAGTCGTTTACTCATCTGCATGCATGCATGCACACACATGCATGCACAAAAGTCTCCATTCTGTCATATTGTGCAGTTCAGAGGCTTCTCTTTGCTTACACGGTAACAACAACATTCCAACAATAGCATTAAGCCTTATAGAGTATGTTTCTTCAGTGCCACACATTTAGTTTGTTTGGCCTTTTCTATTTAATTGGTAAATTTGAATGTCTGTGCCTCATATAAATGTGGCTTATTGTGGTGCTTTTTTGACTTTCTGTGCAGACACAGGCATGGATGCTATGCTTGGCTACAGGCTCAGTACTGTCAGTGATTTATGAGGTTTCCAATTGTCGTGAGAGAGGGGAGACACATGCCCTTCTGTCTTACAGCCAGTTTCTTAAGAGCCAGCCTCCTCATGAGGACATGCCAGGTCAGGTAGTAGTTAGACCCATAGCCGTCACTTTAGTCAGCGTTTCACAGTGAGCCCTCTGGGGAGCGCAGGGTTTGGCATGCAGCCTGGTGGTTTTTGGATGGTACTGGATCAGGCGCATGCTCTTGTGTTCAAAGGATGAATGAAGTCAGGCAGACTTTGTTATTGGTTGGTTTATTGATATTGGATGATTGAAATATTGTGTTCTTTTTTTTTTTAGAGCTGATGATTCTGTTCTAGTGTCCAGACATATTTCTGTGTATTTATACCTAATTGAATATTCTCACCAGTGAATACTTGCAGTAAACATTTTCTTCAAAAATCCTCTGCCTATCCAAACCTTAGGCCCTAATTCACGAATATTGTAGTGCACAATTCGCCTCTGCAATGAGACTGAATGGAGTAAATGGTAAACAGTAAAACATGAGGTGACTATGAAGTGTTGTGCATTCATATGTAAACTGGCTTTGTGACCAGTTCATGCAACATTTTGCAGTTGTTGCTCCCATAAAAATGCTTTGCAAATGTTTTGAAAGGTGCTTTTGGCATGGGGTCAGACACCCAAATAGGCATAGAACCGCTCAGATTACTTTTTACAGTGGCAGCTGTTGTTTGCACATTACAAAGGATGATGCCCCTTATATCATTTTCTTCCTGTGCAGTAACCTTTCCAACTTTAGATTCATGTATTGACTTCCTTATCAAAGAAACACAAATTTCTTTGTCTCCCGTCTGCCATTGTGGAGCTGCATTAGTTTATCCTTTACAATTCTTCTTTTAAGGCTGAATACCGCCCAAACTGCACTATTCGCCAGATGAACAAAGTATACTGACAATGAAATAGTTTCCAATGAGATATTGGAGGCTTTTTTTTGTGTTTGTTTTGTATTGTTTGCCCAATCACTTTATTTGTAAATACTTTAGTGAGTAGGGTGCACGTTGCTCCTGTAGCTGAGGTGCTATTTGCTTGAATTCTTTTTGCGATCAGCAATATTTGTGAACTTGGGTCTTGGGCTCTTGAAAGTGAACAATTCCCGTACCGCGACTTAACTTTTGAGTAGAAAACATCGTGATAGACAAGTCTGGGACCTGGCACTAAAGGCCCCAGTTTGGAAGCAGCATAGTGGGAGTGCTGGTGGTCCTGTGGGTTACTGTATTCAGTCTATTGAATGAGTGGGTGGGCTGGGAGGGGGTTGTCTGTCTGTGGGTGTAGATGGCTATTACCTTGGAAACAGGGCTCAGTGAATGGCTGCTGCTGAGGTGATGGCTACAAACAAGTATCTGGCAAAGTGGGAAATTAGAGGGGGGTGATGGGGAACCTTTGCTTGTAGCGGAGCTGCTCTTTATCTCAGTATACATTAATGTGAGTGATACAAACGCTTGAGGCACTCATTTTAACCCTGTGGTGGTTACAGCATGGCCCATAAGCTACCCGAGTCTTTTCAGCCGATGACATCTTGATGCTCAGGTCCCCAGCATGGTGTAATTGAAGCATAAATGAGTAATTATTGCTGCAGCAGACGTGTCAGTTCTGTGAAGCCATTAGTACAGATGTGTGTGTTGAAGTATGTCTGAGGTTAATGCAGCAACACAGGCACACACACTTTAATAGTCTGGTGCAGTAATCTGAGCACTGCTTCTAATAAGGCTGGGCTCTTTTGCAATAGAAAGCATACCTATTGAAGTTTGAGGAACTCATCTAAGCTTTCAAGTAGAAAGAAAAGCCAGGGCTCGAACAATAGTCAGGATTTTTAAAGGTGTGTTGGGAAAGGTATTTTTGGAGTCATTTGAACTCCCGCATCCCAAGAGATGATTGGGTTATTATGGGAAAACTGGTCTGAGGAGGCTTAAAAGTTAGTTAAATGCAAGAGTGTCTTAAGTGATTAAAAAATGATATGGTGCCGAATGGATAATCACAATATTTTTTTTGTGTGGAGACACTGATATATAGTGTATAGATTGGTAAATATATTTGTAGTATTTTTTTGATAACCTGCATATACTGTGGAGTGTAGGAAGTTAGTGCATGAAAGCATGAAGCATTTTGCAATTAACTTGCCTGCTTTCTGCTCTGAAAACAGACGGTGCCGAGTTTTTGGTAAGTGCTTGGCATTGCATAGCTGGGGGCACCTGCCTGACCCTGCATTAGCCCATGTAGTGGTCTGTCCATGTAGTGGAGCAGGAGGGGGAGGTTAGCTGTACAGGGTTGGGGAATTAGGAACCATGCGGATAAGAATAACTTGAGCAAGGCTGCTGTTCACTGAAGCTGAAGGGAATATGGGGGGGAGCCCATCCCCCTCTAATTGTCCATTCAGCCCAGCAATCCAGCCTCAATTAGGGCACTAAAGCAATCAATATTCTAACAAAATGCTGTCATCTCCCAGACAGGAAGTGGCTTTGTCACAATGGGGCCCTCAGACATAAAGGGCCACCTTGTCTCCAGCCCTTAGTTACCTCTCCTCTGCCATCTTCTACCCACTCTCTTGTCTTCCAAACAACCTGTTCTCTTGCTCTGTTGATTTAAAGTCCTTCTTTTTTGGGTGTTGAATTGAACTGAGATTTACAATATTGAGCAGTATATGAAATGGCAAATGGCGGTTTGATGTCGAACACTCTGCTGATTACAGATGATCACATCAGTCCAGAATCTGGGCTGTGCTACAGGCTGTAGAGCCAGTGCACAGTGTTATCACTACAATGCTTATCAACCGATTGCTTTCCCCATTGGGCTGGCCTCCTACTCTTACATTTATTTGGTACACCCCAGCTGGCAGTGGGTTTGGAAGCCATGGCTAGGTTTAAGGGTCACTACCTGGACCCTGCGTCACTTCTCTCCTCAGGCTCCCACCTGCTCATCACCCATACAAGCCACCGGGCTGCACTGCTTGGGTTAACCCTCTAAAATGCAGCCTTCTGGGACAATTTGTGCTCAGCTGCATCGCTCTCAGCCACTCCGTTCCGAGACGACAATCCAGCTAGGCTTACAAATGAGTGATATAAATGAGGCTTCTTTATTCAAGCTGATGCCATGTGTTTTTAGATTGTCCAGAGATCATATTTGGAAAATATGATTATTTAATCACTCATTTCATTTCAAGACAAAAGGTCAGCATGTGTGTAGACTATTAATTCTACTTATTCTCAGTGAACCTGATCTCAGGATGTAATCAAGTGGCATGTGAATGGCGTCAAAAGGAGAGCTGGCTCATGAAGGAGAAAAATTGAGGTATATCCTGTACACCTCTGGAGTGTTTTGGCTCGGTAAAGAGCACCTCAGCCTGTCTGCTTTGAACGCTCTGTCAGCATGTCAACAGGCCAGAAACAGCCAGAGTTGAAGCTAGCTCAGCACAATCGCCACATTTATTATGGTTTTATAGTGTTCTTTAACTGCAGTCATCCATATCAGAAAGAGGATCCGAAGCTGATCCTGCAAACTAGCTGGTGCATGTAGCTTCATTCTAGCCAAACCTGTTAGAAACTTGTTTTGTGCAGATAAAGTGGGGTTTTGGTTTTCATGAGAGAACAAGTATTGATAATTGTATGTGTCATTAAGTCATGCTAGTAAATCAGCAATGCTGCTGGACTTTCTTTGTGGATGAGATTTGAACCTATGCTGAAAAATATTGAAAAAAATCAACATTGCCATGTATTTTTTTTATTTTGCATTTTTAGTGCAATATTAAAGAATAAAAGGAGTTGCATACATTCACCAGAAAAATGCAACTGTTAAATTTCATCGATCATCCTGCAAATAATCTATCTAGCAATGAGAAGGGTGATTTTTAGAGGGGAAATGAGGCAGTTGTCTGAGATTTAAGAAGTCACTGAATCAGACTAAATTTGTCAGATCTCAGATGCGTTATTTTTCTTCGAGAGTAGTCATAATAAAGCAGACCTTGGTAGAGTCTTGTTTTCTGTCAAGAAATCAGAATTCTAGCCTAAACTCACTGATGGGCCCAATTTGCCTCACATTGAATCCTTTGCAATGTGACAATTACACGTGTATATTGCAATGTCAGTTCTGAAAGAATATATTGTTCAGCCCTGTGTGAACTATAAGGTGGTTTGCTGCTGAATAACATAGTGTTTTGAAGAGATTTCAGTGGTAGTGGTTTTATTGATTAGCCCTTATGGCACCACGGTCATCACATGTCACAGCTGCCTTGGTGTGAGTCATGCTATTATCTAGCTAGCTGCTCAGTGTGTGGTGCGAGCAAGGGTCAGCTCATATGCACTTAGGGGACGGTTGTCATAGTTACTACGCTGGGGCGCCATGTGCATCCATTACAGAATACATGTGCAAAGAGACAGTGCACTCGGGGTTTGGGCCCTCGGGCCAACGGGTGCAGCTGTCACGTAAGCCAGAGCCCATTCACCAGGGAAAACGCATCTGGAAGGTTAATATCTTGATGGTCTCTCACCATGTTCACCCAGACTGGGTCAACTTCACTTCTGGGGTTTGCGCTGCAGAGGAGAAGCACATTCAAAACCTGGTTTGAGATTGTGCATTGGTTATACAATTGTACATTGGATTTCATGAAACGATACATGTCGTTTGTCCTTATCTGTAACATGGATTATTTCCATCTGTAGCAGCAGGACTGATCATCAAAACGTGCAAAATGTTTCTTCATGCTTTTTTCTTTTTTTCAACCAACAAGACCTGCAGTGTTTTCTATCTTAAATGGGTCACCCCTGTAACTTGTGTGGCTATAGACACATGGGAGATAGAGGAAGAAATGTGACATTTCAACAGCAGTCCCTGTCAGTCTGTTGTCTTCTAAAAGACAGGGAGAACAATCTCCATTGAAATCAGGGCACCTTTAAGCTCAGCGTTATCGCATATTAAAAGGGCTGTTTCAAAAATGACATCAGCTATGAAAACATCATGAGCTGGCTCACTGCAAGATTATCCCTGGGTGTGGTTGGCTGAACAGGGCGCAGTAGGAGATCAGTTGAGGTTATGATAACATACACTCATACGTGGAATAATATGGTATTGATTATTTAGGTAATGTAACTTCCATTTTGCGTGAGTCTGAGCTTTTGACAGATATTTCCTCTCCAGAGTATCCCCCCCCACACACACACACACACACTTTCCATTTTAACGGATATGGCGAGAGCAAAGGCAGTGGGGGTGGAGTGGAATGAGAGAACACGTGCCATCCTTCCTCCCCTGAGCCTGCTGCAACCCAGCCAAGCAAGCCAATCCACCCAAGGCCATGATGGGAGGGAGGGAGAGAGCGAGAGAGAGGGGTGAGTTTATAACATCCTGCTAGCCACTTATGGCCGATATATGCCACAGATGCTCTCATCAAAAACCAACTGTGTATCACTGGAAATCTGCAGGACCATCGCCTCTCTTGCTATTGGAAAACTTTAGACATGTTTGGTTGAAGAGAGAGAAGGAGAAAGGAAAAAGCATGTGTGTGTGTTTGTGTGTGTGTGTTCTGCTTACATGGACAAAAACCATCCAGAAGCGTGATGTGAGACAGTGTATAGATCATATTCACACTCCACTGAAACCATGCAGTCCCACAGGGCACCGGGAAGAGCAGATATGGGAGGATGGGCAGCAGATAGAGATAGCATGTCAAAGCGACGAGGGATGACAAACCTCCCCTGACCATAGATCCATATATAATCCACTAACTCCTCTTTACTTCAAGCCTTCAGATAAGTATGAGGAGAAACTGACCCAAAGCTGTAGTCTCCAAAGAGTGATGCTTTTAAGGGAGACATCAGCCAGTAGTGGGCTGCTTAAAGCTGCTATGAGAAGTTTTTCCCTAGTCTCAATTTGGTTTTAATGTCTCTATGTGACCGATATAATCAAATGAGACCATCAGTGAGAAGATTTGATATTGCTATGTCACGGTCCCATCTTCATCTCCAGCTGGATTCCAAGCAAAATCTGATGAAATGATTCACGGCACATTTTCGGGCTACATAGCCATAATTAGAGATACATTATCTCATCATCGTATATCTTTCACATACCTGTTTTTCTTAAACACCGCGATATTGCTCATTCTTCTCTTGAAAACAAGTGCACGAGCCACCATTGGGTGAATGTAGATCTTTGTAACAAGAGGAAATGCTTGCGTGAAACGAAGTCGTTCTTCTGCGAAACACTGCCGCCCAAACTCCTCGTAGTAGTTTGAATGTAAACCTCTTTCCCTCAGATGCAGCTTGGTGTGGTAGTGGGTAGGTTGGCTGAGGTTTCAGCTAAGGCAGTGAGCCACGTTTCTCTGACTTTGGGAAGACCTGTCTCTTGTCACTTTGTTTTGACTAAGCAAAACCGCTTCTGAGATGGCGTCGCCGTCATTCGATATGCTCTCAGCAGTACGCCCAAACTTCTGCCTCTCATTGCTTTAACATGTTTTGGTTTGGCTCCACAAAACTCAATGTCACTTGTAGATTTACAGGCTGTCATCATGCTCTCTATGGGCATGGGCAATCAGAAGCAGATTGCTGAATGGCTCAGCTTTCCAGCAGAGAAAAAGAATGGCTTTAAAATGTCATACCGATTGAAGATGCTTGTTTGGGGACCAGTAAAGACAATGGAGTTGCTATTTGTCATTCATAATTTAGAAAGTATGGCTGCACTAACAATTTCTCATGCTTTTTGTTTTTCAGGGCAAACATTGATGAAGTGGAGACGGAGGTTGTTGAGATTGAGGCAAAGCTAGACAAGGTAAGACACGGGATCAACTGATGAGTCTCACTGAGGTGCATAGTACCATAATGAATGGGTCACTATGGAGCAATGGTGATGGGCCAATAAAGGCAGTCTTCTCAGTCAGATTTAATGACAGGGATAGGTCGTAAAATTTGTTTTTAATGGCTAGATTTGGTCCAAAGGACCAATAGCATTTTCATTTTCATATCCTGGAAATGGGATGAATAGGGGCATCTGGTGGCATGGCAGTCTATTCCGTTGCCTACCAACATGGGGATCGTTGGTTCAAATCCCTGTGTTACCTCCGGCTTGGTGGGGTGACCCTACAGACACCACCCTTTTTCTCCCCAATTGTATCTAGCCAATCACCCCACTCTTCCCGAGCCTTCCCAGTCACTGCTCCACCCCTTCTACTGATCTGGGGAGGGGGGCAGACTACTACATGCCTCCTCCAATAAATGTGGAGTCGCCAGCCGCCTCTTTTCACCTGACAGTGAGGAGCTTCGCCAGGGGGACGTGTCATGTGGTAGATCACGCTTTTACCCCCAGTTCCCCCTCCCCGCTGAACAGGCGCCCCGACCGGCCAGAGGAGGGGTTGGTGCAGTGACCAGGGCACATAACAACATCTGGCTTCCCACCCACAGACACGGCCAGCTGTGTCTGTAGGGAAGCTCCACAAAGCCAGAGGCAACTTGGGGATTCAAACCAGGATCCCGTGTTAGTAGGCAATGGAATAGATTGTTACGCTACCCAGACGCCCCCTGGTTGTAAATATGTTTAATTGAAGATAAGACTCCTCACACTGCTTGAGAAAGTTGTTGATGATTGGCTGTGGCTGGTCTCATTGTCCTGGAGCCGAATATCAATAACAGAGTCATCTGCATACCACACCTGCTCTGACACATATTTGTGTAAAGAATAAATAATAGGAGTGAAAGCACACATCCTTGTGCGGAGCCAGTGGAGGAGCAAACTTGGTCAGACAGGATTCCATTCACCCTCACTCTTTGTGTCCTATTAGTTAAAAAGTCAAGAATCCAGCCCACAAGATAGTTACTTAAGTCATATTGTTCTAAAAGCTTGCTTGTTTGGGGTTGAATTATGTGAAAAGTGTAGGAAAAAATGAACAAATGGAAGTCTAGCATGAGACGCATTTCCCTCCAAATGTTTAAAAAGTAAGTTGGGGGGCGTCTGGGTAGCGTAGCATTCTATTCTGTTGCCTACCAACACGGGGAGCGCCTGACCGATTCCCTGTATTACCTCCGGCTTGGTCGGGTGTTCCTACAGACACAATTGGCCATGTCTGTGGGTGGGAAGCCGGATGTGGGTATGTGTCCTGGTCGCTGCAATAGCGCCTCCTCTGGTCAGTCGGGGCACCTGTTCAGGGGGGGGTAACCGGGGGGAATAGCGTGATCCTCCCACGCGCTACGTCCCCCTGGCGAAACTCCTCACTGTCAGGTGAAAAGAAGTGGTTGGTGACTCCACATGTATTGGAGGAGGCATGTGGTAGTCTGCTGCCCTCCATCGATTGGCAGGCGGGGTGGAGCAGTGACTGGGATGGCTCGGAAGAGTGGGGTAATTGGCCAAGTACAATTGGGGAGAGAAAGGGGGGAAATTAAAAAAAAGTAAGTTAACCAAAGTGACTTTGGCATCCTCTACTCCTCTATGAGGTCATGATCCCCAGAATTGGACAATACATCAGTAGCAGCATGGTGATATTCCCAGTCTTATTAATACTTATGAAATTACAATTTTGACCAAAATGAATATACCTGTAGCTGTAAGGAGTAAGCGTTTTCTTTTCATGAGCTCATGCAATGATTTATTGCCACTGAATATTCAAAGGCCTATTATAATCTGAGAATTTACTCACAGCAGAAACTGACATCTTTCTCTTTAATTCATCTGTGGGCTCAAAAATACTCTCAGGCGGTGAATCAAAATGTCTTCCTCCTGCTCCTTCAAATGGCATTTCAACGCAGCAGCACAGAAGCCCAATAGAACCGAATGGGTGCTGTTGTTGGTGGCGGTTTCCAGTTTTATTTACTGTTGTTCCCTGAGAGGACTGTTCCAGAGAAAGTGTATTTAATTGTCACTGCTAATTCAACCCCTCTTTATTGAAGCTGTTCCTGTTTTTTGATCTACAGTTGTTTTTATGTTTTTATATTAGGTCTCAGTATCGTAAAAGTAGAGTAACATGTGGCTTCCCGCAAGGGAGAACTACTGTTGCATTATTTACTGTTGCTTGAAAATGACAGATTTATTTCGATAGAAAGCACCGTCGTGCAGGTCCAAGGCAAGCATCTTGTGATATTCTGGGATCCATTACAAAATAATCCAGGATGCTGGAAGATCTGTCTACAGCACAACCCATGCTCTTAAATGAAATGCAATTGGAGATCTCTGTTGCAGGATTAAAGGATGATTGTTGTTTAAGTGTCACACCACTGTGAACCAGAGATGGGTTTACAAACACAGAGATTATCACAGTAACATCCACTCTTTACATTGGCCTTTGCAGATTTGGATTATTTTCAGGCCAGTAGGGGCACTGGATCAGAAACAACACAAATGGTGGTTTTTGAGCCCATTTTACTGGAACTCTGGATCCTTTTTTAGCAACGCACATGCACATCATCCACTAGTATTCTGCAGCATGCTTCCAACTACTACTACTACTGCTACTACCACCACCTTTGGCTGCTCTCGTTATGGGTCGCCACAGTGGATCATCCATTTCCATCTCTTCCTGTCCTCTGCATCTTCCTCTGTCACGCCAGCCACCTGCATGTCTTCTCTCGCCACATCCATAAACCTCCTCTTTGGCCTTCCTCTTTTCCTCTTCCCTGTCAGCTCTATATTCAGCATCCTTCTCCCAATATACCCAGCATCTCTCCTCCACACATGTCCAAACCATCTCAATCTTGCCTCTCTTGCTTTGTCTCCAAACCGCTCAACCTGAGCTGTCCCTCTAATATACTCATTCCTAATCCCGTCCTTCTTTGTCATTCCCAATAAAACTCTTAACATTTTCAATTCTGCCACCTCCAGCTCGACCTCCTGTGTTTTAGTCAGTGCCACTGTCTCCAAACCCCCCCCCCATATATATATATATATATATATATATACATATCAAATTTTTTTCCTGAAACCGTCAATGGTGTTGATAGAAGTGGTCAACTAATGAGGAGCGGAATATCAATACAGATGCAGGAAAAAAACTTTTAATACATAACAGTACAAGCTTGTTTTGTGCGTTGTGCACTCATCAGCTGCTAATGTCTCAGAGAATTTACTTGAATAACTGGATTATTTATATATATATATATATATATATATATATATATATAGTTAGATAGATAGATAGATAGATAGATAGATAGATATTCTGCTTCTCATTTGTTGAGCACTTTTTTCCGAAAAAAAAATGCTATATATATATATATATATATATATATATATCCATTCCATCCATTATCTTGACCGCTTATTATAATATTGAAGAAACACTCTATGTGATGGACGGTAATCTCCCTCAGTCTTGCCTAACATTTCAGCTCAGGTTTTTTGAGATGTGACATGACAGGAGGAAATTGGTACTCCCTAAAACATTAGAATCCATTAAAGTGGTTTTCAAAGCATCTGGTTACCCCTTAACAAGGCAGCCTGATGCTTCGCCTGTAATGCAGAAGTCCATCTGTTCCTTTCAGCCTTGCATTACTGTATGTGTGTTTGTCAGTGAGAGCCACTGCATTGTTCAGTGAGCCGCAGCTGTTAACTAGTGAAATGTAGCCCAGTGATGGTATTGTGTCTACGCTGAACTGTTTGCCAAATTTGTCTCGCAATGAGGACAATTCCCAGAATTCAGATTTATTTTCCTTTTCTTGGACAATCCTTAAACAATGTAATCGGGAAATGCCAATATCTGAAATTCTTGGAGTGATTTAGTGTTGTTTTCTGGACTCTGCATGAGAGACGCTAATCGAGTTTGACAGTTAGAAAATGTCCCTATGCGAAACAAAGAATCGGAACAAGAAACTTTTTAGTCAATAATTCATATTGTGTTTTCCCTCTGAGGCCTTTGATCTAGATTACCACTCCATGCATCCAAAATCATGTCCTCCCCTATGGCAAGGGATTGATTTTCTTTCTCAATAAGTTATAAAGATGTTTAATGACAAACATCATCCTTTGATTTTCCCACCAAAGAGCTTTATTTTTATTTAGGATCCCCCCCCCTTTTTCTCCCCAGTTGTACTTTGCCAATTACCTCACTTTTCTGAGCTGTCCCAGTTGCTGCTCCACCCTCTCTGCCGATCCCGGGAGGGCTGCAGACTACCACATACATCCTCCGATACATGTGGAGTTACCAGCTGCTTCTTTTCAGCTGACATTGAGGAGTTTCGCCAGGGGGACGTAGCATGTGGGAGGATAACACTATTCCCCCAAGTTCCCCCTCGCCCCTGAACAGGCCCCCCGACCGACCAGAGGAGGCGCTAGTGCAGCGACCAGGACACATACCCACATCCAGCTTCCCACCCGCAGACACGGCCATTTGTGTCTTTAGGGTTGCCCGACCATGCCGGAGGTAACAAAGGGATTCAAACAGGTAATCCCTATGTTGGTAGGCAATGGAATAGTCCGCCAGGCCGCCTGGACGCCCCTGCCAAAGATCTTTGAAGTGTCATGTAATTACTCTGTATACAGCATGTATCATGGATGCTTTGACCATGCTGATAGTTTAGACATGAAGTTAGGAGTTTGTATTTTTTTGCAGAGATTTTTTCCTCATTCTGTTTCACCATTTGCTTCAACACAGTTTACTTCTCATGTTTGGACACACAGATGGGTATTACAGTAGCAGTGCCCCAACTGTCAAATCTCTAATCCTCGAATCCTCCCGCCTTTTTTCTGCGTGAACCAACAGGTGGGATTCCATACTCAACGTCCGCCATAGGCAGTCCGTTCTCAGTTCATTCTCAACCCATTCCCAGCCCTACAGGGCTCCTTCTGGGGATTGCGGAGATGGACAAAATATCTTAGTATCAAGTCTGGCTAGCAGCTGAGAGGAAATGAGACATTGCTGGAGAAGAGAGCATTAAGAGTAAAGAGAGAGGGAGAGCAGAGGGGAAAATCACTCCTCTCACTAAAGCAGAAGCAAACCAGTTGATTGTTAATAAAACAGATTGTATGGTATAGATCACAGATCTAGCAAAAAGAATTCGATTCTCATGACAAGGCTTTTTGTCACTGCGAAGTGTCTCATTTTGCATTTGACCCAGGGAAAATGTATAGTGTATTATGTTCACTGCAGTGCTTTATCAAGAAATTTTTTTTAAAAATTTATTTTCAAAATTTATTTTTTAACCCCCCCACCTTTTCACCCCAGTTGTACTTGGCCAATTACCCTATTTTTCTGAGCCGTCTTGGTCGCTGCTCCACCTCCTCTGCCGATCCGGGGTGGGCTGCAGACTACCACATGTCTCCTCCGATACATGTGGAGTCGCCAGCCGCTTCTTTTCACCTGACAGTGAGGAGTTTCGCCAGGGGGACGTAGCGTGTGGAAGGATCACGCTATTTCCCCCAGCTCCCCCTCCCCCCTGAACAGGCGCCTCGACCGACCAGAGGAGGCGCTAATACAGTGACCAGGACACATACCCACATCCAGCTTCTTACCCGCAGACACGCCCAGTTGTGTCTGTAGGGATGCCCAACCAAGCTGGAGGTAACGCGGGGATTTGAACTGGCGATCCCCAAGCTTTTTTGACTGAGATATACGTAAGCTTAAAACATTCATGTTAACAGTAACCAACGTGTCACTATATGCTGAATTACCAGTTTCTTTTTTCAAATTCCCAGTCCTGGATATTGGAGTAAGCCGCTGTCGTATTAACATGTGTGCATGCTGGTGTCACAGCCTTGCATATGGACCCCACCTGAGAACCCACCACCACACGTTAGCAGCAAAGGTGGTAATTTAAGCCTAAGGGAACGTGCGATGGTATGGTGCTCATTTTCTCCTTTGGCGGTCATTTCAAACATTTCGAAAGGGACTGCAATGTGGCTTTCTGCTTTGATGTCCAGCAGTTAAGCAAATGCATATGATGCAAATTCACATGAGCGGCTGCCTTCAGGTTCGGACTGCAGCTCAGGGAAACTGGCACGAGGTTTCTCGCACCCTGCTCAGCCCTGTCTGAGATGATACAGAATCACTCACTACCACCCTACAAATATGCCACTGTACACAAATTGTATATTCACTAATCCTCTTCATCTCTGTCTCTCTCTCCTTCCTAGCTAGTGAAGCTTTGCAGTGGGATGATTGAGGCAGGGAAGGCATATGTCACGGCCAACAAGCTCTTTGTCAATGGGATCCGGGACCTGTCTCAGCAGTGCAAGAAGGATGAAATGATCTCGGTGAGGCTCTGATGAGTAAAAAGAAAATGATTCCACTTTATTTTCTATAAAGCCTCTGATATAGCAATATTGTAATGTAACTGCCTTTTTTTTTAACATATTTCACTGTGACTAATACTAATAGTATGCAGAACTATCAGTGATAAATCCACTGGGAGAGGTACTTTCCTGGTCTCTAACTGTTAGCCTTAGTGTTGTGTGTGTGTGTGTGTGTGTGTGTGTGTGTGTGTGTGTGTGTGTGTGTGTGTGTGTGTGTGTGTGTGTGTGTGTGTGTGTGTGTGTGTGTGTGTGTGTGTGTGTGTGTGCGTGTGCATGTGTGTGTGCAAGTATGAGTAAACCTGATTACTAATGGATTTAGTGAGTAAAGATCATATCAGGCTTGTAAACTTACTCCTGGCCAAGTCTCCACATTCGATCTTCAAAGCTGGCCAGCGGTACAAGGCTTTTTTTTGTCGTTGAAATTACACATGAGTGAAAGCGGTCTTGGCTTTTACTCATATGACTAATTATGAACTTCTTATTAAACTCTTGTTTATATTTGAATTTTCCATCTCGAAAATAAGCTGAATCAGACCTACAATTACAGTTTCTGTTTACTGTGCAAGATTTGAAGAAAATAGTCCTTGTGTACAAAGCTCATTAGTAGCCAAATTGCATTTAATTTTAACCTTTGAATGCTAACGTTTGTCATGTTGTCCGTGAAATGAAAATAAAACCAAGTTTATTTACTTCATTAGCCTCTGGAGTAATCAAACCAGCAGTTGCAATACAGTTTTTGATGTAGCGTATGATACTACTGCTACCGTTAAAGAATGCTTCACATATAATAAGCATAAGCTATTGTGTGTTATTTTCATTGTAGGAGTGCCTGGAAAAGTGTGGGGAAAGCCTCCAAGAAATTGTCAACTACCACATGGTAAGTCAGTGCGTTCCTCAGACGGTCCCCACATGCTCCATCCACACAGAGTGAGCCACGTCTACGGAGACCGTTACTATGATATCACCCCATCTTGAAATACGAACATTGACCGGCATTTAGGATTTCACTGGGGTCCTGTGTCCCCTTAAGTACAATACCGAGGGTCAAGCTGATCTGTATTTTAAGTGATTCCACATGCAGCTCTTCTTTCACACATCATTAACTCTGCCTGTGTCTGTCACAGTATTCCCACGTGTGGGCTCACAAAATAGCTGTTTGTATCCGTCAATCAGAATTGTGGCACATTTCATGGTGGCTCAGGGAAAATAAATGCCATTCCTTCCACACGTTAATATTTTTCATCCCATTCAATTGCATGACACATTGGACAAGGCCATTTTGGGGAATTTCCTGTTGATAACCTCTGCATGATGGGCTGATGCATACAGATGACTCAGAAGGCCATTTTTCTTTCATTGTTGCTCACCTTATTTAGCCACGTAATTGTAGCCCCTAATGTTAAAAAGATGGTCTGTGCCGCACTGCTGTGCCGGTTTTCCTTCCTTCTTTAAAAGCCCCCAGACCCCCTGCCTTCCCTGCCTCTCCGAGGTCCTTTGAAGTCCATTAGCTTGAACCCGTTGCGTGTTTGATAAAGCTTTAAAAAGAAGCGCGTGTCTGGATCGCATTCCTTTTGATGCTGCAACAAAGATGTGTGATAGCAAATCACCAGCCCTTGATCTACTGGAAGAGAGACAGGTCAGCGCTACAAATGGTCAGGGTCACTGAGGCAAGCATGGATTAGCATTAGTTGTAGAACAGTGATGGCCTTGTATGACCCAGACATCTCACATAAGGCTGTACTATGTGTTAGATATTTGCAGATTTTTGTGTGTTTGCACACATGCATGTGCATATGAACTGCATGTGTATGGACTATATATACTTGTATTTATACAAAACAGACCAATGTAGTGCTGTGTGTGTGTGCGTGATCACAGATTGACATGAGCGGAACTTGCGGACAAGGCAGTGAAGCGATGAGTAAATATGCCACAGGTTATCATCATGGGAAATGAGAGGAAGGGCTCCTCACATTCTAGCCCCGGAGTGCCAAAAGGCAGATTGAGGGCATGGTGACAAGCAGACAGGGCCTGTAATGCAGTATGAATGCTATGCATCAGTCCCTCATCTCTGAAGAACTGAGCAACAAGACTGTCATCCAGCCAAACATCGTCAAATTGCTGCATTATTTTACATTTGTTGACAGCTACACACAAGTATCAGGGGCATTAGATAAGATGTAATGAAAGCAATTAACATGACAACATGTTTTTAATGAAATGCAATCTTACGAAGAATTGTTCAACTAATCACAGCCTGTTTTTATCTACAGTGCCGCTATTGTTATTCATATCTGTGCTGTGGCCATTTTGGTCTTTGTAGAGATATTTAAATTACGAAATTTGGACTGATCTTGTGCCTCGATCCACTGCCAGCAGGCTCTAGTTCTAGTTCCTCCGTCCATTTGCTAAGCTGTCTGTCGGTCCGATTGGCTGATTCTTTGTTTCTCTTACTCTCAGGGCCTGTCACTATGCCACATTTTTTGACAGAGAAAGCACAATTTGGCCTGGTACCAGCTGGCCTGTCCACTGAAAGCTCAGCTGGGTGTTCAGTCCCTGGCTACCCTTCTTCGTTCTCGCTAATGCATTAGAGCCAAGAGCCTGACCGGACACTAATACAACAAGCTCTCAGAAGATTTCTTTGTTATATTGATGTGGAAACAAAACAGGGAGGGGGGTGGGGGATAGGGGCAGCAGCAATATAGAGTGTGATATTGAATAGATAAGAGAGATTAGAGGCTTCAAAGAAATGGTAATAGCATTAGTGATGATGTGAACCTTGCGCAGATTACACCGAGGCCAGTGTCGCCATCCGCTGATATTAAATGACTTGCCTACATCAGAATCAGAATACTTTATTCATCCCCGGGGGGAAATGTGGTCCTATTACAGACACTCACGCTCTAGTAAGGAAAAAAACTAACAACATACAAGATAGAAAGAAGAAAATAGAAAATATGTAAACATATGTGCACCATGCTCCAGCATATAACACCCTATCTATACTGTATTACTGCAGCATGAAACAAACGCTATTACATAGATGTAGTATGTATGTATGAAACAAATTACATATATGGAGACATACAGACTGAAGCATTTAAATGCACTGCTGGAATCTTGATGCCTTTCCTTTTGACTCAACAAAGACAACATTTCGAGTGAACTATGTAGCCCGACTGTAGCCAAAGAACCCATGCAGCGCTGTAATGAATAAGACATGATGATGGTTATATCTGCCACTTATGACGGATGTCCCACTGTGTGCAAATGTGCGCAGTGCAGCTGCCACTGTGCCGACCCTGCGGGGTGGGCACTCCTGAATACTAAACGAGCCCATACAAATGGGACTGTTGAGTGCCAAGTGCTCTTGTCACAACCAGACCCTGGGGACTGCACAACCCACACCCATAAAATGTATACTGGGGAGACACATGTTTTGAACTAGGTAGCGTGAATATTTGCACATACAAGCAAGCAAATGGGCCCAAAAATAAAAAAGAGAATGTCTGGCCCTGCTTTCCCTCCATTTCCTGATAGCTTTGTCATCTTGCCAGTCCAATACCACACAACAGAACAAACAGGCTCTGTTTGCATGAATGTGTCGTGAAAGCCAAGTATAGCTCCTTAGCTTAACTTAAGCTCAGGGACTGGATGTCTCCACAAATCTTAGGGTTTCACAATAGATTTTTACATTCTCTGGGAACAGCAGAAACATCAGCAGAATGAAGCCAATGTTTCGACATCGCTGTTTTACCCAAGCATAAAACTTCATATGCATACTTGATGAATTATTGACATACTTTTGACTCTCTGAACATCCGTAAGAAACGAGGGGCGAGCGAGGCGAAGATGTGAAGGGAGACTTAACATCTGAGATGCTTGGTTTTAATGTAATAAACCAGCAGCTGAACACTATTTGCACATGATATTGAGGTGTATAGAGATGTATGGAGGTGTATAGAGATGGTGTGTGTGTGTGTGTGTGTGTGTGTGTGTGTGTGTGTGTGTGTGTGTGTGTGTGTGTGTGTGTGTGTGTGTGTGTGTGTGTGTGTACGTACATGGTATGGCGACGGTATGGAGGTGTATGGAGTAGGGATGGGTCAGAATAGACTAGTTGAACAACAGGCGGCCCATGACAGGGTGGAATATAACCATTAACAGTTGTTAGTTATTCATCATGTCGACACAAAATGTAATCCCATTAGCAGTTTTACCATAAAGCATAACTCTTCTATGTCTGTAGGTTATTTAAAGGGAAAGTCATGTATATATTTTTTTAACCTCAGCCCTATTTTCCTGTCACTATGAGTCAAACTGAGCGATGGGTAGTAGAATCTTTTAAATGGATTCAGTATTGAGCAAACTCACGTCAACGGACTATAATAATAATAATTTTATTTATATAGCACTTTTCTAAAACAATGTTACAAAGTGCTTCACAAAAAAAAGATAAAACCAGACAAGGAAAAAATAAGAGTAAGATCAAATAATACATCATCATAAGATCATCATATTCGTCGTACATTTTATAAGTCCATTATATTTCTGTTTGTCCTCTTTCAAGGTTGTATTCTGTAAATTGTGTAACCACAACATCCATTGCACATTGTCTGTCTTGGGAGAGAGTGCTTTGAGTGGCTGTTGGAGCTACAAAA
Organism: Lampris incognitus; assembly: GCF_029633865.1. Classification (NCBI taxonomy): domain Eukaryota; kingdom Metazoa; phylum Chordata; class Actinopteri; order Lampriformes; family Lampridae; genus Lampris; species Lampris incognitus. Next base: position 25,309,854 of record NC_079212.1, on the reverse strand, counting down.
GCACTATATAAATGCAACTTGATTGATTGATTGAAGTAAGAGTATAAATAAAAACAAATATCAAACATTTGTAAAAGCTTTCATAAAAAGAAAAGTTTTGAGACGAGATTTAAAAGAAGCTCGAGACTTAGTTCGTCTTAACTCAACAGGAAGAGAGGTCCATAGTGTGGGGGCTCTAACAGCAAAAGCCCGATCACCCTTTGTAACAAACAGAGACCTGGGAATAACTAGCAGGGCTCCATCTGCAGACCTTAATGGTCAAGGGGGGACATACCAAATCAATAAATTACAAAAGTATGAAGGAGCAAGACCATTTAAAAGTGAGCAGTGAAATTTTAAAATCAATTCGAAATATAACAGGGAGCCAGTGTAGGGAGGCAAGCACAGGAGTGATATGATGCCTCCTTGTCCTGGTAATGAGCCGAGCCGAGGCGTTTTGTACCAACTGCAGACGGTGGAGGGAGCCCTTGCTGATACCAGAATAAAGTGCATTACAGTAGTCGAGCCGAGAATAGATAAAAGTGTGTACAACTTTTTGCAAATCGGTAATTGATAAAAATTACCGAATTTTGGAGATTAGCTTGGGTTGGAAAAAGCATGACTGAACGTGTTTAATTTGATCATCAAAACTGAGGTTAGCAACAAATATTGCCCAATCTTGCGAGGACTACTACTGCACACCAAGATGCAATGTAATCCTTAGGAGCAATTGCACTCTGCAAATAACATGCAGTAAAAGAGCTGTTTTTTGGCACCAACAGGCTCGAAATGTTTTTAGATGTGTCTAAAAACACCTTCCATTATGAAAAGACAATCCCAGTGCAGTCAGTCAGTGCAGCGATAGAACTTATTTACATCTTCTAACCAACGCTTCCACTGTTGTTTTACTGCAAAAACTCACTCCTTACAGGATTACGCAGTGGGACCTCTGCTCCGGGGTTAGAAATGGATGGATATCTATATAATTTCATGATTGATACCATGGCTAATGTTCTTTAGATTTCTCTCATAACTTTCTCACAGTGATGGTGCCAAAGAAGAGCTTATTTAGTGGATGTTATTTGGCGAGCCCCATCACCCTGGAGGATTACATTACAGCTTGGTGTGCAGTGGTTGGCTGATGCTAGCTTGCTCAATACTGAACCACTTTAAAAGGTTCTGCCTCCAATTGCTTGGTTTGACTCATAACGATGGGAAAATAAAGCCCACATGAAAAAAAAAATCTGAGTTTTCTTTAAAGTCTCCTAGTTTGCATTTGCTCAACAGAGAACACCTTTGGCATCTTGGCCCAATTACTGCAGAATATCCACAGCCACAGTCTGTCGCCGCAGACCGGCTCAGGAATGCTTGAGGCGGCACAACCCCTGGGGCCAGGAAACCTCTCAGCGCTTTTCTGCTGACAGACATACATGCACACCCACACACAACTTGGAGGTGTGCTTGTTTACTTGACAAATTTTAAGGAGTGTGGTTTACATAGAGCCACCATCCACCTCAAATCCACCCACAAGCATCCAGCAATACGTCACCCTTGCATCTAGAGGGTGCCCAGCCTTATCCTTACGCCCAACTGTTTATGACCACCACAAACGACCTACGCCTTGCTAACTTTGTTTTGACTGTCCACAGTTTGTGAGACCTCTCGATGGCATGAGGTTCCAATTCCACACAGGTTTACTTGGGTACATTACATCCCTTAACTCTAGCCTTAACCATCAGAATTATATATGCCCAACTTTTTTTGTGTTTTTTGACCCCCCCCTTTTTTTTGTTCTCCCCAATTGTTTCTGGCCAATTACCCCACTCTTCCGAGCCATCCCGGTTGCTGCTCCACCCCCTCTACCGATCTGGGGAGGACTGCAGACTACCACATGCCTCCTCCGATACATGTGGAGTCGCCAGCCGCTTCTTTTCACCTGATAGAAGTTTCGCCAGGGGAACGTAGCACGTGGGAGGATCACGTTATTCCCCCCCCCAGTTCCCCCTCCCCCTCAAACAGGTGCCCCGGCCAAAGAGAGGAGGCGCTAGTGCAGCGACCAGGACACATACCCACATCCAGCTTCCCACCTGCAGACATGGCCAGTTGTGTCTGTAGGGACACCTTACCAAGCTGGAGGGAACACAGGGATTCGAACCAGTGAGCCCTGTGTCTGTAGGCAACAGAATAGACCACTATGCTACCTGGACACCCCCTACATGCCTAACCTTAACCCAAACCTATCCCTAACCTTAACCACTAACCCAAAAAATCAGCTTTTTTCCAATTGGGGAACACAGGTTTTGTCCCCAATTGGACAAGTCATCCCCAATTAACTGGTCTTAGTTTGAAATGTGTCCCCGAAAGTAGGTACACAAGTCATCCCCAATTAACTGATCTTAGTCTCAAATGTGCCCCCCAAAAGTAGGTACACACACACACACACACACACACACACACACACACACACACACACACACACACACACACACACACACACACACACACACACACACACACACACACACACACACACAGATGGACCTGGGCGATTCTCTCTTACATCAACTGCGGGTGATTGACATCCACCTCCCAACCTGTCCCTCCATTTAAGAGTGATCCAGCACTACTCTGGAGGGTTAGTCTCATTTCTGCTTGCAGAGGAAAGGTCTGCTCTCCAATTAGCATATTTATGGATGGCTGGATGCGGCGAACTCTCGTGTAGGTCTGGAGGAGTTTCTTTGTTCGTTAATCAAGCACAACTGACATCTTCTGACGTGATCGTTGAAATACAAAGCACCCAACAGGAAGAGAGGCCTGTGCTGTGGTTCCAGTCTCACACGTGGCCTTATTTGGACCCAGTAAACTTTATAGAGCAGTAAAGTGTAGCCTAACTTGCCATGTAAACAGACTCGAGCGCTCTGAGACACATGGAAAGAGACGCCACATGAAATGAAGCCGATTGCTTTATTTGAGTCATATCTCATCAGTGTATCAAGGTGTTGTACTTTCTAAGTAACCACATTATTATTACTATAGCTAATAAATAAACTATAAACAAATATGCAAAAGTAAGTGTTTTTTGAATAGCATTTAGGTACTACAATTTTCCATTGGTAAATAATTTGAAAAGAACCGTTTGGTATCTAATCAATTATTTAGCTGCTTAGTCTCCAAGCTCTGTTGGTTCTCTTTGAAACTGCCACAAAGCCTGATTTGCTCCATCTATCTAGATCATGGTGGAAACAACAGACAGAATTTATGACTCCTCATCAGTTCTCAACATGTTTCTTTTTTACAAGTGAAACGATGCATAAACCTTGTTTTATTGAGCCATCCAAACTCAAATATTCTAATCCATTTGCATATAAAGTTGTAAAAAAACAAACAAACATCTCTTCAATTTTTGAAGAGGATGTGCAGCCTTTAAGCCAAACCCTTCAACTGTTTGGTCCAGCCAAGGTTGTCGCATCACAGCCGGGGCTTTGGAGCTTTGTCTTGAGAGTGTTTGTACGCTGCATTTGGATGCAGGCTCTGCAGTGTTGTTACAAAAACCCTCCTCCCCTCCCTATTTTTTTTTTTTTTGCTTCCTCCCTCACTTTCTGTCCCCCTGCCTCCCTCCCTCGGTGCCCGAATGACCTATTTAGCAGCAGCAGCAGCATCGGCAGCAGCATGGCAGTGGCAAACACTGAGGGCATCCTCAAATGGAGAGATGGAGGAATGCAGTGAGAGCAAAATAGACAGAATGTTGTTGTGTTTGCGTTAGAGCGGGCATGTTTGAGTCTCAGTGGTATTCCTCATCCGTTCATTTGTGTGGGCATGAAGCTGCGTCCCACGTCATTTTACATGCAGCCTGTGTAACTACTGTACTTTACCGCCCCCTGTTGGTTGGTTGGCCCTCTGCGCTTGTATTACTTGCACGGGGGATGTTCATGGTATACTGTATATACATGGCTATACTGTATATCAATGACCAGAAATTTCATCTTTGGTTACAGGTCAGTTGAATGGGAACTTAGTGAGTGAAAGCAAAAGTTGGGACAGGAATTTGAGTGATGCTTGGGGTGGCTTTCACGTGATTTTAAAATTCCTTTTGACTGAGAATAAATAAGTTTGACTGTTATTTTACATTCATACTGGTTAAGAAAAAAAATCCCAGTGGGCAACTGGGAGCATTTGCAGGGACAGTGCCAGCCAGGGCCAAGGCATCCTGACCACCCTATTTCAATGTGAAATAACACAATGACTTTGGTCTGCAGTGCATGTTATTGTGATTTTAATTTGAGTGCATGTCCTACCATACTTGATTAAATCAGTAGGTAGCAGGCCTGTTTTGAACATGGTCTCCCTTATTTGAACACATCTATGAACATGACTATCAGCTTCAGTATTAAAGGCCGAGGTATATTTCGAATATGCAGCCGCTCACAGCCAAAAAAGAAAGAGCGCTCATCTCTTCCTCTGTTTTATTTCAGATTCTGTTCGATCAAGCCCAGAGGTCTGTCAAGCAACAGTTGCACAACTTTGTAAAAGAGTAAGTAGACAAGTATTTCAAATGTGCTGCTTAAGCAAGGAAGGTCTATTGAAACTTTAACACAGAGGAAAAAAAAAACGAAATGGTACAACATTTTAAAGTTGTACCATTTCGTTATGACCGTGTATAACCCCACTATTACTTTGTAGTAGTTTAAAATGTCAGAATCCATTGCATGCGTTACATGCATGCATCCATTGCAGAATGCATTGCATTGCAGAATTCATTGCATTGCATGCAATACTTGAAAATCTTCTGAAGTTGACCCTATCTTACAGGATAATTCAATTTTTTCACAGCCTGGTTCTTATTTTCATAGATTTTGTCATCGTGCATAGCGGTAATGATGTAATTTTACTCACCGGCTTCAATGTGACGATTTTGGATATGGGGCCACCACCATACACAGCTTTACAACAGGGTGTGGGGCAACTGAACACAAGTGTCAGGCACATTTCAATAAGTCCAATTTTTATCTAAACCACATATTTGGAAGTGAAAATGAAAGTGCAGGTTGAAGGTTATTACTGAAAACGTGCAATATGGTCAACAACCATTAATTCCTGTTGGAGGAATGACCAGCCTATACTTGTGGTAGGTAGTAGTAACCATTGATAAACTATTACCAGCATGAATGAGAAGTTGTAGATAATGATTTCCCACTATCATGTACACAGTCTAATTTACACACAGTCTATTTTAGGCACTTGGATTTTTTTTGGGGGGGGGATTTTTTGTCCCCCTTTTTTCTCCCCAATTGTATGCGGCCAATTACCCCACTCTTCTGAGCCATCCCGGTCACTGCTGCACCCCCTCTGCCAATCTGGGGAGGGCTGCAGACTACCACATGCCTCCTCCAATTCATGTGGAGTCGCCAGCCACTTCTTTTCACCTGACCGTGAGGACTTTCGCCAGTGGGGTGTAGCACGTGGGAGGGTCACGCTATTCCCCCCAGTTCCCTCTCCCCTCTGAACAGGTGTGCCAACCAACCAGAGGAGGCGCTAGTGCAGTGACCAGGACACATACTCACATCCGGCTTCCCACCCGCAGACACAGCCAATTGTGTCTGTAGGGACGCCTGACCAAGCCGGAGGTAACACGGAGATTTGAACTGGGATCCCCGTGTTGGAAGGCAATGCTATGCTACCTGGACGCCCAGCGGCACTTGGATTTTTGTTGTTGTCATTGAAAGGAGCAGTTTAAGGCTTGTGTTCGGTCGCCCTGTGAGACAACCATTGTAATGCTGTGTCCAGCAATGGTCCCATAACCAACTCTCCAAAATGAAGCCTGTGAGATAAATGAGATGGCAAAAACTAATAAAAAATAAAAAACAAAAATACAAGACCCAGGTTTTGAAAGAACAGAATTATCATTTAAGGAAAACTGAGACTTTGCTGCCATACTGCTATCACACTAAACCTTTGTTTGTTTTACTATATCAGGGACGTCCGCAAGTTTAAGGAAACCAAGAAGCACTTTGATAGGGTCCGTGAGGACATGGAGATAGCCCAGGTGAAGAATGCCCAGGCACCAAGGAACAAGCCTCATGAAGTAGAAGAGGCAACCAGCACTCTCAGCATCACCCGCAAATGTTTCCGACACCTTGCTCTGGACTATGTGCTCCAGGTTAGATTAAGTCATCAAATGCATGCATTGTTGTTGATTGCTTCCACCCATGTGTTTGAATATTACCCAACCTCCTCATTTTTTTTTCTCAGCATTATTTTATTTTGACTATATGTTGTATCCTTCTCCCCGTGACTGCCTGTGGCGAACAAAGTCTAATTAAGCATGATCCCTGTGACGGTCGTTCGCCATTTGCATTCTTCATTGTGTCTGCTGGCAGCCTCTTCTTGCTCCTTTGGACCATCTTACCCTTTTTGAGTGTTAATTGAATGTGACTCCAGGCAGAGAAGGTCATTGCTGTGGGGCAATGTGCTATATATATAGTATAAGTATGAATGACCTCTCAAATCTAGCACAAGATCTCATTTAGGTTTGCACCAGCTACATTATACAATGCACCAGTGCTCTTATTCTTAATATGCTATGGTGACCATTTTTGATTCATGCACACTTTAGTCCATGTGCAGTTATTACATAATACGCACAACATGACTTACTACAGCATACGTTCTTTTACAGAATACCGTAATCTGAAGTGATTTATTAAAGAATTTCACCTGTCATGAATGTTGCATGTAGCTATCTGTTGTGACTCAGAATAACCAGGTTATTCAGGTCTGTGTACATATGTAATTATATAAGAAATGGAAACAGATGATCCGCTGTGGCGACCCCTAACGGGAGCAGCTGAAAGTAGTAGTAGTAGTACATATGTAATTATATGAAGCAAGTGTTGATGTTTTTATCCCCAGTTCTATCCGCATAAAGGCAGTTATGCAAACAATGTGGCTGTTGCTCTTTGTTGGAGCTACATGGCGTAGATTGGATGAGATGTTGTCAGTCATAAACTGTTGTCCACTAGAGGGCAGTATCACTCACTGTGTCCTTGAATTTAGCGTCGAACTAACTCGGTACTCTGAAGAGCAAAAATTCCTTTAAATCAGGAGGGAATTTGTACAAGTCAAGTCTTTCTAATGTGTAATCATTTGCAAATCACACATTTCCATCTTGTATCTCTGCAGATCAATGTCCTCCAGGCCAAGAAGAAATTTGAGATCCTAGATGCAGTAAGTACCACCTATTGTATGAATAGATTAGCAAGTGAACACTAGCTTCAAAACACATGCATCTCTTTTGGTACATTCCCCGTACAAATATTTAACTGCGTTTCATGTGAGAGAGAGCCGTCTCAACGATTATCTTTTTTTGCACGGATCAATAACAGACACATCCACATGACAACAGCTGTGTTTGTCCCCTCCAGATGCTGTCATTCATGCATGCACAGTACTCGCTGTTTCAGCAGGGCTACAACCTCCTGGATGAGATAGACCCTTACATGAAGAAACTGGCTGCTGAGGTGAGCAAAGTGGCAGGCAGCCAACGTCTTTACCATCACTCAACTATTGCTCAGTCAGCTGTACTTGTTGAATTGGTTTTGTCCTTATAACACAGGGCAGTTCCATCACTGATGCATTGGGTTTCTGCTGTGCATTTATGGAATAGTTTCTTTTGTGCATTCCATTACTTACTTGGGTTTGGGATGGTAATGAAATGCTTCTTATATCGCTGTTGGACATAGTAAAAAGAAGCTGCCGTTAGAGCAATACCAGCACCGTATTTTACATGCAACTGTCGAAACACATGTGCTGTGACACATGTTACGGAAGGCTAACATGTTTTGCATGGTGGGGGCTGATAGCTGAACAAGGAAACATGTCTATATGGTTCACTGACAATCATTGACCTAACATGTCACTGCAGCTTATAAACTCAGCTAGACAAAATTGTTGCGGTAAGTAACCGCGAATCACTTTAGCCCTCACAGTGCCTTTATAATAAGAGTTGCCCACCTGCAAAATTAAGAGTTTCACAGGATGCACCACTTTTGATTAAACAGTTCTCTGTTTACAAACGAATTTGCCTTCTTCGTGTCTGTGGATTGTATTTTTAGCTGGATCAGCTGGTGATTGATTCGGCAATGGAGAAGAGGGACATGGAGCATAAACATGCAACCATACAGCAGAGGGTACGTTTTCACCTGAATAGATTCGATTCCAATAGAATGGTGGTCTCAAATAAATAAATACTAATAATACATTTATTTAATGACCTCCTTTCCCAGACACCCATGGTCACTTTACATTTTTTTTAAAAACAAGAACTTGAATCACAGAAGTAGACAAAAGTAGATGGGAACATTATAACACTATTGGCACAGAAACGATTATAAAGACACATAACAACACTGAAAACACATGAACAATCATAATAACGTGTAAAAGCATGAAAAAATAGTTATATTACCTAGCAGAATACAGTGGGTAATGGGGAGGACCAGGGAGTGTCAGCTGTAGGCTTTCTGAAGGCAGATATGTCTGTTGCATCTTCGCTTACGTAAATTATGTATTCAGACAAAAACCCGACATAACGCTCACAGGTTAAGATCCATAAGTATGTAAAAGGTGTGCCATCGTCTCACTGGTGGTGAAGTGTCCATGGGGACTGACTTGAGAGTTTGTCTGAGATATGTGCATGCTTCACTCACATCTTCAAGAGCCAGTCGGCCACCTGGCCCAGTGCTTCTGTTGTGACTGAGGGATTAAATCTGAGAGACTGGGGAGTGTTTGATTAATCTCCATTACAAAAGCCAGGCATCGATTTGACCATTAAATCAGGTGGAATTAAATGTTTTAAGAGATGTTAATCCCACTGTTGTCTGCTGTGGATAGCAGTGATCAGCACATTAGGTGTATGCCGATGGGCCTTGCTGTGGTCTTAGTCCAGTGAAGTGCTGACCATATGGTTTGTTGACAGTTTTGCATTAAGACTGGAAGTAATAATGTGCCTTCAGATTTTTGCACATTGTGACTGTCACCTTCCCTTTGTTCGTCTACTTTTGATGTAGCCACGGTAAATGTATATTCCCTGGAGGTGCTCAAATAAAGAAATCTATGAATGCAAAGTGCACTCCCTGGCTGTTGACTGAGAAACTCTGTGTCCATATCTGGATGTTGTCCACCTCAGGATCAGTCTGTTGTAGACAGGCAGGCAGGCAGGCAGCTCTGGTCACCCCTCTCCCTCCAGGCTCTGTGGTCTGGACTGGGGATTGGAGTCCAGTGATGAGCGCCAGGTCACATGAGGCTCTCTCTATTATTGATCCTTTTTTTTTCTTCTTCTTCTTTTTAGAGCTGTTACACACAGGCTTCAAACATCCTCATTCACAACCAGTGTCACTGTGTCTGTACACAAGCAATGTCTCTCTTTGGGCCTCTGTGAAATTTGCATGTCAGGAATATGGTGTTTGGTGGATATATATATATATATATATATATATATATATATATATATATATATATATATATATATATATATATATATATATATGTAGAGAGAGAGAGAGAGAGAGAGGTTTAGTGTTCAACATAAGGGTCAGTAAGTAAGCAGGATAATCAGAGGTGCGTTGCAAGCACAAAGATTACTGTATTATCCCATTTGAACTCGTCTGCTGCTGAAGCATACCTCTTGCAGGTTCTCATGCTATGTTCTCTCTTCTCCTGTCATGGTTTCCTGCTTCCGCTGCACCTGTATGACCCAACCATTACGATCTGCTTTCTCAGACCCTCATGCAGGTGAGTACTTCTCTACTTTTTTGGGTCATTTTTCTACCAGAAATGTCCTTTTTCTTTGGAACATGGCTGTGCCTCTGTGTGAAGGGAAGAAGTGGCCCAGCCCAAAGTACAAGTACAACAACATTAAAAAGCTTCTTTTAAGTTTTTTGGAGCGGCGTAGTTCGATTTGAAAGGCCTTTTGGGGAAAGCTGTGGTACAGTCCTGAATAATTTATAAAAGACAACTTAGTTTGAATGTCTTGTAAAAATGTCTGTTGTATCAACTGAAGTGATTGCGTTGCCCTAAAAAGGATGATGAGTGATGTGCTGACCAGTGTACTGACCTTTTCCCTGGGCAGTGCATATTCAACGGTGTCTTTTTTTTCTGTCTGAATACTTTTGTGGGTTATTTTATTCGTTGCGCCTTGGCATTATTTTACCCTCTTTCTCTCTTGCTTTCTTGTTGATGAGTTATTTATGCAGTAAAAGTTGCCATGTAATCTTTCGCATGGCATAGGAAATATAAACCTATCTTTTATCAGATAAGAATCTAATTTGGAGTGATTCGATATGCAAGCTAATCAGATTGAAGAATGTTCTCGCGCACCAGTTCAGAGAGTATCCGTTTTGCTGTATTAATTTTCCTTCTTTCACCACTATCTGTTATCTTAGTCTGGCCTACTTTGTGCGTGTCTCTTCTCTTTTCCCCCAAGGAGCCCCCCCCCCCCCCACCAGAAAGTTTGAAATCACATATGAAGGGGGTTTTTTTTCCATCGCAATGAGCAATAAGCTTTGTGTAAATTTACACAGGATAAAGGGGCAGCCCTTACACAGTGCAAGCAGAGACCAGCAGAGCAGAACGGGAGTTAAAATGCTCCCATCGTTGGCCGACACTGTAGCCGGCTGGGTACACACTCCAGAGAAAGCCTGTAAATGCCAGGCTCATTTATATTTAACTGAAGTTTTAATGGAGGAGTCCTGTTCGGGGGGGGGGGGGGGTTGGCCTCCTTGGCCGTGGAGCTACAATACTATATTTCTAAATCTGTGACAGCACAGTGCTCCAAGATGCCACTTTTTAAGCTAACGCTGGTCAATGGATTTATTTTTGCTCCATAAAAAGGTAAAACTCCACAGGTCGATGATATGCCGTGTAGATGATAGCACATTGTTTTGCGCTGGGCGTTTTGAGGAGTTCGTTAACACTTTACACCCAGCTGTAAGGCGTGGAACCAAAACAACAAACTGAAAAATCAAGAAATCAGGGTATATAATGTAGTAAATCTATCCCCCCCCCCGCTTTTCCTCCCCAATTGTATCCAGTCAATTACCCTACTCTTCCGAGTTATCCCAATCACTGCTCCACCCCGTCTGCCGATCTGGGGAGGGCTGCAGACTACCACATGCCTCCTCTGATACATGTGGAGTCACCAGCCGCTTCTTTTCACCTGACAGTGAGGAGTTTCGCCAGGGGGATGTAGCGCAGGAGAGGATCACGCTATTCCCCACAGCCCCCCCCCCCCAAACAGGCGCCCCGACCGACCAGAGGAGGCGCTACTGTAGCGACCAGGACACATACCCACATTTGGCTTCTCTCCTGCAGACACGGGCAATTGTGTCTGTAGGGACGCCCGACCAAGTCGGAGGCAACACGGGGATTCGAACTGATGATCCCCGTGTTGGTAAGCAACGGAATAGACTATTACTCTACCCGGACACCTATAAATCTAAATTAATAGAGAAAATATAAATATTAATTTTAGGTTACAGAAAGGCCAAAGCTTTCCATACAACTGTAATTCTCTTGTAGTGTGCCTGATTAATATCACACTACTATGATGGGACACCGCTCATTACGGTTTCTAGCCATTTTGTTTGTTCATTCTCATTTTTGAAAGCTTTAACAAAAAATAGGGGCAGCGAAAGACGTTGACACTCCTCTCTCTTTTAATATCCTTAACGATATGCTTTTTCTTTCTACCCCTGTTCATTAGAGGAATCAGACATCATACAGAGGTGTCTAGAGAGAACTGCAGCTTGAAAGGACTCTGTCGAGGGGATGATGTTAAGATGGGGGAGATGGAGTCTCTTACATTGCTACTGTTGTTAACTCCATGACCAGCTAGCCTATTAAATGCATCATCATTAAAAATTTTCCTCTGCATTTCTGGCCACCACATAAATAGGTGTTTACATTTTTCGGGGCAGTTTAAGCGTTTTCATCATGGACGGGAACTTCAATTGCAGGAAAATATCTGAATGTACTGTTTCATTCAGTTTTATCACTGACCTAGTACAAGCTTAGTCAGTCACAGGGTAGTATCTGAAAATACCTTGGAGGTCTTGGGTGCTTTGGGGACAGTGTGGATATCAGAGTGGACCAGGTGCTCTGAGGATTAAGTGGTGTAGTCTGAGCAGACGCCAGTCAAATCAGTACGGTGGGATGGGATGAAGGCACCGAGCCAGTCCCTAACAGATGCGAGCCTCCACCTTAGGCATGGTGAGAGACAGAAGGATCTTTCAGACAATGGACGAATGTTTCACAGCAGACCAGGTAATTAGTACTACCAACTGTGCTCACCATTTGGCTTTTGCATAGCCTGTAGTCCTTCCTGTGTAGAATACCAGGTGGACGGAGAATCAGGACATGTTGCCTTTACTATCTGCTGTTCCTGTTGTAAGGCGCAGAGTTGCCAGATCTATTCATTCACCTTTATTTGTGCCAGACATTTAAAAGTCTCTGTTTCCCGACTCAATCAATAATTCACCCATGTGCAATTTCCATCTCTTTGACGTTGGATCATTAAAAATAGATGTCCTTTTTTTGTGCTCTCGAGAGATTGCGGAGTACCCAACAGCAGAGCTTGTGCAGTATTTATAGCATTGCCTCCCATGTTTGTGATGTTATCATGTTAAAGTTGTGCTTGGCGATATGGAGAGTATCATAATCACGATAATTGTAGGGAATTTTACACCCTATCAAAATATGTCACAATAGCTGGTGAAATGTGCAAAAATGCCATGTTTAAGAGTCTGCCCGAAATTCATCCCACTGAACAGTTAGATGACGTAAAGTATGAAATCAAACCAAAATTACTTTTCAAATACTACTTCACATATTTCAGACCTGATTCTTAGGTAATAGATTCTCATTGTTAATTTAGGCAACAAATTTGCCTAAAAAATAAAATAATTAACAAACAAACAAACAAACAAACAAATAAATGGGGAAATGATGCTAGACTCCTGGCTCGGGTCCTCGGCTGTTCAGGTGGCGTCTGGACAATGCTTGGCATCCTCCTCATCATATTCTTCATATATTTTATAGTTGCATTACAATTCTGTTGTCCTCTTTCAATGTTGTAATCTGTAAATTGTGTAAACACAACATCCATTGCATGTCTGTCTGTCTGTCTTGGGAGAGAGAGCCCTCCTCTGTTGCTCTTCCTGAGGTTTCTTCCTGTTTTTTCTCCCTGTTAAAGGTTTTTTTTTTTAGGGAGTTGTTCCTTATCCGATGCGAGGGTCTAAGGACAGGATGTTGTGTTGCTGTAAAGCCCCCTGATGCAAACTTGTAATTTGTGATATTGGGCTGTGCAATTAAGATTGACTTGACTTGACTTGAGCGTGAGTGTCTGTAATAGAACCCAGTTTCCCCTCTGATTCCGAGTGACTATGACAACATCAGAATGTCACGCCTGTTAAGCTTTGGAACTACACTACCGTTCAAAAGTTTGGGATCACCCAAACAATTTTGTGTTTTCCATGAAAAGTCACACTTATTCACCACCATATGTTGTGAAATGAATAGAAAATAGAGTCAAGACATTGACAAGGTTAGAAATAATGATTTGTATTTGAAATAAGATTTTTTTTACATCAAACTTTGCTTTCGTCAAAGAATCCTCCATTTGCAGCAATTACAGCATTGCAGACCTTTGGCATTCTAGCTGTTAATTTGTTGAGGTAATCTGGAGAAATTGCACCCCACGCTTCCAGAAGCAGCTCCCACAAGTTGGATTGGTTGGATGGGCACTTCTTTGAGCAGATTGAGTTTCTGGAGCATCACATTTGTGGGGTCAATTAAACGCTCAAAATGGCCAGAAAAAGAGAACTTTCATCTGAAACTCGACAGTCTATTCTTGTTCTTAGAAATGAAGGCTATTCCATGCGAGAAATTGCTAAGAAATTGAAGATTTCCTACACCGGTGTGTACTACTCCCTTCAGAGGATAGCACAAACAGGCTCTAACCAGAGTAGAAAAAGAAGTGGGAGGCCGCGTTGCACAACTGAGCAAGAAGATAAGTACATTAGAGTCTCTAGTTTGAGAAACAGACGCCTCACAGGTCCCCAACTGGCATCTTCATTAAATAGTACCTGTTAGAGCCTGTTTGTGCTGTCCTCTGAAGGGAGTAGTACACACCGGTGTAGGAAATCTTCAATTTCTTAGCAATTTCTCGCATGGAATAGCCTTCATTTCTAAGAACAAGAATAGACTGTCGAGTTTCAGATGAAAGTTCTCTTTTTCTGGCCATTTTGAGCGTTTAATTGACCCCACAAATGTGATGCTCCAGAAACTCAATCTGCTCAAAGAAGTGCCCATCCAACCAATCCAACTTGTGGGAGCTGCTTCTGGAAGCGTGGGGTGCAATTTCTCCAGATTACCTCAACAAATTAACAGCTAGAATGCCAAAGGTCTGCAATGCTGTAATTGCTGCAAATGGAGGATTCTTTGACGAAAGCAAAGTTTGATGTAAAAAAAATCTTATTTCAAATACAAATCATTATTTCTAACCTTGTCAATGTCTTGACTCTATTTTCTATTCATTTCACAACATATGGTGGTGAATAAGTGTGACTTTTCATGGAAAACACGAAATTGTTTGGGTGATCCCAAACTTTTGAACGGTAGTGTATATAAAGTCTGACTGTTCCAAGCAAGGTTCCCATTTGAAAGTTAACTGCAGCAGTGACAGGACCAGCATAAGGGATACAGCGGTTGCGTGTTCGTAGCTGCCTTTTTCTCCCAGACTGCAACTAAAGGCTGCACTAGTGTTTGTTTGGTGAACTGGGCTGCCTGCCAGACAGATCCGTTCAGGGTCAACGTGGGAGCGAATCTCCCCCCTCCTTAACAAGGGAGGTGGGTTTTAAGGGAGTTGTTGAAGCTGAGACAGCCTACGGTGCGGCGTAGCCCGCCATTCTCCCACAGCGTCCTGCCAGGGAAATATTGGCAGCTGTATGATAATTAGTTGTGATCCTGAGCCTCACAAGGCAGCAGGCAGGTTCTTACAGTGGAGAGAGCAGAATTAAACAGCATACAAATGCTCGCTGCTACCGGCTGCGTCTACCACCCACTTTGAGCGCTTCTGTGGATCCTCTACGTCTCAGTAGACATGCTTATACTCTAAGGATTTATTTTTTTCAACTTTTTTCAAAGTTTTTTATGCTTTTTCACCCTTTTTTTTGCACTTGTCGATGCTGTTTGGAATACACTAACCGATTGCAAATGAAGCTCTTTTGGCGTTGGACTCGCACATTGGTAGGTTGATACGTACTTGTCAGTGGAGTAACATTTGTGTATATAGTTGGAACAAGCTATCAATTGTAATGAGATGCTTCTGCCTTGGATGGGAGTAAGAAATGCCCAGTCACATGTTCCAGCATGAAGAAATATTATGACAGAGGTGGTCTGGGTTTTTGAAGATCAGGGCTGTTTGCACTGTCGAAGTCTTAGCTCTGAGGCATGTGATAGAGTATAAATGCCAAAAGACTTTTTTTTTTTTACCATCGAAAGCATGATCTCTGTCACTTCTGATGCCCTCAGACCCTTCTCTCGTGCTCTCTATTTCATGTGTGTGTGTTTTTTGATGTCCTTCCTATGTATATCGCATGGTGCATGGTGTGACAGTGACGGTTGTGACAGTTTTGCTGAATTCCTGTATATGTGTAGACTTATTCATTTCAGAAAGGAGGGTAACAGAGGGGTAATATAATGTATTATTTAGACATGCGGTGAATAGTTGATGGTGTGCTCAGAACTGCTACACATACATTTACTCTGTTATAAAACAGTGACATCAGTAACAATCAGTGTTGCATAGTATGGGTCAGCCCTGGAGTCATTTTCACAAAAAAATTTGTTTTTTTTTTGTTTTTTTGTCAGTAATCCCTCACTGCATTCATGCAGCGAGTTTACAGTGGCTTTTGAGAGATTGTGTCTGGGCTTCCCCCCCTCCCCCCAAAAAAAAGATGCATGCATATCACGTTGACATTTAGTTTTCTCACAAGATGCATTAATTTGCTATACTTTATGCACAATATATATTTTTCACATTTTTTTAACCTGTATTCAGATCATAGGACAACTACCTTTTCTGCTACTTAACATGAAATACCAGACATACTGTATTTAAAATGGCTTCTTTTGTGTCTTCATGGAAGAACCATTCATTAAGTGGTAACAGCATCCTGCCCCTCAACGTCGACCTCTGAGCCCTTAATAGCCGTTTGTCACTTTCTGTTGGGTGGCATTTTTATGTTTTTAGAACATTTAAAACATCAGAGGGTGTTTCATTTGAATCAGATCCTGCTTATGTAATGATTTGAGTCACAGTCATATCCATTACGACTTATGAGATGCCACAGTGAATCACACGGAAAGATGGCATGCAGCTCACATGCATACATGGACTAATAAGCGATTCATTCTACATCAACGCACAATGTATGACGTTTTGGTGGTTCTACACATTATGGGCTGGACAGTGCACATCAAATAATACTACCCTCATTGGAAGAACATGCAGAGCACCAGCACGTGAAGTGCCCGAAACAGTAGGATATATGCTAACAGATGTGTTGGAATCAGCGCAGCTAATGCAAGGACTCACTTTTTTCTTTTCCTATTCGGGACAGCAAAAATTCAGATTTTCCCATGAAAAATTCAAAACATACAGAGCTCTCAACAATAGCCATCCTTCTTCTTTCCAGGTGCAGGAAGTCACACATTCTCCATACCCTTCGCCGTGCTGTATTGATTTTCCATGGGTATGATGATCAAGGTTGATTTGCGAACCTTTCTTTTTCTCTTCTTTCCAACAGGACTTCGCTTATGATGACTCTAAAGCTGAGTTCAACGTGGATGCTCCTAATGGTGTAGTAATGGAAGGCTACCTGTTCAAGAGGGCCAGTAATGCCTTCAAGACATGGAACAGGTACGTACCTAGGTGGGCAGCAGCCATGACTTATAAATATGGCACGATAAGGAAATGCCAGCCTTATAGTGTGTGCTTTATAGCTTTATGTCTTATAATGTCTTTATTATAGACTCAAGGAAGTATAGTCAAAAGGTGGAATTTAGGGCATTCAGGTGGCATGGCGGTCTATTCTGTTGCCCACCAACATGGTGATCGGCGGTTCGAATCCTCGTGTTACTTCCAGCTTGGTCAGGAGTCCCTACAGACACAATTGGCCATGTCTGTGGGTGGGAAGCCGGATGTGGGTGTGTGTCCTGGTCGCTGTACTAGCGCCTCCTCTGACCTGTTCAGGGGGGAGGGAGAACTGGGGGGAATAACATGATCCTTCCACGCGCTACATCCCCCTGGTGAAACTCCTCACTGTCAGGTGAAAAGAAGCAGCTGGCGACTCCACATGTATCGGAGGAGGCATGTGGTAGTCTGCAGCCTTCCCTGGATCGGCAGAGGGGATGGCACAGCGACTGGGACAGCTCAGAAGAGTAGGGTAATTGGCCGGGTACAATTGGGGAGAAAAAAAGGGGGGAGGTGGAATTTAATAATTTTCTGATTATAAAATATCCTGATGGAAATATCTATAATGTACAGTATTCCATTGCAATACCTTTTTTTTTATTCTGACACCGCTTTGCTTCACCAAGGCACAACTGCTGGCCAATCGCTCTTTCCTCGAGATAGGCTCAGCTGGTTGTGATGTGCATAAGTGTTATGAATTCCTCTCAAATGATTCATAGTCTTGTACTGCAAAGGAGAAATCTCATTGCACTCCATCCTTGATCAACAATGTCAAGAGCTCACCTTTCTACACTCATCCATCTCATTGAAAGATATCCATTGAAGGTGTATATTTTATTCATCTGGCTCTCTCACGCTCTTTGTCTTTGTCTCTCTTCCCAGACGCTGGTTCTCCATACAGAACAGTCAGCTGGTCTATCAGAAGAAGCTCAAGGCAAGTCCATATATCCTCTAGCTAGCCATGGTTCCTAAGGGTAGGCAGACGTGGAGATGTTAAGTGCTATTCTAATGGGGGCATGATGTTGATGGAAAGGGAGAGTGCTGCTGCTTTTGAAGTTATGGTGATCTTCTTCATTGCGATCCATCATTGCTCACTCATTCACTATATGTCTGTTTGTTTGCACTGCTTTTCCACCAAAACACAATCACCTCTAATATCTGCACGCTCAGTCTGAGACTGATGGTTTTGCACCTTCCACAGATCTTAAAACACTTTATCTTTCATGATGATAAAGCATAGACACATTCAGGGTCCAGGTGCTTTAGATAGCTGCCAGTTTAAATTTATTTATCTATTTGTTTGTTTGTTTGTTGCTTCTGTCAGTTACAGGAAATGGTTTCATGTGTATTCTGTCCTCAGGACTCACTGACAGTAGTGGTAGAAGACCTCCGACTGTGCTCTGTCAAACCATGCGAGGACATTGAGAGGAGGTTCTGTTTTGAGGTCGTCTCTCCCACCAAGTAAGGCACTTCTCGGAAATATAGACTGATGACAGTGCTTTTGTAATATACGTATTTATGCCATTGTTTATCTGTACGGAATATCATCAAAATGAAAGCAATGGAGCGGGTCTGAATTCTGTCAACATGCTATTGAATACTTTGCTCGGACGCGGGTTTCATATAATTGGTTTTATGCTAAGCCTATATGAATATCAATACACCGTTTTTGCTGATTCAGAGTTGCACAAAAGGAGATGATGATTTGGGTATGTTGCATTCTATTCTTTGTCAGCATATAGTTCTAAATTACAGGAGCTGTATGCTTCAGGCGGAATCGGAGAAGCTTCGGCAAGCCTGGATTCAAGCAGTTCAAGCTAGCATTGCCTCAGCCTACCGAGAGAGCCCTGACACCTACTACATAGAGGTAAGTATTTGTTGTAAAAGGGTAATCGTAAATATATTTTAGGATTTGTTTTATCTTCCTTAGGTGAATGATGGAAGTACAATAGATGGATTGGATTGAATTTATATAGCGCTTTTCTAGTCTACCGACCACTCAAAGCGCTTTACTGTGCAATAGTGACCCGCAAATTCGTGAAGCGTTCCTTTTTTTTTGGGGGCGGCACGGTAGCCCAGTAGTTAGTGCCGTCACCTCACAGCAAGAAGGTCTTGGGTTCGAACCCCAGGTTGGGGGTCATCCCAGGTCGTCCACTGTGTGGAGTTTGCATGTTCTCCCCTTGCCTGCGGTGGGTTTTCTCCGGGTGCTCTGGTTTCCTCCCACCATCACAAAAGACATGCATGTTAGGGTTAATACTCCTGTCTGTGCTCCTGAACGAGGTATGGCAAGACAAACTGGAGTTGGTCCCCGGGTGCTGCATAGAGGCTGCCCACTGTTCCTAGCTGCACAGCTAGGATGGGTTAAATGCAGAGCGTAATTTCCCTACGGGGATCAACGAAATATCTCCCAAAAAAAAAAAAAAAGCAATTGCATTTAGTATTTGAAAGTAATTTTGCTATAGTTATGAGCACAATTGAAACCTTACCTTTCAGTATTTGAAACTGTCATGATACAGAAAACCTCAGCTATCAAATACTGCACTAGAAAAGAAAAAGCATATTTGAGAAAACACTTTACTTATTTTTCACCATCGGTGACTGTCGTAGTCAAAAATCTTTTATTGATGTCACAGTTGCACAGAATACAAATGGGATTTATAATGCATTAATGATTTATGACAATATGCAGTCTAAATTCCTAAAGGATGGCTCTTTTATTGTGTTTAGCACCTGGACAGAACAGCCTCCCCATCCACCAGTAGCATAGACTCAGCCACCGAACCCCGGGAGCGCAGCATCCGAGGGGAGACCATCCTGCAGAGGATCCAGTGTCTTCCGGGGAATGAGCATTGCTGTGACTGTGGTCAGGCCGACCCACGCTGGGCCTCAATTAACCTTGGCATCTTGCTTTGCATCGAGTGCTCTGGCATTCACAGGTACTGTAGATATCAGCGTTTGTTGGAAAACATCACTTAATTTATAAGAGGATTTACGCACTGAAGCTTATACTAAATGAAACTGGTTGGTATTAGCGCCACAAAACATTGAAAAGATTCAAGGAAATTGATTGTATGCTTTTGTAGCATACCATACAGCAGCTATTAAGCTCCGTCAAAGGTATGAGGTACAGGCAACTTTAAAGTGCTGTCTTCCTACAGAGGAACTTAAAAAAGGATAGACGCGAAGCACAACTATTGTGTGACTCTGTTTTGAACAGAACAAGAAAGGATCATTGTTGAAAGTTTGTAATTTAAGTAAGGCTATTACAACATTACATACAACATATTATTATGGGCGGCACGGTGGCGCAGTGGTTAGCACTGTCGCCTCACAGCAAGAAGGTCCTGGGTTTGAACCCCGGGGTTGTCCACCCTTGGGGGTCATCCCAGGTCGTCAGTGTGGAGTTTGCACGTTCTCCACGTGTCTGCGGTGGATTTTCTCCGAGTACTCCGGTTTCCCCCACCATCAAAAAGACATACATGTTAGGGCTAATACTCGCTAGGGCTAATATGAACTGGAGTTGGTCCCTGGGCGCTGCAGCTGCCCACTGCTCCTAGCTACACAGCTAGGCTGGGTTAAATGCAGAGAAAGAATTTCCCCACAGGGGATTAATAAAGTAGTAAAAAGAAAAAAGAAAAATTAATAACTGCACATTTCCAACTGAGCAGTTAACTACATATTATTTGTATAATATCCTGATTGGACGCTTTGACATTGTAAAGTAGATACTTTTGCATTGGTTCAACACAGCTAAAGTCAGCTAGTCTGAATCATGTTTTTTGCCAACCAACAACCCACAAAACCAAACTGTCACATCAGGGAACCAAACTGACAGACTAGAAACACTTGAACTTTTATCAAAAGGTCTGTTTATATGAGTATGTTTAAGGTGATAGAACATTATTTGTATCTCTGTTGATGGTGTTTCTGTGAAATCTTACCTTGAATGAAACCACATGAGCAATACCAAGGGATAGAACACAAGGGAGAGGCTAAGAGGGAATGAGGGAATGATGGTGGGGATGCAGAAAAAAAAGTATTTTTCCAATTTTCTTACCAGTGAGGATTATAATGTTGATTTTTTTTAAACAAAATCTTGTACATTTTACAATGGCTTGTATTTCTGAATGCACTCACTCACAAACATTTTTGGAGGGGGCTCACCCCCCCCCCCGAGCCAGATGGCATGGCTCAACATGAGCCTGGATGTCAGCTTGTGAGTGAGTCAGTTGGAAGCCAGGATCATGAGGTGCTTCATGTCTAAAAACAAAAAATGGCAATAGGTGAGGTGACAGATGCATTTTAAGGTGCTTAGTTCTCCAAGACCATGTGTGTGTTACTGGCTCTGACTACGGAAAGTGGTGCCAGATGTCCCTTACCTTGGCTTTACCACGTGCTCTTCTAAGCTTGGAACCCGTTTGGCCACACACCTAGCAAAAGGGATTTAAGTGTAGCACACTACTTATTGGATCAGGTTGGCTTTGATTGAGCAATCTCATCAAGGGAGGGAAATGAGTGGATACGGAAGGCCACAGCAGACAGTACTACTATTACTTTTGGCTGCTCCCGTTAGGGGTCGCCACAGCAGATCATACATTTCCATCTCTTCCTGTCCTCTGCAGTTTCCTCTGTCACACCAGCCAACTGCATGTCTTCCCTCACTACATCCATATACCTCTTCCTTGGCTTTCCTCTTTTCCTCTCCCCTGGCAGCTCCATATTCAGCACCCTTCTCCCAATATACCCAGCATCTCTCCTCCGCACATGTCCAAACCATCTCAACCTTGCTTCTCTTGCTTTGCCTCCATTGTCCAACCTGAGCTGTGCCTCTGCAGACAGAAGACAGACAGTACAGACACTAAACTAGCTATTGACTGGTTTAATTCAGTGGTAGGGCCTGCTGAATATAGTTATAGTGTAATGTTCCTGAATGAAGGTATTTGGCTGCGCTTGAATGCATCCTATTGTCATCCAGGTCAGTGCACTGCACTCGCTGTTCTGTTACATCACACTGTTGCATCATTGTGCATAGTTTTCAAGCTTCCGATGGGAAAGTTTCCCTTAGGAGTTGTAGGTGTTTGTTTACTTGGGAGATGCAATTATTAATGCTTATGTAATCACAAATCCTATCCCTGTCCAGGCCGTTTGTTGAATATTCATGTTCCCTTTTGGGCTCGTCTTCTCACACTGAGATCAAAAAAGGCGTCCTCTTCAAATGGAGGAGGAAGAAGGGGAGCAACACACTATCTTTTTTTTTCCCCCACTTTGCCAACCGTTGCCTGGATACCAGATGGTTTCATCAGTGGAACTCTGTAATTTGCATGACATTAGCAGCAGCTCCTCTCGTTTCCCTGGGGATAACGCCCTTTTGATTTTTGGACCTCCCCTACTGTTCATGCTACAGTGTGTGACCATGAAAAGCCATTCTGTATCATACATTTGCAGAGCTTTCTGGTTTGATTTTTAGGGGCTCATCAATACAGTATAGTATTTTTCTGCTTTTGTGGATGTACAGCTTTTAGTTGCACAATCACAGCAATGCAGCCTTTCCCATTTTATAATGGAATTTGACCACAGGACTTTAGGGGTGTTGCCATCTAGTGGTCTCAAACTGCTAGGTGGCAAATACATAATTGTTACTGGGCTGCAATAGCCTGACATTCAGACTGAATTGCCAATTTTACGAGTGGGTGGGACTAGTGGAAATAAATAGCGATTAGCGATTCAGAGGTCTGGGACTAGGCAAGGGCTGCACACAGAACCACTATAACGAAGGGTGCAGATCTCATGTCAACTTAGGGGGGGACCACAAACATGGAACTTGCTCAAGAGTATTTTCTGGAGGGGACATCAATAATATCAATATCAATAATATCAAATTATCTGCCGTAACAGACACAACCATTAATAGTAGCTTAAAATATATACTAATGAATCACTTTTAGGCCATCACTGCACATATTTACTATTTTACAGAGTTGCACATCCACAAATGCAGCACTATTCATTCTCCAACTTGTTTACCCAAAATGACAGGGCTGCTCATGCAAGTGTCTTACTATACTGTGAAACCTTACCTGAGACTTCCCGTCTCTGTCCCTCTGTGTGTTGCTGCTGCTGCCCTCCACAAATTGTTTTGCTGTTGTTTTCTAATGGCATAATTACTGAACATTTGTATTAGTCCTTCATTCATTTTCTATGAGGACTTTATCAGCTAGTATTTGTAATATTACAGGGGTTTTCCTACTTACACAGTGGCATTTTGAGCCTACAAAAATGTCCTGATGTCCACCTTTTTTCTTTTTACAATGTTACAATTTCATTTAACACACGCTTTTATCCAAAGTGACATACATCTTTTCTCTGCCACGTTTTGGTAAACCATGACCTGGCTCACACACACACACACACACACACACACACACACACACACACACACACACACACACACACACACACACACACACGCGCGCACACACACACAGGTTAATTATGGAAGGAATTAATATACTTTAATAACTCTAATATAATGCTAATATAGCCCATAATGAGCAAGGGATGTTAATATGGCCTACTAGAGGCTATAACGTTAGCATAAGTTCACAGTAGCTAGCTAATGTGAGCTGGCACACATTTAAATAGCTAAGTAAACGTTTATGTTAGCTAGACGATCGTTAACATAAACGATGTAGCTCGTCCACATCCGCTTTAAACACTCGCCATCAGAAACCGAAATGAATCACCGAATTTTTAAATTGATGTAACTACAATGCTAGTCTCAAATAACAGCCTGTCTCTGATAAAGGCCAGATGCGCTACGCTGTGCAAACACATTCACGCCCGGGCTTTTATTGGAAGTTTTACGGTATGATCATTGTAACAACAGCTAGCAAGCTAACTTTAATATGGATCTGGCTGGGGATAAGTTTGTTCACTTGAGGTTTTACGTTTTCAAACCTTTTACTCTGTTGATGTTGATCAGTCAAGCTAAGCTGGTGTGCAGACAAATGCTCACAAGACAAATGCTCACAAGACAAATGCTCACAATACTAATAGAAAAAGAGACAAATGCTCACAAATTGTTTTACAATCTTTATTTTTCAAAAAGTCAACTGAAAATTCTGTTGCATGTCACATAAGACATATCACATAGGCCTAAGCATGTGAGAGGGATCACATCTCCCTGACAAATGAAATGGTGATCTTAAAGATAATCATGATAATGAGACTATCAATTACTGTTTGGTAATACATAATCTTAATTAACCTTTATTCATGGAAAAATAGTCCATTGAACAGTCTGTTGCATGTCACAAGAATATCACATAGGTCTAAGCATGTAATAGGGATCACAGTGACCTAATTAAGAGATTTTAAAGCAGTGTCTATAGAGTCTTTTGCCAATTTGTGAGCATTTGTCTCTTTTTCTTTTAGTGTTGTGAGCATTTGTCTTGTGAGCATTTGTCTTGTGAGCATTTGTCATGGAATCCAACCTAGCTCGCTGGCTTTACACGTATAGTCAAGGTTCCCTGTAATAAAGTTTCCTTATCCACGTTTTGGCAAAACATGTTGCAGAGAGTACATTTCCAATAGAATACAAAACCTGTTACAGTGGTATTAAAGAAAATGACCTTGTAGAGTTTAAAATGTGAAGTTTGTTTCTTTTCCAAAACTTTAAAATCAAGATTCTCTCTTGATTTTAAAGTTTTGGAAAAGAAACAAACTTCACATTAAAATCAAGTGAGAATCCCGGGTAGCGTAGCGGTCTATTCCATTGCCTACCGAAGCGGGGATTGTCGGTTCAAATCCCCGTATTACCTCCGGTTTGGTCGGGTGTCCCTACAGACACAATTGGCCATGTCTGTGGGTGGGAAGTTGGATGTGGGTATCTGTCCTGGTCGCTGCACTAGCGCCTCCTCTGGTCTGTCGGGGCACCCCCTGGATCGGCAGAGAGGGGGTGGAGCAGCGGCCGGGACAGCTCAAAAAGAGTGGGGTAATTGGCCAGATACAATTGAGAAGAAAAGGGGGGAAAATTGAAAAAAAAATCAAGAGAGAATCGTTCAAGCTGGCTCTTATTAAAATCCATATTTATGCGTGATCCTCCCACGCGCTACGTCCCCCTGGCAAAACTCCTCACTGTCAGGTGAAAAGAAGTGGCTGGCAACTCCACAAGTATCAGGGGAGGCATGTGGTAGTCTGCAGCCCTCCCCAGATCGGCACAGGGGGTGGAGCGAGCGGGATGGCTCGAAAGAGTGGGGTGGTTGGCCGGATGCAATTGGGGAGAAAAAAGGGGTAAACCCCCCCCCCCCCAAAAAAAACAAATTTATCCCGTTGGATTCAACAGAGGGGGCACGGTGGTGCAGTGGCTAGCGTTGTCGCCTCACAGCAAGAAGGTCCTGGGTTCAAACCCTGGGGTTGCCCAACCTTGGGGGTCATCTCAGGTGACCTCCAAGGTTGTGGCATTTGCATGTGTGGCGTTTGCATGTTCTCCCCGTGTCTGCGGTGGGTTTCCTCCGGGTGCTCCAGTTTCCTCCCACAGTCCAAAGACATGTAGGTCAGGTGAATCGGCCGTACTATGTTGTCCCTAGATTTGAATGTGTGTGTGTGTTTGTCAGCCCTGTGATGGACTGGCAGCCTGTCCAGTGTCTTCCCGCCTGCTGCCTAATGACTGCTGGGATAGGCTCCAGCATCCCCTCAACCCCATTTGGAATAAGCGCCTTGGATAGTGGATGGATTCTGTTGATGGCTAGACATTATCTTTGTTTGAACAAAATTACTCACAAGGCATCTGTCACAGGACTAGTCTATGATCCTAGCAGTCACCAGTCATACCTTTTTTTTTAGCGTTTTTTTTTTTTTGGTTTAACAAAACTTTGTTTAGATTCAATTCAAAACAATACAAAGAGAACATAAACATACAAATAAAAAACAAACAAACATTTGAATCAAAAAAAGAAAGTCACCAGTCATACCAGCCACTAGACTCACCCACTGAAGATGCAACTCTGACGTGCTACAGAGACTGAATCTGGGAAGCGTAGTCCAACAGCAAGCAAAGGTATCAGGAGGAAGTTAAACCATTAACATCATTTCCCAAATTCCCGCTTAGTTTAGTATAAGCAAATAAGCAATGGTTCAGACCACTGATTAGCATACATGGTGGGGGGGGGGGTTAAAAAAACCTTCAAAAAATTGTTGCATTTATGTGTGAATTATTTCAAAAGTGGAGTCGGCTTCTATTAAATACATATTTTCAATTACATAATGTATTTAGAAATAATTTATCAGGGGGGACAACTTAATATTTTTCAGAAGTTGGAGGGCCAACACGCCCCCCCCCCGGATCTGCGCCCAAGACTGTAACAGTGGGCTTTGCTAGTGCCACACTAGCTTGGCTTTGATTTCTTCGATATTATGCACTTCTTAATGACATTTTTCTAAGATTTTGACAAAATATTGCAATATATCAGTGTTTGTAGCCTCATAATATAACAAAATATATTGAATTGTGACGCTTGCATTGTAATACCAATCATATCGTCAAATTCTTGCCAATACATAGCCCTACAAGACGAGCAACACAAGAGTTTGTAGTCAGCTGTACTTTTTTCTCTTTTTATTCATAGAATTTATATGTTTTGTTGCAGGAGTCTTGGAGTTCACTGTTCTAAGGTGCGCTCACTCACACTGGATTCTTGGGAACCAGAGTTACTAAAGGTATGTCTCAGCAGTGACCTGACATATCATGATGATGAGGATGTTTTTTTGGTTTCGTATCGTTGCTGAACTATGAAGTACTTACTCAGTATGGAGGCCCTAATTCAAAGTCTCTTTTTTTGTATTTCTTCGCAGTTAATGTGTGAGCTCGGAAACAGTGTCATCAACCATATTTATGAAGGTTCATACCAAGAACAAGGTTTGAAGAAACCATTACCAAACAGTTCAAGGTAGGCCCTGAAAAAAACTAGGCAAACTATACAGGTATTCTCAGGTGTCGATAAATCATTTTGTGTTGTGGTCAGTAAAACCAATTCTGGCGTCACCACTGGTTTTATGTGCTTTATTTTCCATGGTCTCTTGCAGACAGGAAAAGGAGGCATGGATTAAGGCAAAATACGTAGAGAAAAAGTTCCTGAAGAAGCTGGGCTCCACAGAGATACTCATCAATGGCGAGAGGAAGTCAGAGCGGCGGTGGAGTGTGAAGAAGTGCCGGAGACACAACAGTGCGACGACGGTACCCAAAACACGACGGAGATACCGACAAGAGCCAGGAAGTGCCTCCCCTGCCACCCTCTCCTCAGGTATAGTCACCTGTGCACTGACTGATTGCTATTTAGAAACATGTTAAAACTGTGATATTGCGCTCCATTATCTTTATTCAAGCTGGACCATCTTGAAACTTTGGTTCATTATAGTTCATTCATTGGTTTAAACAGGAAATGTTGATTTTCACTCTACTTGTGTTTCTCTCATAGCAGCTGCAAAGTTCCGGCGAGACTCCCTATTTTGCCCAGATGAGCTGGACTCTCTCTTCTCCTACTTTGATACAGGATCTGGACCTCGAAGTAAGCAACACTATTGTGATGCTCCATACTGCAAAATGAAAACGGATTTACTGTTGTCTACATCCATCCAGACCATATTAATTTACTCACCTGTATAAAAGACACAGACCAAGTGGTTTCTCATGCGTGAACCTTTTGTTGGTGTATCAGGGTCTGCATTTTCTCAAGTATGCATGTGTGCACCTATTGCTTGCTTGAGTGAATGTTTTAAAACCATACTGATGAGCCGGAGACAGCAATAACTAATGTGTCCGTGTGCTGGCATCTCCTGGTCCGGCAGGCCTGAGCAGTGACAGTGGACTGGGAGGAAGCACAGACGGCAGCAATGACATCCTGGTGTTTGGCTCAGTGGTGGATAGTGTCACAGAGGAGGGTGAGAGCAATGTGGAGTCTGTGACGGATGGTCCTTTTGGTTGCTTTATGCTAAATGATGCATTGAAATGAACAGGATTTCTCAAAAAATAATTATTACAGTAAATACGATACTTACAATGTACTTATGTTACGAATAAGTACTGTACTAATGTCTTGATGCATGCTCAATAATCCAGGTAAGAAAATCCCAGAAAGTTGAATCAGGTCATCTGGACACAAAGTTTAGTGGGAGAAACATTTCATCACTCATCTAAGACACTTCATCAGTCTCAGCTGACTGCAGGTATCCCCACCCTTATAACTTGCATCTGTCCATTATCCAAACCGCTTATCCTGCTCTCAGGGTTGCGGGGATGCTGGAGCCTATCCCAGCAGTCATTGGGTAGCAGGCGTGGAGATACCCTGGACAGGCTGCCAGTCCATCACAGGGGAAACACACACACACACACACACACACACACACACACACACACACACACACACACACACACACACACACACACACACACACACACACACACACACACCTAGGGACGATTTAGTGTGGCCGATTCACCTGACCTACATGTCTTTGGACTGTGGGAGGAAACCAGAGGAAACCCATGCAGACATGGGGAGAACATGCAAACTCCACACAGAGGACGACCTGGGACGACCCCCAAGGGGTCGCCCTAACTTGCTGCACATCCTTTGCAACTTGGTCCCTCTGTCTAGCCAATCGGTACAAGTCCTTTTCTCCTTCCTTAGTGTCTAATCTGTCATACAACTCACCATACGCCTTTTCCTTTGCCTTTGCCACCTCTCTCTTTGCTTTACGCTGCATCTCCTTGTACTCCTGTCTACTTTCTTCATCTCTCTTACTATCCCTTATAACCACTGCACCACTGGGCCATCCTTGTAACTTTATGTATATAATAAGTAATGGTCATATGAAACCAATCATCGATTTCGGTCGTTACACAGCTGTGCTGTTTATAAGGTTGAGGATACCTGCAGTCAGCTGAGACTGACGAAATCACTTAGATGAATGATGAAAGGTTTCTCCCACTAAATTTTGTGTCCAGGTGAACTAATTCAATTTTCTGGATACTCTACTAATGTTATACATGTCAAGACTTACAGCTTGAAAATGATACTAAAAAAAAAACAAAACCCTCAAAGTGCTAAATTCTTGTAATTTGACCTTTTTTCAGAGTGTGAGATGTCAGAAGACTCAAGCGGTGAGGTTGAGCTGGAGGCGGAGCCAGAGACGTCAGACCCAGAGGACGTGAGGGAGATTCACCCCGGAGCGCTGCTCTATAAAGCCTCCAAGGCCCGCAACCTGCCTGTCATGGCTGAAGCGCTGGCCCACGGGGCTGACGTCAACTTAATCAGTGACGAGGATGAAGGAAAGACACCCCTCATCCAAGCTGTGATTGGGGTAAGTCAGTCAGCTGAGTAGTAGGTATGAATGAAGGACTTAACCAGGCCGGAAGCTTGACAGCAATGCAAGCAGTCAAACTCACACATTTGTATTTTGAATGAGAACCGCAATCTGTAAGATAGCAATATATCCTGTGCCATTGTGGGTCACAAAATTGTTTCCCAGTCTTATAGAATACATTCCATGCTATTATTGTAGTACATAAAACAATATTATTTTTAGTAATATATATTATACATTAAATGCAATGCATTTGCATTAAATGTGTTTTCAGCTACCCTTTAAGCACACTGGCGTCATTAAGTGATATTCTTTTCCTGTCGTATCAAGAACTTGCTAACTGGTATGTGTTTTTATTCCAGGGTTCACTGATAGCCTGCGAGTTCTTGCTTCAAAATGCTGCTGACGTCAACCAAAGAGACGCAAGAGGGAGGGGACCCCTGCATCATGCCACCTATCTGGGACACACAGGGTGAGTAATTCCTCTTTCCACTGCAGCATGTGTTGTCAGTCTGCCTCAGTGGTGGTCTCTATAACACGTGTATGAGCCCAGTCAACATTGCAGAAAGGATAAACTTACCAAATTATTTGATGTTTTAAGTCTCGTAATGACATTGGTAGTAAAATTTTCTAAAACCACTGAGATATCATTGCTTGTTTCAAGAAAGAGTGCTTGTTTTGTGATTATAAGACTTGTTATGAGAGTGTTTCACTAAAGAGGGAAAGCAATCGTAAAACAAGAAACTCGATTTGAGACAATCTTTATTTTTTTCGAGTAAATGCCTTGAAACAGGTCTTATAATCATGAAACACGTACACTTTCTTGAATTGAGCAACATTACCTGCCATTGGGGTAAGAAGATTTTACTAGCAATATTATGAAATAAGCATATGCAACTTAAAATAAGATCGATACCTTGATAGGTAGGTCTGTTTTGCAGTGAACGGCGTGACGTTTGTACCTGTGTATACCTCTTTCCTGTTCAAACATTCACTGACTGAAGCCACACACAAAAGTCTGTGCTGCTGCTTCTGTGAATGCACAGTAATTATTTAGCCTATCCTTTTTTATTTCATATTCAACCCACTCACACGGAGCGCACACTGTGTGTGTGTGTGTGTGTGTGTGTGTGTGTGTGTGTGTGTGTGTGTGTGTGTGTGTGTGTGTGTGTGTGTGTGTGTGTGTGTGTGTGTGTGTGTGTGTGTGTGTGTGTACACGCTGCAACTGAATCCTGTTTTTCTGGTATCGCCATGATGTTTCCAGGCAGGTGTGCCTATTCCTCAAAAGGGGAGCTACGCAGAACGATGGTGACGAAGATGGACAGGACCCTCTGAGTATAGCTGTGCAGCAAGCCAACGCTGACATAGTCACCTTGTAAGTTTGTTTACATATCCATTTCACAGACCTTAAACGGAAATTTCACCGAAGGTTTTGCATATGTGCAGTCAGTACTGTGTTGATGGAGAAATCAGCATTCTCCTACTCAGAGTCTTTCCCACAGTGCCTACGCCTACCAGAATGCATCGTGTGCAAGCCTCTGTATTGTTGCTCATAAATTCCTCTGGCCACCAAATGACTTCAAAATAAGTCACTTAGCAGCTGTAAAAAAAAAAAAAGTGGTTTCACTGCTGCTCCAGAGATGCAGAAATGATCGGGAACAACTGCAGGTGTTTTGTCACGTGCTATCTCTGTCACAGATCGAGTTAAGATTGAAAATAGGTGAATTTAGGGCGTCCGGGTGGCGTGGCGGTCTATTCCGCTGCCTACCAACATGGGGATCGCCGATTCGAATCCCTGTGTTACCTCCAGCTTGGTTGGGCGTCTCTGCAGACACAATTGGCCGTGTCTGTGGGTGGGAAGCCGAATGTGGGTATGTGTCCTGGTCATTGCACTAAGGCCTCCTCTGGTCGGTCAGGGTGCCCGTTCGGGGGCAGGGGGACCTGGGGGGAATAGCATGATAGTCTCAGGTGCTACGTCCCCCTGGTGAAACTCCTCACTGTCAGGTGAAAAGAGGCGACTGGTGACTCCATGTATCGGAGGAGGCATGTGGTAGTCTGCAACTCTCCCCGGATTGGCAGAGGGGGTGGAGCAGTAACCGAGATGGCTCAGAAGAGTGGGATAATTGGCCGGGTACAAGTGGGGAGAAAAGGGGGAAAATCCCCCCTTCCCAAAAAATGGTGAATTTTCCCTGTAATAAATATTCAATGGCTTTCTTTAAGCCTCTATTCCTCTCCTCTGACTTTCTTTAAGCCTCTATTCCTCTCCTCTGACTTCCACATCCTGCTCAACACTTTCTTTCTTTCTCTCTCTCTCTCTCTCTCTCTCACTCAGGCTGCGTCTGGCTAGGATGAACGAGGAGATGCGAGAGTCAGAGGGACCCTTCGGTCAGCCAGGTCAATACTACACCAGCAGCCCTACTGAGCAGCAGTATAAGAAATGCATTCAGGAGTTTATCTGTCTCAACATAGCCGAATACTAGAAATCCCCGTCTCCATATCAAACCCCGGTCAGGAAACAGTATCACTCTGAAGATTTATAATGTTAAGTACTTTGAAGACATGCCATCACTGAAGACCTGAAACCTCACTGCCACAAAAAAGTTACTGTTGTTTATGACGGTGTTAAAAATAAAATTCCTCTTATTATAACGGTGACACATTAAGATTGTGGTTCCATAATCCATCCATCACAAGTGTGAAGCTGTCAAATGACAAACTATTAAATCATCAGCAATTAATTAGGGACCAGCATTAGTTTTTTGCTCTGAGTTTCAAGAGAGCAAGACCGCACAGGGTACTCTGAACCAAAGACCTGCCATGACTCAGTGAAGTCACCATTTTAGATTTCAGCATGCAGTAAGTGTCCCATTACGTTGGGTTAAATACGACAATGCTAATAAGTTGTTAATGTTATCTTTAATTATGAGTTTTTGTTACATAAACAGTCAAACCTGTGGATGTAACGATGCCAAATGGACTGGCCGCAGGGTGAGATATCTCATACAGATAGCTGAAAGGTGCGCTGCTTGTCAACCGCCTGAGCTGCAGCTGAGCTTTTGTCTTTCTGAGGTGGTTCTGTGGTCCACACATGTAAAGCATGGGGACTCATCCTTTCACATTTGAAAAGGGTAACCGTGAGGCCAAGTTGTAACTGTGACTGAGAGAAAATTACTATAGAAGTGTCAGTACTTTGTACTTGTCTTGATCAAGACTATTTAAAATAAAAACTTTTATGTAAAATGAAAAGCAAAATTATGCACTTTTCCTACCCACAAAGGTTTGAATTCAGTTTTTTTTTTTTTTAATGGTATGATGATTATGATGTGGTCATTTCATTGGATAGGATAGGTTTAAACATTTTCTGTTTGGATTTTATTTATGATGAAATGCCCAGAGCAATAGTGCAATGATTATTTGAATACAGATACTCTGTATTTTTTTGTATTATGTTGAGCAATGATGCAGATGGTATTTTTTTAAGCTGGATATATTTTGTTAAATTTAATTTTGCCGAGCATTCACAGACACATTGCCAGTACTATATTCTAATTGTGAGAAATACAACCACTTCTCGATGATTTGAAACCAAGGGAGCTAAACATGCTGTATAAACTGCAGTGGAAAATGGACAGTTTTTTTTCTCATAAAACGATAATTATTAAAAGTGACTCATTACTCAACTGATGTATTACTGTATATACAGTATTTGTATGTTATGATGTTTGTTGAGAACATTTGTTAATGGTAATTCTGATGTATCTTGACTAGGCTTATATTAGATTTGTTCTTGGTTTATTGGTCAAATAATGCATGGGTGGCTGTTGCCCAGACCCTTTCACATCCTGTTGCTTTTGTTTACTGCTGTACCCAGTGTATGTGAATATTTGACATTTAGTATTGTTGAATAATTTATGATAACCTATGAGAACTGTGCATGGAAATGACATCCCTGAGCCGATATCTAGCTCATGGTCAAACAGACTTTGACGTGGATGCTTGGACTGCCACTTTCCTATTGATTTCCATTGGCTGGATAATGCAAGTGCAAAGAAAAGTTTAAGTTTGATGCAGATGAAAGGGATAATTTGGCAATTGCTTCATCTAAAAACAAAAGTCAGGTTCACTTTATTAATTCCATTGATAATGCGAGCATGGCCGATCTACACACAGCGTGTGCCTCAGTCGTCATAGGCAGCAGTGTTTAATAGCCAGGGCCGCCTCCTTAACTCAAAGTGTATAATAGAACGACATGGGAGTTTGCATTTGAGCTGTTGGTGCATGAATTGAATTGCCTATAATGGAACCATTTACTCATACTAGAGCTAAAGATTGGCCGAAATGGAAATGTTGAATTACCTTTCATAAAAGATGTCTTTTATGGACACTGTAGATGGGGCCTAATTTAAGTCGAAGCCTACAGGCAGCTTCTCAGAAGACCATGAAGAAAGTGTGTCTTTTGAATTTTCAACATTTCCCTTTTTTTTCTTCCCCATGAATCTAGAGGAGTTAGGAGAATCCCGGTTTACATACAGTGTAAGATGTGATTGGCAGACATGCAGTCTGGAGCTCTTTAGCGAGTCAGTAGTAGGGGATTGTGGTACGGAGAGCAGCCTACTGAAATCGTCTCCTCACCCTTTCTGCTCATCAGTGATACATTTAAGCACTTTGGTGTATGTTTTCAATGGAAGACTGTTGTGTTCTTACTGTTAAACACACACACAAAAAAAATCATTCCAGTATTTGCTGGTTTAGTGCACAACATGATGGGGTGGCTCGGGTACGCAAGTTGTTTCAGAGCAGCGACTTCACGTCAATTAACAGGAAGCTGATTGTAGTTTGTGAAGGATCTGATTTATGACCAAACAATGCAATGATTTGCATCAAGCCACTGAAGGATTATATGTTGTACAGTACAGTGTATCTGTATCAGTCAATTGGTCAACGAGTTGACCGTTATATAAATACTAAAAATCTATTAACATTTCAAACTGCTTGCTTCTAACATACCACATTCAACTTTTTTGTGTATTTTTCTGTCTCTGACTGTTACCTGTAAAATTCATTTTGGATATTGTAAGAGAACTTTGTCTCGGGAGTATACTTGTGTGTATTAACACTTACCGCTACCTTTGTTTGCTTTGAATCGACTTTTTATTCCACACCTCTTCCCACTGTCTTAAAACAATACGTAAAATAAAAAAAAGGAAGATGTGATTAAAGGCTCATTTCTCATTTGGCTGCTTGCTTGGTTTCTGTTTCCCTTGTCTCACAGCACAACTAACAGCATTAATGAACTAACGTTTAACTTCACACACCGCTAGCACGCTAATCACCACCTTACATTATATATAGAACTGTATGACTCATTCTGAACAGAACATTAATGACTTGTGTATGTCTACTAACTTTTTTTTGTAGTTTATGATTAATATATTTTCAATTCAGACTGAATATGGTCAGGTCTTTGCACCGTTGTAATATTTTGGTGTGGATGTTAGGAAGACAGCTGTAGGACGGGCATGTGTTCCCATTGGTGCTCTCTTATTCATACACGCGCACTCCCTCGTGCGCGCGCGTGTTTTCGCATACATGCGCGCAGAGTGAAAGGCTGGAATGTCCATTCAACCTTTTTAATGAGTGAAGTCTGGGGAACCCTCAAAGGATACAATAGAGGTCGACTGCCTTTGTTACTGGTCCATAGATTCGGGCGTCACCATGGCCACCGGAAAAGCCTTAGTATTTGGGAACTATCGAAAGAAAAGCGTCACGGTGCTTCAGCCCGTTCGTTTTGATGTGTTTTTGTTTGTGTTTTTTTTACCCACGGCTCCTCTCGTCAACATGTCAGGTTTCTAATATTCTGAGTTTATAGTAAAGAAAATGTTTTGAAGTTTGATAATAATCTCTGACATGCTTTGCCTTGGTGTATTTATTCTTGTGTGCGTGTGTCAGTCAGTTCCTAATGAAAAGGTCCAGTTTACACGCCCATGGTTCTCATCGTTTTCCCCCGTCATTTTCTTCATCAGGAGACGCCACGTACCTTGACATCTTCAGGGAGTTTTCCCACATGGCATCCCACAACCCAGAGAAGTTGAAGCGCAGGAGTGTACACTTCCGCCACTCCTTCAGGTAGTCCACTAAAAACTCGGAGGTACCTGAGAGCGACGATATACTTGAAAAGTGCAACAGCCACTTTCTCCGTTTAGCCAGGAGGCTGTAACAGCCCATCATCCTGTGTTTTGAATTTGACAAACCTTTATGAACTCGCTGTGTCTTACAAAAGCCACTCTGTAACAAATCATGACGTCATTGTAACGGTGAGGATCCAGTCTGCCCATGTAACTGTGCACTAAATATATATATATATATATATATATATATGAAACATGCAACGCTGCATGCCAAGGACATGCAGCACAGAATTTTGATGCATTTAAAATGGAAACTTGTGAAGAATTCTCTGAAAATCCCTTGTTTTGTACAACACTACAAAGCCCACTTTACTCCAAAGACAAATTTAAACAACCACTCTATGAAGTACATTTATTGCCAAGTGAGGACATTGTTATATATATTGAGCAGAACCTTTGATGCTGAATTTTGAAATAATTTTTAATCGTCCTCTTTTTTTAAAATATTGCTGTGTTAAGTATCTGCAAGACCCGTGTGCTGTTCTGAGATTGAGCCTTTATTTTCATAAGAAATTTGTGTACTGTATTATTTTTTACTATGAGGATTCGCTGGTCTTTTCCTCTCTTGTATAGCCTACATTTGATCAATATTAGATTTCCTCCCTAAGTCCTCAAGCACTTAACAGTTGTTTTTTCTCTCTCCTCTGATCTTTATGGCCTGTTGTCCTCTGTGACGTCTTTGGTGGTGTAAACTACTAATAAGACACGTTAGTCCCTAGCTAACGAGTCTGACCCTTTAGCCGAGCGGTTAGTGACGTCGCCTTGTGGTGCAGTACACCCCGTATCAAATCCCGCACCGGGCAAGAAAATAACCGGCTACAGTAGGAAGCATTATGATTGTATGTCTGTGATCAGTTTTATCATTTGCATCAGTGCATACTGAATTGCGTCAAAGTTTTACATGAATGGGAATGGATTATTATTATTATTATTGTATTTCTGTATGTGTACTGCATGCAGTTATGCAATTCATATTTCATTCTCAAAGTTGAATTCAGCTACAGTCTATCTACAGTATAAAGCTAAACTGTTGTATTGATAGAGGTGACACATTACCTTTTTAGCTATCACCATCGCCAATTCATCATCTTGATATTTTGCATTGACTATGCTGGTGTAGTCTCGATAATATTTTGTTTAAATGTACTACTATATATATATATATGTCATCGTGCACAGTGCCAATATGAATTGCGATGCTGAAATTGGTTTTTGAACGTAGTAGAGGCAAAAATGGTAATATATCTTAATTGAGTGTTATGTGAACAGGAAAACTGATGAAAGATGTTCGCCTTTTATGAGTGAAAATAAAGACGAGCTCTTTTTTATCATTTACTGTGTAAGTGTTATTGTCTGATGTGGGTATGATTACTTAAAGCCATTTAAAAGGGACAGTTCACCCAAAATCAAAAACAGTTTTTTTTTCTCTAACTAACCTGTAGTGTTATTTATCAGTCTAGATAATGTTGGTGTGAGTCGCTGAGTTTTGCAGATACGGGCCGTAGAGATGGCTGCCTTCTCTCCAATACAATGGAACCGGATGGCACCCGGCTTGTGTTGCTCAAAGCGCCAAAAAAAATAAAAATAAAATAAAAAACTCAACATCAATCGCAGCAAAAAAACAAAACACGTCCCCAGCATGTCCCCTAAAAGTCATCTCCGAACGTCCGGTAAATATCATTGTGTAGGGTTTTCATTACGTCCCCGTGGCGTCCCGGGGATGTCTAGAAGATTTTCCCCTAGCGTCCCTGTAATGTCCTCGGGAGGTTTCTTTTTTTTTTTACGTCCCGCAATAACGTCCACGTGATGTAATGAACGCCCTACACAATGACATTTACCGGACGTTCTGAGAGAGCCCTTATGTGACGTGCTGAGGACATGTTTTGTTTGCTGGGAAACAAAAAAAAAACAAACGTCCCCAACGTCATTGTGTAGGGTTTTCATTACGTCACGGGGACGTTTGAACGTCCCGCAATAACGCTCAAAGAAGACTTTCTCCGAGTGTCCCTGTAATGTCCTCTGGAGGTTTTTTTTAACGTCCCGCAATGACGTCCCCGTGACGTAATGAAAACCCTACACAATGACATTTACCGGACGTTCGGAGAGGACCTTTAGGGGACGTGCTGGGGACGTTTTTTGTTTGCTGGGAAACAAAAAAAAAGAGTCCTCAACGTCATTGTGTAATCAGTGGCGCCCCCAAGGGGTGGCCAGGGCCACCCTGATACTATCCCTGGCCCCCCCCGCTGGCCCCCCCAGCCATGAGTTGCATATGCAGAATATGCTTCTGATTATGCATAATATGCTTCTATCTGATATTTTCATTTTTCATTTCTGGACATACACAATGTAACAAGGAATCGTCTAACCCGTTACAATATATACAGATACATGATACATTGAAACTCAAAATGTTAACTGTACCATATTAGTCTATTCAGTAACATTAACTGTGAAAAATAAGAAGCCAAAGTTTTTCAGTGTGCGATTCCTTAACTAGACAATTTTCAGCTAGCCTATACAGAATACTGCAACAGCATGATAGACTTCCTGAAAGGCAGTCATGGCTTTTGGTTTTGGTGGGCCACCCCAAGATTTTCAGGGGCCCCATTTGGCCACCCCTATGAAACATTTCTGGGGGTGCCACTGTGTGTAATAATAATAATAATAATAACAATAATAATAATAATAGTAAATTACGTCACGGGGACGTTATTGCGGGGGTCCTGCAATAACGTCCCCGTGATGTAATGAAAACCCTACACAATTTACCGGACTTTTTTTTTTTGACGTCCCGCAACAACGTCCCCGTGTCGTATGAAAACCCTACACAATGACATATACCGGACGTTCGGAGGAGACCTTTAGGGGGCGTGCTGGGGACGTTTTTTATTCGCTGGGATGTCGCTTTGCAGAAATCATGACCTGGTTACTCAAGATAATCCACAGACCTTGTTGTGAGCAGTTTCGTGTAGGAGTAGTTCGATGTAAGAAAATAGTTCCTACATGAACCTGTTCACAACAAGGTCTGTGGATTATCTTGAGTAACCGGGTCATGATTTCTGCAAAGCGACGTTGCTGTTGAGTTTTCCAAATGTATTTTTTGGCGCGTTGAGCAACACCAGCCGAGTGCCACCCAGTTCCACTGTATTTGAGAGAAGGCAGCCATCTCCACGGCCGATATCTCCAAAACTCGGCAACTCACACAAAACGATCTAGATGGATGAATAGCACTACAGGCAAGAGGAAAAAACATGTATTTTTGATTTTGGGGTGAACTGATCCTTTAAATTAGAGTAGGTTATACAACCACAGCTGCAAATGAGTTCAGCTCCGTGTAACTGAGGCAACAGTGCCCCTCTGTGTTTAAACACAAAACTAAGAGAGTAAAAAAATAAACATATTGGGCACTATATGAATGAATCATTTTTGTGCAGATCAGTTATGATTCTGCCTGAAGAACATTTTGCTTATTCTTGCTTTATCAATCAATATATTTACCCCATCCCCTCTCCTAGCCTTTACCCTAGCTAGGGTAGGGTGATATTGCTGCTTGCGACCAGTAGGTTCATGATGACATAGCCTGATGTCCTCTGTAGTCAGGGCCGGATCATGACATTAATGGGCCCTAGGCCTCGCCTCCGTCCCCCCCCCAACCCCCCACCCATATTTTTCAAATGCCCCTCTTTGGCGTTCAGTCTCTGCTTCTTCTTGTTTTCTTCTTTTACGCTTTGCTGCACCTGACTACATTCTGTAGCTCTTTTCCAAAATTAAGCGCGGACCTGCGTGGATGCTGTTTCTCTGCTGTAACTTCCATTAACAGTTTCAAGTTAAATGCAGTTACATGGAATTCTGGGAGATTGAGTGCTTAGAGTTAGATGGACAGATACCACGGTTTCATTTGCGTTATTTCTTTTTATGGCATAATAATTATTCCTGATTGATAGACATAATTATTTGGCGTGTAAGTGTCATAGGAATTGTTGATATGTTAAAAAATGCTACTAATAAAATAATAACAATTATTAGTTAGTTATTAGTTGTTTGAATGGTAACGTTAGGCTAGCTAACCACTGGTCCAGTAGTCCCGACGTTAGCATTGTTAGCTAATAATAGCTACCGGTAGCTAACGTTTGCTAGCTAGTTAGTTATTTGAATGAAAATATTGCATGGCCAGAGCTAAGGTTGGACAAACATAACTAGCTAGCTACCGGTAACGTTACCGGACGCTACCGATAGTTAGCTTGCCTAGCAGCATTCAAACAACTAGCCAGCAACGTCAGCAACTAGCTAGCAACGTTACCGGGTGGAAGATAGCTAGTTAGCTATCTAGCTAAAGTTACGTTCGCTAACGTTAGTTGCTTGAATGAAAACCACAGCAGAGCTAGACAAAACTATTGGAAATACTATTGGAAATACACTGAAGATACTCACTCTTTATGCCCTCCAATCCAGGATAATAGTGCAGGTAGCAGGTTGACGCTCTCTCGAGTCTTGTCTGCCTGGTGCGGTGAACTGACCCTGATCCGTGAGTGTGAAGCCAGTCTCTTTTGATGTCAAGTCTGGTGAAGCCAGACAGCAGGCAGGTGCGGGTCACGTGAGGACGCGATATCCTTCAAACTTTTAGAAAAAGTAAAGTAGTATAAAAATAGAAGAACGACTTTATTTGCGATTTATTTTGTAATGCTTGTGAATTGGCTGCTGTTATGTATGCACACATTGACAGTGCTGCATTTGATTTGGTGCTGTTCTATTGTGCTGGGATCGATTGGTGATGCCTGCGGGCTCTGGGTTGTTTGATCGGGTCTGCCTTTGATGCTGTGTCAGTCTAAATAAAGAATGCCACGGAGAGGTTGTGTCGAGGGACAGCGCTGTGTGCTGACGTGATTTCTAAACTTAATATTGGCGACGAGGATGGCTGATATCTCCCTCCCACCACCTGCCCCCTTCCTGGCATTACCTGGCGAGCCTCCGGTACCATGGACTCGCTGGCTACATAGTTTTGAAAATTACATCATCGCCTCAGGGCTCGACGACGTGAGCCAGGCTAGGAAGACGGCTCTGTTGCTACACTGCTTGGGAGCAGAGGGTCATCGTGTGCTCGGGTCTCTGGGGAACGTCACAAGCTTTGCCGAAGCTGTGGGACTTATGAGCACCCATTTCGCTGCTCCACAGAGTGCCCTCCTTCGGCGATTTATATTCCGTCAGCGACACCAACTGCCTGGTGAGTCTGTGCGGCAGTACGTAGCTAATTTGCGAGGGCTAGCTAGCTCATGCAAGTTTGGCGCGCTTCAGGACGAGATGGTTCGCGACCAGCTAATCGAACACACCAACAACGCAAAGGTGCGTGAGACTCTCCTGCTGGAAAAAGACGGTCTGCTGCTGTCCACAGCAATTACCATCGCACTACAGGTTGAGGTAGCAGCTGAGTGTGCTGCTATGCTAAATACACAGCAAGTGGCCACCTCCAGTCAAGCTGCCAACGACTCCTCCCTCTACTCACGGCTGCCCCTCGGGACGCAACCCAACCAGAGCGAGGCGGGCGCCGACTCCACTGGGGACGTCTTGCAACTGCAACGACGGCGTTCTCGGCCCCGCCCTCAACAGTCCTGTGGTAACTGTGGATCTCGGTCTCATGTTTCAAGGGCTCAGAACTGCCCTGCCCGTGGCCAGACATGCCGTAGCTGCGGTAAGCACAATCACTTTGCCAACGTCTGTCGATCTTCCCCGGCTGGGTCAGAGGGCCACACCCCCCAGTCTTCAACCGCCGTCATTCACAAGGTGAGCTCTGCGCCAGTGTCATTCAAATCATGCACAGTCAACATTAATGATGTGTGCATTCCCCTGCTGTTGGACACCGGTGCAAGTGTGTCTCTCCTGAATGTTGATACCTACAGTCAATTTTTCGGTTCACTGCCACTGTCCGCACCCTCAGCTGTCCTCTGTGGGTATGGTGACTCCAAAATCGATCTGGTTGGCTCTCTCCAACTGACTGTCCGCTATGGAACCAAGCTGGTGCCTAATGCAGTTTTTCATGTGGCACGGCGTGGGGCCAACCTGATGGGCCTGGACCTGTTCTCCGCTCTGGGGTTCTCCCTCTTAGACACAAGGGGGGCAGCAATCCTGACTGTCACCACACCTTGGCAGCAGAAGTGGCCATCGCTGTTTATGGGGCTGGGCTGCCTCTCCGCCTTCACCCATCAACCTCTCCTCAACCCTGCTGTGAAATCTGTCATCCAACCACTGCGCCGCATCCCGTTGGCTCTCCGTGATGGGGTCTCCGCCGAGCTGCAACAACTGCTGGAAGCTGGCATCATTGAACCGGTGGACGCGTCACCTTGGGTCTCAAACCTCGTGGTGGCTAAGAAGAAGTCGGGGGGCCTGCGTGTCTGCGTCGATCTACGTGCAGTAAATAAGGCAGTGGTCCCTGATAAGTATCCACTGCCCACCTCAGAAGAACTCACTGCTCAGTTCTATGGCTCTGAGGTGTTCTCCAAGCTCGACCTCAGACAGGGGTACTTACAGGTGCCCCTCCACCCCAGCAGCCGAAACCTCACAGCCTTTGTGACACATGCAGGAGTGTTTCGCTACACCAGGATGCCTTTCGGTCTCAGCTCCGCCCCTAGCTGCTTCCAGAAAATCATGGTCTCCGTGCTGGCTGGCATACTGGGCGTGGCCATTTATCTGGACGATATAGTGGTACACGGGCCCACCAGTGAAATCCACGACAAGCGCCTTAACATGGTCTTCGCAGCCCTGTCCAAGCACAAGCTAAAGCTCAATGCTGAGAAATGTGTCCTCTCTGTGCCAGCCATCGACTTCGTGGGGTTCCGGCTGTCAGCGAGCGGTGTAACTCCACTACAATCCAACGTGGACGCCATTCAGGCCATCCCTGAGCCCAGCTCGGCCGCCCAGGTCGCCTCCTTCCTGGGTATGACAAGTTACTACCTGAGGTTTCTT
The DNA here is from genome assembly GCF_029633865.1 of Lampris incognitus. Lineage (NCBI taxonomy): Eukaryota > Metazoa > Chordata > Actinopteri > Lampriformes > Lampridae > Lampris > Lampris incognitus. The sequence continues at coordinate 25,267,337 of NC_079212.1, read as the reverse complement.
CCCCAGTACTCTGCGACCACAGCCCCCCTGCGCCAGCTGCTGCGTAAGGACGAGCCATGGGTGTGGTCAAAGGCATGCAGTGACGCTGTGCGTGATCTCAAGACTCAACTGACTTCACCACCAGTGTTGGCTCACTTCAACATCTCCAGCTCCACCTTTGTGACCTGTGACGCATCAGCCACAGCGATAGGGGCCGTGCTGTCTCAAACCCAGAACGGTGTGGAGAAGCCCATTGCCTTCGCCTCCCGTGCCCTCAACCTGACCGAGCAGCGGTACTCCGTGGGTGAGCGTGAGGCGTTAGCCTGTATCTGGGCTTGTGAAAGGTGGCACCTCTACCTCTATGGCCGCTCCTTCACCCTCAGGACAGATCACCAGGCCCTGACAGCGCTGCTGTCCACATCTGGGACAGGCCACAAACCCCTGAGGCTGCACCGCTGGTCTGACCGCCTCCGCCAGTACAACTTCAGCCTGCAGTTCACCCCAGGCAGAGACAATGTTGTCGCCGACCTGCTCTCTCGCTCTGTCTCCACCCCAGCTCCACAGACGGACACTGACTGTGTGGAAAAGGACATTGTCCAAATGCTACACACACCCCTCCAGGCCACTGTCTCTCTGCAGGAGCTGAGGGCAGCCTCCAAACAGGACCCTGTCCTCTCCCAGCTCCGCACCTACATCCAGAACGGCTGGCCTCACAAGGTCCCAGAGGAGCTGGCTGCGTTCGCCCGAGTCAGACAGGAGCTCTCCTGCTGGAACGACACCTGCGTGGCACGTGGGTTTTGCACGGTGGTCCCAGCTGCTCTCCGTGCACGTGTTTTGAATACGGCGCATGAAGGCCACCTGGGCATTGTGAAACTGAAACAGCGCTGCCGAGACCTGGTGTGGTGGCCGGGGATAGACAGAGATATTGAGGCTCTGGTGAAGGACTGTTCTGCCTGCCTTGTGAGTGGCAAGACTGGCCACCAGGCTCCCCCACCCCTGCAACCTCTCGCCTGGCCCTCTCAGCCCTGGGAACACCTGCAGTTGGACATTTGTGGTGAGATCCATGGAGTTCCCCACCACCAACGCTTCATGGTGGTCGCCTACGATCTACACTCAAAATGGCCTGAACTCACCACTTCCGGCACTGTGACCTCACAGATCATCATCGACTTCCTGGACTCTCTTTTTTCTCGCTGGGGCCTCCCAAAGGCCATCACCACTGACAACGGCCCTCAGCTGGTCTCTGCTGAGTTCACTGCTTATCTAGAAAGCAAGGGCATCCGTCATATACGCACTGCGTACTACCACCCCCAGGCCAATGGCGGCGTTGAACGTTTTCACCAGTCACTGAAGAACGGCCTCAGAGCACACATGGCCCAAGGGTGCTCTTTCACGCAGGCCATCCGTCACACTCTGCTACACTATCGGGCCACACAGCACTCGACCACAGGCGTCTCCCCAGCCTCTCTCACGCTAGGCCGGGAACTGTGCATGCCCCTTGACAGGCTCCGCCCCTCCACACCTCAGGCACCTCCCTCTGGGGTCAGAGCCTCAGTCACTCGTCAGCAGACGCGGATGAAGCAACGGTTTGACCAGTCAAAACGAACCAGGGTGCCAGACATCAATGTGTCAGACTGGGTCAGGGTCCGCAGGCCCCACAGGGACAATAAAATGGCTTCATACTGGTCCTCTCCTCTCCAAGTCACCCGTCAGCTGGGCCCAGCCACTTACTTCCTCAGCGATGGCACTCGGTGGCACTCCAGTCGTCTACGGAAGGTGTCAGCTCCGCCACACACAGCTGGTGACACAACCATAGCCATTCCCTCAGCATGGCGAGACGCCCCGGGGCTTCATGCAGCTCCTACACGGGCCCCAGACATTTCTGGGCCTCAGCTTTCCCTGCCATCTCCCTCCCCACCTCGGCCTGCCCAGCCTCAGGCCGCCCCGCGACCTGTTCGCACACGTTTACGCCCTGGCCACCTAGAGGACTTTGTGTCAACCTTTCATGTTTGAAATCCTGCCGGGGGGGGGGAAATGTTATGTATGCACACATCGACAGTGCTGCATTTGATTTGGTGCTGTTCTATTGTGCTGGGATCGATTGGTGATGCCTGCGGGCTCTGGGTTGTTTGATCGGGTCTGCCTTTGATGCTGTGTCAGTCTAAATAAAGAATGCCACGGAGAGGTTGTGTCGAGCGACAGCGCTGTGTCCTGACGTGATTTCTAAACTTAATAGCTGCATCATGTTTTTTGTTTTAAATTTTACTGTGACAAAAAGCTTGAAATTACTCCTGTCTACAGAGTGCCAGATCTCAGCTCCGGTTGACTCGGGGGAGGAGGGGAAGTGCCGGTGTCGGGATCCGGGTAGCTCCGGCCCACTTTAATCACTGGTTATGCCTCTTTGTGAGTACTTACCTGGGAGTACGTATGGCATGAGTCTCAATGACTATGTAGCGCTATCTATCCCTTTCAACTGTCAAGGACAACGCTCCTGAGTTCTCTATACAACTCGGTATCCAATAAACTATTGAAGTATGGTAACTTCGCTTTTTATGTGTTTAAAGTATGTTCTAAAGGCTCTAAATGTCTTACAGTGTCACCTTGTAACTCCAACTAAAAAGGTTGACTACCCCTTTAAGGCGCTTAAATATGGCATATGACCCCTTTAAGGCAATCTAACATGGTCTAGACACCTCAATGTGTCACCGAGTAACTTATATTAAAATGGTGGGCTAGCCCTTTAAGGTTGTCTCAACATGTCACTTACCATAGCCTAGACACCACAGGAATAAACACACATGAATAATCCACACTCACACAGGTACATAGAATTATATATACAAATGTATTATGAGTAATAATTATTAGAATGAATGAAAGTAATAAGCCTCAGTGGCTAACAAGCATCTGCATTCATATACACACAGATGAATCAGACCAACACATTAGCATACAGCTCAACAACCCTATAACTAAGCCGGCAATAAAAATAAAAGAAAATCAACCCCTAGTTGCAAGCCTGTTGCTTTATCGGGTACGTTGGGACCCTAAACACCCCTCTTCGCTCCCCTTGGAAGCCCGCACATCCAGCTTGTACTCACAAAGAATGAATGCTCCTCTTCGTCTCGCGTTTCCCACTGCAGCGAATGTCAGGCCGGCAGCCCTCCTAGCTAACTGGCTAGTTAGCCGTTAGCCGTTAGCACCATCTCACGGTCGAACCGTGCGCTCGCCTCGGCAGCCCAACATGGCAACAGGCGACTCCTTCTGCGTTCCTCGATGGTCGCATGAACCCACCACTACACTGTGACTGATAACGTTACTTCGCTAAACTAGAAGACGGCCCGACTCACTGTGGGGAGAGCCCCTTACCGCATCCAGTCCATTCGCCCGTCTTGCTGTGCTAACAACGAACACCGACTGGCTAGCTCGCTCCGTAACGTCACTGGGTCCACATATGGGACTGACGAGTAGTCAGTTTGTCTCCCAAATCCACACAGTTCCCGGGATGGGTCTCGGTCAGACACCCGCACACATCACTGTTCACTAAACTTCAATTACATTTCTCTCACCGCAAAATAGCATATAACAACTCGACATCAAACTGCTCCGTTTGGCTCACACAAGGGGCGAGAGACCTCTCTCTCCCCGTCCAGTCTGCTCGTCCTCACGTTTTCCGCTGCCCTCTCAACCAATCACATTCAAGGTAAGTTATTCTCTCCCCAGCCAACCAATCACAACAATGGTAAGTTTTCAACAATAAAAGTAAATGCATTTCACATTGGTAAACAACTGTTTTGCAGAAAAATAACAACAATATAATATATTCATATTCAAAAGGTTAACAAAATAACAAACATAGGCCAAACTCTTATCTAATAGTGCAATATAATACATCTAAGGCCTATAATTTAACCACAGGGTTACACCCTCCCCCTACTGAACGTGTGAATGCCCTCATTCACCTAAATCTAACTAGTAAGGTCTCTGAACATCTGAGGGTATAAACTAAGTGTGGTGCACTAACTCTTTCCTATCCTGATAGTGACACCTCTGTGTACTATAGTTATTGGCGTATCTCTGGCTTTTCCTGGTTCATCATAGGTAAGTCTTACGACTGGCTTTACTAACCTCTTCGGCCTACCTACTGGTTGTCTTTGGGGACTAGCTTCCTCATCTACGCTGCTAGCTTGGCCCTCATCTATGTCAGACTTTGACTCTTGAGCTAACTCTTCTTCAGACTCATTCTCCCTCTCTTCTTCTTCTTCACTTTGGTCTTCGTCATTGTTGTCATCATTTGGGTCTTCGTCATTATTCTCTTCAGTTCTAGCACCAGGAGGTTCCTCTTCCTCCTGAGGGATAACTGCTTGTTCCCGTGCAGCTCTACGCTTGTTCAGGACATCTTCCAGGTAAGTGCTGTAGGGTCTTGGTATCGGTCTCTCGTACTCAGACTCTGTAGATGAGTCGGTCGAGCCCTCTTCACTATCCTCTTCTTCTGTACTGACTGTTTGAGACTGTTTGGTTTGTTGCTTCTTTCTTGTGTCGGCTCTTGTCTTTGGCTTTGGTGGTGGTCTGTGGTCGCTCTCTTCTCTTTGCATTCTGACTTGCTGACCGATGGTAAGAGATGATCTCGGTGCAATGTTCTGATTCCTCCGTTTCCATCCTCCTGCTTCACTCTGTAGACAGGTAAGTTTGGCATCTGACTCACAACCACATGAGGAATCTCTTTCCATCGGCTTTGGAGTTTGTGCTTGCCTTTGAGTCCGAGATTCTTCACCAACACTCTGTCGCCGGGTTCCAGGGTTTGTGATCCCACCCTGCTGTCCTAGGCTCTCTTGTTCCTCTGGCGTGTTTTGTCGGCTGTGGCAGAGGCCAGTTGGTATGCCTTCTGCAGATCTTCTTTGAGTCTAGCCACATAGCGTGAGTGGTGACCGACATCATAGCCATCGGGAGACATCCCGAAACACACATCCACGGCCAGCCTTGCCTCTCTCCCGTATAGTAAGTAGTATGGCGAGTAGCCGGTTGCATCAGACCTACTGGCATTGTAGGCATGTACAACGTGGGGCACTTGCTCACTCCACCGCCTCCTCTTCTCTGGATTCAGTGTGCCTAGCATGGACAGCAGGGTATGGTTGAACCGTTCTGGTTGTGGATCTCCTTGTGGGTGGTAGGGAGAGGTCCTGGACTTTCGTATCCCCATCACTTTCAGCATTTCTCTGATTGTCTGGCTTTCGAAGTCTCGGCCTTGGTCTGAATGGATCCTTGCTGGCAGACCATAGTTTACGAAGAACTTCTCGTTGAGAACTTTTGCGACTGTGAGTGCCTTCTGGTTCTTCTTTGGGTAGGCTTGTGCATAGCGGGTAAAGTGATCAGTGACCACTAGCACGTTGCCAATACCCTTGCAGTCTGGCTCCACGGAGAGGAAGTCTATACAGACTAAGTCCATTGGCCCATTGCTCCGGATCTGGTGGAGCGGCGCAGCTCTCTGACAGGGACTCTTCCGTGAGACACACTTCCCGCAGTTTTCGACATACTGCTCTGTCTCTCCTGCCATTCTCGGCCAGTTGAATCTTGCCTTCAGCAGGTCAGTTGTTCTCTCGATGCCTAGATGTCCCATATCATCGTGTAAGGACTTTAGCACGACACCTCTGAACACGGCAGGCAGCACCAGCTGAGAGGACTCTTCTCCTGATGGTCTCTTGCTAATGCGATGGAGTAGGCCGTCTCTCAGTTGTAGTCTTCCCAGCTCCCTTTTCATCTGGCTCACATCTGGATTGGCTTCCAGATCCTCTGGCCATTGGCCGTGTTTCAGAGCTTGGATCGTCAGTCCTATCAAAGGATCCTCTTTCTGTGCGGCTTTAAGCTCGGACCTGGACATCTGTCCTAGCGCACTCACATCCACACGCGTGGGGAAGGCGTAGAGCTCAGGGACACTTTCAGGACGAGCTCCTAGCTGTTCAGCATATCTCGGAGATGTCTTTGGGGAGCTCAGAACGCTACTCGTCGACAGATTGACGGCACTCCAGCTTGTGAGATGGTCTCCCAGTCTCTTTGCCTCTCTTCACTCCTCTCTTGCCTCGACAGCAGGTCGGCGTCGATGTTGCTTTTCCCAGGTCGGTAGCGGATGTCGAACTCATAGGTAGACAGATCGGCCGGCCACCGATGCCCTGTGGCGTTGAGCTTGGCTGTAGTGAGTACGTACGTGAAGGGATTGTTATCAGTTCGTACTGTGAATCTGGCTCCGTAGAGGTAATCATGGAACTTGTTTACCACTGCCCATTTGAGGGACAGGAACTCCAGTTGATGGATGGGATAGTTCATCTCAGATACGGACAGCTTCCTGCTGGCAAACGCCACCGGCCTCAACCCCTCTGGGTACTCCTGGTACAGGACGGCTCCCAATCCCGTTAGACTGGCGTCCACATGAAGGACATAGGGCTTGTTGGGATCAGCAAATGCCAAGACGGGCGCGTGGGTGAGACAAGTGATGATCTGGTGGAATGCTGCAGTGCAGGCCAGGTCCCATCGCTCTCCGAAGGGTTCAGACTCCTTCAGGTAGACTTTCTTGGAGTCCTTCGCAGCTCTCTTTCCATGCTGTTTTGGGGCGTATCCTTTTGTCAGCTCAGTCAGGGGCCTGACGATGGAGGAGTAGTTGGCGATGAACCGTCTGTAGTATCCGCAGAAGCCGAGGAAGGATCGCAGAGTCTTCAGGTCAGTAGGCTGGGGCCAGGTGGTGACTGTTTCGATCTTGGCTGGATCAGTGGCGACACCGTTAGCAGATACGATGTGCCCGACGTACTTGACTTTGCTCTGGCCAAACTGACACTTGTCCAAAGAGATCGTCAGCCCCGCCTCTTGCAGCCTGTCGAGGACTTTGACGAGCTTCTCCTCATGTTCCTCCAAGGTCCTTCCGAAGACTATCAAATCATCGAGGTAGACGAGCACTTCCAGGAGATTCATGTCACCCACGGCTTTCTCCATGAGCCGCTGGAACGTGGCTGGAGCTCCGGTGATCCCCTGGGGCATTCTCTCGAATTGGTAGAACCCCAGTGGGCAGATGAACGCCGTCTTCT